>NC_142068.1:51269062-51593750 GCF_059756535.1 Pantherophis guttatus | reverse complement strand
AGTTCTCCACTCCTCCGCTCGCAACAAAATACCTTATGCCACCAGACTTGAAATTTTGGGCTTAGAAAATTTAGAACTATGCTGTCTTCGGTATGACCCAAGCATAGCTTATAAAATCATCTGCTATAATCTCCTACCTGTCAATGACTACTTCAGCTTCAATCACAACAATACATGAGCACACAATAGATACAAACTTAAAGTGAACCGCTCCAAAATCGATTGCAGAAAATACGACTTCAGCAACAGAATGGTCAATGCCTGCAATGCACTACCTGACTCTACCAAAACCCCCAAAATTTTAACCTTAGACTGGCTACTGTTGACCTCACTCCATTCCTATGAGGTCTGTAAGGGGCATGCATAAGAGCACCAACATGCCTACCATCCCTGTCCTAATGTTCTCTTTAATTGTATTCATTTTATGTATTAAAATTCATGCTTATACTTATGTATATTATCTAATACGTACTCAACAAATAAATAAATAAAAAAAAATAAAAATAAATAAAATTAAACCAGTCGATATGGAAGTGCTCTCTAATCTCTAAGCGTACTGTTTAAAATATAAAGTTCCATTTGAGGTGTAATATGGAGGACTCAGTTGGTAGACAAAGCACAAAGAATGGATTCTTATGAAAAAACAGATTAGAAAGTGAGCTTGCCAATTTAGCAGAAAGTCTTGGATTGTTTTATGTACTGTAGTATTTATTCAGTTAGGAAAGGAGAGGAAGACATTTTCCTTTTACATTTAATTACCTAGACAAGGGTTTTGGATTGGGTCTCTCCCCCTCCCCCCCTTTTGATATCTGGCATGTATTTTTCTTTTTTATTCTTTTCTTTTTTTAGTTTCTATTAGTTCTTATATTTTACATTGTAGTGTTCAATAAAATTACCACAAAAATAATCTAACAATTGCTGATTCAATGCCAAAATCAATAGCAAATTATGTGCTTTAAAAAAAAACTCCACTATCTTTCTAGGAACAAATTATCTTTGAATTACATTTTGAGAATAACTTCCAAGTTGCAGAATAGTAAATCTGTTTGCAACCTAGGTTGTAAGGAGAAGAACAAAAAAACCTCATCCATTTAACAGAATACCGATTTGTGACCAGAAACTCTTAGTGCCTTATGCTCTGGATATTTATTGAATACATAAAAAAATTAAAAGCTACAGTCTTTGTACATTGCATAATTCAATGAAGTTGTGCAGTGGTTAGAGTGCAGTACTGCAGGCTACTTCTGCTGACTGCTGGCTGCCTGCAATTTGGGAGTTCAAATTTCACCAGGCTCAAGGTTGATTTAGCCTTCCATCCTTCCAAGGTGGGTAAAATGAGGAACCAGATTGTTGGGGGCAATAAACCACTTAGAGAGGGCTATAAAACACTGTAAAGCAGTATATAAATCTAAATGCTATTGCTATGCTATTATAGCATTTCTAGATCATCCCCCCAAAAAGGAAATTACTACATACAATGTAGCATAGTAATTAAGCTTTTCATTAAGTGCAATTCCCTATCTTTATAAGAAAGTCACATTCCGAAAACAATAACAACTTTATATGGAGAGGTAAACCATAAAATAATTGCACAATCAGGATTAGGAGATGATGGCAGTTAGCACTGCACAAATGTCTAGTATACAAAGAGGGCAGAGAGAGAGGAGAGAGTGGGGAGAGAAAGAGAGGAAGAGAGAAAGAGGGAGGGAGGGAGGGACGGAGAGAGAACATTTTAAAAATCTACATATATTATTATTTATAGGAATGGTTTTTCTAAAGCACTAATATTTCTTCGTTAATTTTACTTTTGTAAAAAAAAATAGGATCATTATTCAAACATATACAAATATATTATTAGTGTATTGATATAACTTGCTAGTAGCATTAATATTACTAAACAGTATGCTTTATTTATATATAACAAAAATTCAAATGCATAAAATCAGTGAAACATTCTCTGTGTAATTTTTAACAATTATATAATCATGGTCAAACAATCCAAGTATTACAAAATAACTTTGAATATAGTTGATGAGAGATTTTTAAGTAGTTCATTACCTAAATGTAAATTAACTAAAATAATGAACTCATGTCTCCCAGGTTCTAGCCTGATGCCTTAACTAGTACACCAAACTAGCTCTTATATTATAAATAATACAGGAATCTATTGTAAGTGGATCATAAACTTTCTAACAGGAAGCAGCAGGTGAAGCCAGACAAAATTACATCAGATACCTGTACAATTAGCACAGGTGTCCCACAGGGCTGTGTGCTCTCTCCATTACTTTTCTCTCTATACCAACGACTTCATCACAAAGGATTCCTCTGTTAAAGTACTGAAGTTTGCAGATGATGCAACAGTGATTGGTCTCATTTGAGAAGATGACGAACCTGCATACAGATGGGAAGTTTTACAATTGGCCCCTTGGTGCAGCCGGAACACTCTTGAACTGAACACACTCAAAACTGTAGAGATGATAGTAGATTTTAGAAGAAGCCCTCCTATTCTACCATCTCTTACAATACTCAAGTTTCTAGGTTTTATAATATCTCAAGACTTAAAATGGATACCTACATACAAAATGTCATCAAAAAAGCACAATAAAAATGTTCTTCCTGCGCCAACTCAGAAAGCTCAGATTGCCAAGAAGCTGTTGATACAGTTCTACAAAGTTATTATTGAGTCTGTCATTTGCACCTTGATAACTGTCTGGTTTGGCAAAGCAACAAAACAAGGCAGACACAGGCTTCAACGGATAGTTAGGACTGCAGAAAAAATAATTGCAACCAGCCTGCCTTCCATTGAGGACCTGTATACTGCACCATAGACCCCTCACATCCTGGACATAAACTGTTTCAACTTCTTCCCTCAAGATGACGCTATAGGGCATTGCACGCCAAAAACAAACACAAGGACAGGGTTTTTTTCTCCCCATGCCATCACTGCTAAACAACTAATTCCCATAACATTGTCTTATGCCCTGGGATGTCAAACCACCAGTAGGACTGTATTACTATTATCCTTCTCCTCTGTCCTATTACCTATTTCCTTAGCTTCTTATGACTACAACTTCGTTGTTTGTATCTTATGATTTATGTTGATTGCCTATTTAGTATCCTATGACTATCACTGAATGTTGTATATTATGATTATGATTATTGTATTTTATGATTATGATCATGATTTATCATGTGTTGCTTGTATGTTCACTGAGAGCTTATGCACTGGAGACAAATTCCTTGTGTATCCAATCACACTTGGCCAATAAAGAATTCTCTTCTCTTCTATTTCAGTTCTAGAATTTACAAGAGATTAGATGACAAAATCAAAAATTGTATTTTGTAATATACAACAGCTGTAATATCTTTTTTGTCTCAAGAAAAACAATAGTGAAGATATATTTTGTGTAATACCTATATTTTCCTATAAAATTCCATTCATATTATAATTGCTTTCTGCATGCTATTTACAATATACTCCTGATTGAACAAACAAAAAACTGACACCCAAACTCCAAGCTACACTAGAAGACAGGTCACATGTTTCTGCATACCATTCTTACTATGTTAGACTCATTGAGTGTAAATAGCAAGTAATATCACTTGATATTTATAACATATGTTCAGTATTAACACCACAGCACAGAAATGATTTAAAGAATCCTAAAGAAGGAATTCCTTCTTTAGGCAACATGTAATTTCAGTACAAGATTAAATGAAATTGTAGATTTTAATAGCAAATGCTGGAGTATTAAATTTGTGCTCCGTAACTTGCCGGCAAATCATACATGCAATACAGAAGTGCTTAGTTTCAACCTTATTTCAGGATTCCTTTTTTTTCTCCAGCTTCCCAGACTGGGCTATAACCTTGAGATCAGTCTTCAATTCTAGTATTAATCAGCTTTATCCATATTTAGATTTATCAAGATTAGCCAAACTTGAAGCAGGAAACAGGAAAAAATTGAAGTTAAAAGACTTAAATATTTTCTATCTTATTAATAAACATTCATAAATGTTTCATATTAGAAATTATGCCCGCAAAGTTGCCCTTTTAGACTTTACTATAATGCAATCACAAAAAGTGAATGACTTAAATAGCTTCTTTTTTCTGGAAACACAATCTCAGCACCTTTTTTAATTTTAGAGACTTAAATCAAATATGTGATTTATTATAAATTCATTAACATTTTGGCACAGTCAGTTCCTATAATTTTGATATTTAGAAGGTGCTTAAGAACATTTTTTCAGCAAGCCTTTAACTTTAGATGAAGACTTTAACAATTATTTTCCTTATTCATTTACTTGTTTTTAACTTACTTCTGACTTACATACTTAGTAGAAGACTGAATTAAACAAGGCTTTGATAATCCAAATGACTAATCATAATGGCCACAAAAGTGTAAATTTAGTGGAGGCCCACCACTAGAGGGAGATGCCTGACTGAAACAATACTCAGTGGATTGTATAATTACCCTTCAAGAAAGAACATGCCTGTTAGATATAACTTTAACAGATTAATAGAGTTGGAAGGGACCTTATAGGTCATCTAGTCCAACCCCCCACTCAAGCAGGAGACTCTACACTATTTCTGACAAATGGCAGTTCAATCTTTTCTTGAAAGTCTCAAGTGATGAAGCTCCCACAACTTCCGAAGGCAAGCTGTTCCATTGGTTGATTGTTTTCATTGTCATAAAGTTCCTCCTCATTTCTAGGTTGAATCTCTTCTTGGTCAGTTTCCATCCATTATATTGAAATATAATAGATATTGAAATAATCCCAATCTCTACATTTTATCTTTGTGTGTGTGGATTTATGTAAAAGTCCCCTGCATCTCATTTACCTTTGCAAATTAATTAATGAAATAACAGATTTCTTACTTAATTGTCTGCAACATGTATTTTCTGATTAAAATTTATTCTCATTTTCTAGTGTATTTTCAACTATGTTATATTTGATCTTCTACTAAACGTAATAATAGAAGAAACAAGCATAAAACAAGTATCGAAGTTCAAATATCTAGGAACAACATTCACCGAAGATGGTAAAATGGGTGAAGAGATTAACATACATGCAGTAAGGCGAACCAAGTATTGGGATAGCTTACTCCCCTTTGTGATAAACACAAAGAAATATCTCATGCAAAGCATATTCATTCCCGCCCTAGGTTACCAGTGCCAAACAGGACACTTACAATAAAACATAAAAATGTAGTCACCACGGAAATGTGATGTTTGAGGAAAGCTGCTGGAGTGACCAGAAGAGATAAAATCAGAAATAAGACCGTAAGAGAAAGAATTGGCATAGAACCAATCTTAAACAACATACAGAAACAACAAATAAAGTGGTTTGCTTACCTAGAGAGGATGTTATGGGATTCCATACTGTACAAGGTATGTACAAAAAAAGGAGAAGGTCAAAGATCACAAGGCAGACCCAGAAGAAGATGGAGAGGCAACATCAAAGACACACTACTACAGCATAGATTAACAATGGTTGAGGCCAACAGAAGAGCAAGAACCAGAACTTTGTATCCTCTTCAATACCCAAAATCCAAAGATGAAGTAAAAAAGACTATTTCAGAAGCAATAGTAAATCAAATTTTAGCTTACTCAAAGTAGATGAAGTTTTTATTGAGATAGAAAGAACTTTATATACTAGTACTAAATATTTTATATCTATATATGATTTAAATCTGAAAACAATTATTTTTATGTGCTTCCAGAGCATTTTAGTGTATACTGCCCAGTTCAAGGAAAATAAGTTAATAAGTTATGATTCATATTTTTAATTAAAAGATTAAATTCCTTCTCTTGATGCACAAAGAAAGCCATTTACAACAACAACAACAAAATCCTGCATACCAGCAGGAAAAAAAGAACAGAAAAATTTGCCTGATATAAAGGAATGTTTTGTCTATCACATGCCAATGCTAATTACTGCAGTTACTGTAACACCAGGAAAGAACTATAAACATTGTTTTCTAAAATAAATCAGGGTTCATTTTCAGAGTTTCAATTCCCTATTATTACACAGAATGTTCAAAACACTCATTAGCTACTTATCAAATAAGTATAATTGCATTCCAAGAATTTCTCATTAGCAGCAGTTAGGAGAAACAGATCTACACAAGTACCATAAGCTCAAGACTTTTCAGAATCTGTATTTCATGTCTGGTTTAAAAATATAAGCCAATCTATGCACACTTAGTATTTGTAGAGCCTTGTTTTTATGCGGATGAATAGTTTTGATGTCATAAAATCTCAAGTTTTTGAGCCGCAAACGGGCAGGGGCAGCAATCTCCGCCACCTAGAACAGCTGATCAATGCCACACCAATCCCCCTGCCCCCCAGCACAGACATTTCCACCCACTTTGGGAGGGGGAAGTGTGTTTTATAGTCCAAAAAACACAATATTTAAAAGCAGCAAAAACTGAAATAACAGGTCTCTCAGTAAGACTCAAAAGTAGCACAAAAACATAGTAATTAAAAGGCACAACATAGAACTACTGGGACCAAAAAACGTAAGAGAGACCTGCCCAGTATCAAAAAGATATTATCAGAAATATCAAAAAGATAATAAAGGAAGATTCAGGCAATTCTCTTGGAAGAAAGCATTCTTAAGCAAATGAAATACTAATGAAAAAAACTGTTTCTATCTTGCCACTCACTATATTCAGCATGAAAAGTCAAGAAGAAAAAATCTTCAGTGCTCAAGTAGAATAAATGGGGAGACGCAGCACCCCAAATTATGAAGGCTCATGGCTCAGAGTAATTGTAATGACAGTAACTCTCAGACTAAAGTATCCCACAGTCACAATCCAGGAGAAGAGCATATTGAAACATAAGGAAGGCTTCTTACTGCCTAATCTCCAGGCAAACTAAATAGCAGAATAATGACCTTTTCCTATAATTGTAAATAGCACTAATCAATAGCAAATTTACTTTTAAATCAGGGTTTCTAAAATTGGGGGTATATTTTATTTTACCACATTAAATAACAAATTCAGTTGTATAATTTGTACTTCAACAGGAAGTGAGATAGCATCTTCTCTATTGGGTACTTAACAGGGACATCTCCTAGACCTAGGATATTGATGTACAAGCTTGTTCATGTTATGATTAATCTTGCACAGAGGCCAAGCATCTTGAATTATGTATGCAAAAAGACACTTGCTAAAGATACATCCAAAAGCATCAATCTGAAGTTAAAGGCTTAGATCAAAGAGTCCAAGTGGAAGTAACCATTGAATGGGGCTTTCCAGTCTTCTAACAACAATCAACTCACTTTCAACACTGCTTTTGTAGGCAGTGTTGGAATAGTGTTGGGTTTGGTTTGGTAGTACTAGTCTAGTTTGTTACCCTGTGAAAGTGCAAACACCATTCCTCCCATACAATGCAACTCTAAACTCAAGTCAAAGTGAATTGATTCAATATTAATTTAAGCCTGTACATTTAATTTTAACATTTATTTATTTATTTATTTGATTTGATTTGATTTGTATACTGCCCTTCTCCAGCAGGACTCAGGGCGGTGAACAGCCGAGATAAAACAGAGCATACAAAATTTAAAAAACAGTTTAAAAGGTAATTAAATAATTTCGGCCCACAATTTAAAAGAACCCAATTAAAACCAATTTTAAATTAAAACCGAAACGAATGGGATCAAGCCAGCCCGGCTAGGTGAAATAAATGAGTTTTCAGGGCCCGACGAAAAGTCCGGAGGTCTGGTATCGTGCGTATCTCTAGGGGGAGGTCGTTCCAGAGAGCGGGTGCCACCACAGAGAAGGCTCTCCCCCTGGGGGTCACCAGCCGACATTGTCTGGCGGACAGCACCCTGAGGAGGCCCTCTCTGTGCAAGTGTACTGGCCGGTGGGAGGCTATTTGTGGCAGAAGGCGGTCTCGTAAATACCCCGGCCCTAAGCCATGGAGCGCTTTAAAGGTGGTCACCAACACCTTGAAGGGCACCCGGAAGACCACCAGGAGCCAATGCAGCTCGTGCAGGAAAGATGTCACATGGGAGCGCCCCATTGCTCCCATAATCCCCCGCGCGGCCGCATTCTGGACCAGCTGGGGCCTCCGGGTGCACCCCAAGGGGAGCCCCATGTAGAGAGCATTGCAGTAGTCCAGGTGGGAAGTGACGAGTGCCTGAGTGACCGTGCATAAGGAGTCCCGATCCAGAAAGGGACGCAACTGGCATATCAGGCGGACCTGATAAAAAGTCCCCCTGGCCACGGCCATCATATGCTCTTCTAAAGATAGCTGTGCATCCAGGAGGACGCCCAAGTTGTGAGCCCTCTACGTGGGGGCTAGTGATTTGCCCCCAATACCAGCGATGGCACCAGCTGGCTATATCGGGATGCCGGAAGCCACAGCCACTCGGTCTTGGAAGGGTTGAGTCGGAGCCTGTTTCTCCCCATCCAGGCCCACACGGCCTCCAGGCACCGGGACATCACTTCAAGGGCATCGTTGGGGTGGCCTGGGGTGGAGATGTACAGCTGGGTGTCATCAGCGTACTGATGGAACTCCATCCCAAAGCCACGGATGATCTCACCCAGCGGCTTCACATAAATGTTGAACAGGAGGGGCGAGAGGACCGACCCTTGCGGTATCCCACAAACAAGGCACCTTGGGGTCGACCGCTGCCCCCATCAACACAGATTACGACCGGTTAGAGAGGTAGGAGGAAAACCACCACAAAACGGTGCCCCCCACCCCCAACCCCTCCAATCGGCGCAACATGATACCATGGTTGATGGTATCAAAAGCTGCTGAGAGATCTAATAGGACCAGGATAGAGGAGCAACCCCTATCCCGAGCCCTCCAGAGATCATCCACCAATGCCGTTTCCGTGCTGTGCCCAGGCCTGAAGCTGAACTGGAGCAGATCTAGATAGACAGCTTCATCCAGGTACTGTGGCAGCTGCCGCGCCACCACACTCTCAACAACCTTCGCAATAAAACGAAGGTTGGAGACTGGACGATAGTTAGCCAAAACAACCGGATCCAGAGAGGGCTTCTTGAGGAGGGGCCTCACTACTGCTTCTTTCAAGGCAGCCAGCAGGACACCCTCACTCAAAGAAGCATTAATAATCCTCTGGAGCCAGCCTCATCTAACCTCCCGGGAAGCCAGCACCAACCAGGAGGGACACGGGTCCAATAAACATGTGGTCGTGTTCAGCCGTCCCAGAATACTGTCCATGTCCTCGGAAGCCACAGGATCAAACTCCTCCCAGATAACACTCTCAAGACCTGCCTCAATCATCCCATCCGGACTTACCCAGTCAGAGGCCAGACCTTCCCGAATCTGAGCGATTTTATCATACAGATACTGTACAAAATCCTCAGCTCGACCCTGCAAGGGGTCATCCCGCGCTCCCAGATGGAGGACGGACTGGGTCACCCTAAACAGGACGGCTAGGCGATTATCTGATGACGCAATAAGAGCGGAAAAATAGCTAGATTTTGCCGCTTTTATCGCCACTAGGTAGGTCTTAATGTGAGACCTCACCAGTGTTCGGTCAGATTCGGATCGGCTGGTCCTCCAACTGCTCTCCAGGCGTCTTTTCCGGTGCTTCATCTCCCTCAGCTCCTCGGAGACCCAAGGAACTAGGTGAGTTCAGTGCCGGGTCAGAGGCCACAAAGGCACGACACGGTCCAAGGCCCCGGCAGCCGCACTGTCCCAGGCAGCCACCAAGTCCTCAGCCGAGTCATGAGCCAGAGTCTCAGGAATTGGCCCAAGCTCCATCTGGAACCTATCAGGATCCATCAGGTCGGTTCCGCCTCCCTGCGGCGGGGTGTAGCGGTTAGAAAGTCTAGTCGAAGGAGTGAGTGGTCAGATCATGACAAGGGTTCGACATGAGCTGTAATGGCTTGAAGCATTACTTACTGGAAACACATAGTGAAATCCTCAGCCTTATATAAATCTACAGATATTTTAAGGATGTTAGTGGCCTTTTTTTGTAAGTAATTTCATTTTGATAAAAATTTTTAGTATGAAATACTGAAATTGATACAACGGTTGAGAAGATATAATCTTCAATATAAGAAATGTTTTGGACACAAACATATTTTTTTAATTTTTTTAAAATTTGATTTATATGCCGCCCTTCTCCGGAGACTCAGGGCGGCTTACAATGTGCTCAGCAATAGCCTTCATCCTTTTGTATATTTATACAAAGTCACCTTATTGCCCCCACAACTGGGTCCTCAATTTACCTACCTTAGAAAGGATGGAAGGCTGAGTCAACCTTGAGCCTTGGCGAGATTCGAACCTGCAGTAATTGCAGGCAGCTGATCTTAATAACCAGTTTAATAACAGGGTGCCTTTGACCACTGTACTACCAAGGCTCATGATATTTCATGATATTTTAAGTTTTAGATAATAAACACCAATTAGACTTAAAATGTTAATTCATTAATTGTTGGTACAATGCACACCAATTACAAGAACTAAGAAAAATATAGGAATGCTACAAAACGGATGTTGTTTTACCTGAATGTCCCTTCTGGGCGCGCTGCTGGAGAATCCAAAGCGTAGACTATTCATAGTCTAGCACCCAGAGACTGAATGTATGTTCCTTTAAATTTCCTGGTCACACCTCCTGTGCTCAGCTGAGGTTCAGTTTTGTTCACGAAGGCAGAATGATGAGCTCACATAAGAAGTCGAAATTCGAGCCATCTGGGCCTAAAAAACAGAAGCTTGACAGGGTGGGTTGGATTCTCCAGCAGCGCGCCCAGAAAGGACATTCAGATAAGACAACGCCCGTTCTCCAGCGCGCTGCTTGGAGAATCCAAAGCATGGGATATACCCAAGCTAGTCCAAAGTAGGGAAGGCAGCTGACTGGTCCCGGGTGGCCACCAATGAGCGAACTGTTTGCAATACACGCGTCCAAAGGTCTATTCAGCCGAAGCAAAGGAGTGACCTTATAATGGTGGATAAATGGAGTTAATGTAGTCCATGTGGCTGCTCTGCGTATCTCAGTAACAGAAGCTTGGGTGGCCCAAGCCGCGGTGGCAGAAGCGCTTCTCGTTGAGTGGGCCAAAATCCGCCACAGTAGAGGCTTGTTCCTGAGTGCATATGCTTTACAGATAACACGCCTTTAGCCATCATCCGATTGTGGAAGAAGAAACTTTCTTGCCCAATGAAGCTGGAAGGAAAGAAACAAAGAGGGCCTCTGATCTTCGAAAAGACATAGTCCATTTAATGTACCTTTGGAGGCCCTCCTAACGTCCAAGGTATGCCATTGATCTTCCAAGTGATGCCTCGGGTTCGGGCAGAAATCCAGAAGGACAAGCTTCTGGGCGCGATGATATAAGGAGTTTACCTTGGGCAGAAAGGAGGGGTCCATCCGCAGGACAACTCTATTTGAATGGAAGACACAAATATCTTCTCTCACAGACAGGGCAGTGAGCTCTGAAATCCGACGTGCAGAAGTTATCGCCACCAAGAAGTCGACTTTGAGTCAGAAGACGAAGGCTGATAGAAGCCAATGGTTCGAAGGGGGATGACGTAAGAACTTGAAGAACCAGAGAAAGATCCCATGTAGGATAGCGGTGAACAACAGGAGGCCGGATGTTAGTAGCCCCTTTCAAGAAGTTCCGAATCCTCGAGTTGTGTGACAGAGAACGCTCGTCACCACTTGATAGGACCATGTGTAAGGCCGCCACTTGCCTGCGAAGAGTGTTCAGGGCAAGAGTCTTGTCGAACCCTGCCTATAAAAATTCAAGAATGTCAGACACCGATGCTGTAGTCAGATCGGTGTACTTTTTGGCACACCAGGAGCAGAATGACCTCCAGGTGGCATTGTAGATCCTGATCATAGATGCACGTCTAGAATCCTGAATAGTGTAGATCACCCGTCCCAAGAGATTGTCCTTCTTTAGGAGAATCCTCTCAAGTGCCAGACGGTCAACTGGAGCCACTGAGGTATGAGTGTACTGGAGCCACTCCAGTATGACCCCCTGGCTGAGACAGATCCTGTCCCCAGGAATCCTCCAGGGACAGGCAACAGACAGGCTCATTAGGTCCACGTACCAAAACCTGCGAGGCTAGTGCAGGATGACTAGCAGGACCTCCGCCTTCTCCGCAAGCATCTTTCAAATTACTCTTAGTATGAGCGGAAGGGGTGGAAAGGCATAGAGTAGGCCCGGAGACCAAGTATTGCTGAGCACATTGTAAGCCGCCCTGAGTCTTCAGAGAAGGGCGGCATATAAATCAAATTTAAAAAAAAAAAAGTACAGCGGAGAGCATCGCACCGGACACGGGAACTGAGCGAAGAAGCATGGCAGTTGAGTGTTGTTCGGGTAAGCAAACAGATCAAGGACCGGACAACCTGGCCTGACACCTCATGGAAGAGGGAAGGATGTAGACGCCACTCCACGTGATCTATCTGTGTTCTGCTCAACCAATCTGCTTGGAGATTGGTGGACCCGGAGATGTGCTCCGCCATCAGAGATAATGTGTGCTTCTCCGCCCAGGTAAGCAGTTTGGTCGACTCCTCCATGAATGGCACAGAGCGAGTGCCACCTTTGCGGTTCACGGGTGCCTTTGCGGTCACGTTATCCGTGAGGATCAGGACATGTTGGCCTGTTAGGAGGAGTGAAAGTGCCGAAGGGCAAGCCGGACTGCCCATAGCTGCAGCCAGTTGATGTCATTGAGTAACTCCGCCAGAGACCATCGACCCTGGGCAACCTGGGAATGAAGATGGGTGCCCCACTGAGCAGGCTCGCATCTGTTGTGAGGGTCATGCATTGAGGTTCTTGAAACAGACACCTGTTGTGCATGGCCCTCGAGTTCCACCAGCGAAGGGACAGATGTCGCTGTGAGTTGAACCCGTGCCCTGGAATTGCTGCGGCAGGTTCTCTGGTACAGTAACAGGTACCACTGTAGCAGCCTGGAATGAAATCTTGCCCAAGGGATGATAGCGATGCATGAGATCATTTTCCCAAGTAATATCGACAGGAGGATCAGCGGTGCAGACTGGAGTGAAAGAACTTGAAGCACCAAGGAGTGGATGCTAAGGCGGCGGTCCCTAGACAGAAAAACCTTGCTTTGCACAGAGTCTATCACTGCACCCAGATGGACGATGCAAGTGGTTGGATGAAGCTGGCTTTTCTCCAGGTTCAGGGAAAATCCGTGTAACTGTAAGGATTGATGCACAGCATTGAGATCCTGCAAGGCTTGATTGGCAGAGGGCGACAGAATCAGAATGTTGTCCAAGTAACAGAGCAGTCTGATGGGTATCTGCCTGAGAGAGGCTGTCACTGTTGCTAGTATTTACATGAAGGACCTGGGGGCCAATGACAGGCCAAATGGCATGGCCCGATACTGAAAATGCCGATTGGCGTATGTGAAACGGAGGAACCTTTGATGTGACGTCCGGATGAGAATGTGTAGGTAGGCCTCCTTGAGGTCTATTGATGTCATCAGATCCCCTGGATGGATACACCCAAGATCAACCTGAGGGATTGCATCTTGAATTGGTGTTACAAAATAAACTTGTTCAATTCTTTGAGATCCAGGATCCCTCTCCAGCCCCTGGGCACCAGGAAAAAGATGGAATACAGGTTCAAAGTCACCGCTACGCGCAGTCGCCACGCAGCGCTATTTATCTCTATTCCACAAGCCATCATCTGGTACACTCACCATCAACTTCTCCCCCCACAGCAGTTTCATATTTCCCGCAATGTCTGTGCTGCCGATGATGTCATCAAATGGCGCCATACAGAGAGCCAGAAACCTTGCTGATGGTGTTAACAGTCGCTGGCTGCCGTTCGATGTCTTGCAAAAGGCTGGTCGCCACCCGGATCTCTCTCCCACACATCTCAGGCATCCAGGTGGAAGTCTCCGACAGCCTCGGGTTCCCCAGCCCTCCCAGGTATGGCAAGGCCCGGCGAGGCCTCAACAATAAACTCCTGTTCTGCCCTTGGAACAGTGAACAGTCCATCATGTGGACGAGAAGTATCAGAAGAGTCAGGTTGGCCATCAGAGGGAGCCAAATTAGTTGTAACTTTGGCCTTGTGCAATAAGGACTTAAAGAGGGACGGACGGAAAAGCCTGGTACGTGTGGTCTGTCCGGTAAGAGGCCCTCATCCTCTGAAAATTCTGACTCCCTGTGATCGTCATCGTCCCATAGTGAATCCTCACTATGGACGGAATCCTGATGACAGGCATAGTCTGGATGGTGGTCCACATGCATCGGGGCCTGCAAGTGAGAAGCTGGCTGTGAACCAGCAAAGTGAGCTGTAGGAAGAGATCCCGCTGCTATAAATCTGGAGATCATCTTCATAACTATAGACTGGACATTGAAGGGCAGACTCGATTGAACCCCTTCCCCCGCGCGAAGACCTGCAACGGTGGGGATAAATGTGGCCTCCGGAGTGGCTTGGCTAGCAGGCTGTTGTGTGGGAGGAGCCGCTCCTGGACAAAAAGGCACATCTGCAGGAACCACAGGAACGCCCTCGGCAATAGCTGGCTTTGTTACTGCTACACCAGAATCATGGCCCTGAGGGACATTCGGTAAGGTGCAAGTCCCAGTGATGGATCCCAGGACCACTGCACCGAATGCTGCCGACCGCTGATGACCGGAGGACTGGGTCTTTTGTTGAGCCAATTTGAATTGCCTTTCCAAGGCTCTATGCCTCCACTGCTCAGCCTTGTCATTGGCAGACAACGGCCTAGAGGCCCGTAAGGAAGATGACGCAGGCATGGACAAGGTGTGCATAGTGCGTTTTTTGGAACCTCTGGATTTCTGCTTAGCAGGTGGAATGACTGTGGAGGGGCTGTCAGATTGTTCCAGGTCCAATGATAACTCTAGGTCAGCCATGCTATGAAATCGAGTGAATTTAGGAAGGCAGGAAAGTTAATCCCAGGCCTGTAGACGTTGGTGATAAGAGAAAAACAATAATGTCTCTTATATTTACTATAATTAATTTTTTATTTTTGAGCAGGGAGTGCCCCTAGGCGGTGTATAACGTCCCTTCCAATGCAAGTTGCCAGCAGTAAATTCCAGACTCTACATCAGGTCTGCAGCCAGCAATACATAAACTCTAATCATCAGCAGGAGTAGAAACAGCCAAAGGTAAGGTGTCAGCTGACCAGGCGCTGGAATAAAACATTACCCTTGAGCGCCACTTCACTAGTGCCCCCAAGGTGTTGACAAGCAAAATGGTATCAAGTCCAAGCATCTTGACTACGCGGCTCGAAATTTATTTAGAGGAAAGACACATTCCCCAGTGCCTCTGCAGCTGGCCAGTTAGATTGCAAAATGGCGCGAGGTGGGAAACCGCTCCTCAGCGCCTCCGCGGCCAGCCAGCCAGTTTTCAAAATGGTGCGAGGTGGGAAACCATTCCTCAGCGCCTAGTCCTTCAGCCAGTGATCCGAAAATGGTGCAAGATTGGGAGAGCGATCTCTAGCACCTCTGCGGTCAAGCCAATTGTGTGAGCAGATAAACAATGCTCCCAGCGCAGCAAAGCCAGAAATAAGCACAGAGTATGCCCTGTCAGTTGGCAGTTACTCTGGAGCCACCCCAGTGAGAGAGGAGCTAAATGGTAGTGGCGGTTGTGCCAGCAAGCCGGGGAACCAAGGCACGCACCAGCGACAATACAGAGGAGACAGAGATGGTCCCGAGGGGACAGAGCTCCGAATGTGCGGCTGCCTCAAACAATCTCAGGCCGGGGGAGTTAGCCTGGAGACCCAGGGCGACTCATCACCGCCGGCAGCAGAAAAGGAAACAATCAGTCCAGAGATGCAGATAAAAGGAATCCAATTTCAGGGCAAGAAACACTTCTGCAACTCTCGTAATGAAAGCTTCTCAATATGTGTATTGAAGAATCCAAAGCGTGGAAAAAAAGTCTATTTGCTAGAGCAAGCCAAAGAAACAATCTCTTCAGCTCTACTGAGTGAATAAAAATTGAACCTCAGCCGAGCACAGGAGGCGCGACCAGGAAATTTAAAGGAACATACATTCAGTCTCTGGCTAATAGACTATGAATAACCCACACTTTGGATTCTCCAAGCAACGCGCTGGAGAACTAGTATGACCATCCAATTAAATACTTTTTTGATTTACAGACACTTATCGGACAACTTGACCTTTATATTTAGGCTCAAGCCTACGATATGAGCTAGTATGTGAACATTTCTATTTATAGTAATAACAAATCATTATACATTGGGTACCAAGTCTGGAAGATCAGTTAACAGGTGCACTAAGAGATATATTAACATTCTGAGTGTATGGTTTGCCTCATCAGAAGGCATTGGTAGTCATGGTGAAAAGCTCCCTAGATAGTTGAATCCCAATATTAAGAGAAAAAATTGTTCTCAATTTATGTTTTTTTATATAAATGGTTATATTAAAAGTGCTATCCCACCATTACTAAAGGAACAGACACAGTAACTGAAATAATGTAGACAGTATAGAGTGGGGCTGAATTTAAATATGTATCCAACCCAATTCAGCCTTAACAGATTATGACGACTCTTTCCCTTTAAAAGATTTATGATTTTCTGGTAAGTTTATACTATCTTTGATTTATTATAACACATATAAATAAATCACCAGCTCAGGAAAGTAAGGTAGGCTGAATGAAAGTCAGCGGCCATGAAGTTTCCATGGCTGAAGACAGATCTAACCTGGAATCTCCCCACTGTTCATCACTTTAATTACAATATCACACTGGATGCTTCTTAAAACAACGGTGTCCACAAAGGAATACAATACTTGAAGCATTCTCGGTAATTGTTAGAAATAGAATGGAATTATTGTTGCTTGAGTTTTGGAAATTACTGTAAACTTTTATTATGCACCCTTCCTTTACAATTGGTTTGTTTTCATTAACTACATATCTATTATTGCCAAGCCTATTATTCTTCATCCTAAATTTACAGCATTTAACTCTTATTCTTACATGATTAATATTATTTATTGAATCTCCTTCTATAGTTTCCAGGCTCTTTCTTTTATTTATGAAGATTTTTGAATTTTATATTTCTTTTTAATCATACAGTATAAGCTATTCTATCCATTTGGTGTCATCTGCAAATTTGATATTCAGTGTTGCTTTCACATATTAAATTATTCCCCTTCAAAAAATTTAAAACTGAAGGTTTTTTAGATACATTTACTTTCATTCTATAAATGAGACAATTAAAATAATTAAGTTTCATTCTTAAAAGTCTGAAAATGAAATATATGAAGTATTATACATAACATCAAAAATGATATTATAGGACCAATGTAGATAATTCCTATACAAAAGAAGCACATGCAGTCAAAGAGCAAAAACTGAAAGACTTCCAGAAGCAAATAAATCTAAATGATGTAATAACTCTATGTGTCTATCAACAAGTTATTATTAAATACTAATTTCCTAGGATCTTGACTAATCCAAGAAGTGAATATTTGGCTATGCTCTCTGAATGGTTTTCACATTAAAAATTGTTGGGTGTGATAAACTTGCAGACACAGCAGATTTCTATCTGTCATCATTATGAAGCTGTGACTGTCAATCCAAGCACTTCCCAAGAAGCAGTAGTGTTACCAATCAGTTTAGCCTACTGTACAGATGGCACAATATACAACGACATTACTATCATTGTACAGCACTGGATTTAAAATTGTTATCCTGGATTTACACACAAAAAATTTTAGGTGCCCCAAATTTATCACAAACCTAATAGCTCTGGGACAATTTAGACATTGGTTTTAGAAGTAAATACAAAATCACTACTGACAACTTTTCAATGCATAAAATCTATATTTCATTCATACCATGTCTGAAACATGAGACCACTTGCAACAAATAATGAAACTACAAGTTAGGGGATTACATCATGTATTTGGCAAATATTATAGGATATAAATAACCTGGAAAACAAACTATTCACAGAAAAAGATCCAAAAAGGAAATAATTTGTTTCTGAATAGCTGATATATTAAATCTACAGGGCTATTATTCTGAAGACTGAGCCACTGATATCTTAAGAACAAAATTAATTTAAATATAGGCTTCCAATACAGTTCTAAACAAGAAATAACTGCAAATTATTCCTGTACTCATGGGATGTTAAGTTACTGTAGACATTAACTTTATTCTTTATGCAAGGCTCTCAATGTACAGGCATAAATAACGTGTTCCCATTCCCAACATTTTTTAATGTGAGCAAAGGAATAGGAATTATGTTTGTTAATCTGTAGCACTTCACTTGGTAAGACTTTTTTATGGTCCTCAATAAAAAAGTACTTATTTCTCAGCCAGAAAAAAAATATCAGAAGGTCAGCTACTGGTACAGATACTTTTAAAAGTGCAGATGCAACAAATATATCTCTACATTGATTTATTAACAATATTTTTATATTTGTAATATTACCAAAATCCATTGAAATAAAATTAAACTAACTTATAAAACATCACAAAGTTCCTACCCAAATGGAGTTAGGTAACTTTCCCAAAACATTAGAAATACATAAAGCAAAAAACAGCAGCAGCTCTGATGAAGCTCATAAGTCATCTTGAATAAATTGTTTTCTTAACCTTGTGAAATGTTAGCTATGAGAAAGAAAGGCAATGCCTTAGTGGCTACAAAGTTTAATGCATATTGCTACCACAGGGAAGTGTAGCCTCCTAGTCCATGGATCCTCATCTCTTCTATTCACTGAGAGACCAGTAAAAGACTAGATCGGGGGAAAAAGGTGCCCTTCAATATAGTCCAGAACTGTGTATAAAGGGTTAATAACCACCAGTTCACATTGGGGCCCAGAAACCTACCAGTGACCACAGAATAAAAGTTATGCTGCAGTAGTAAATGCCATTTATCAATAGTTTGGCTGTAGCAATTTTGTACCAGCTGTAGTTTCTAAGTTGTTTTCAAAAGTAGCCCCATATAGAATGGATTGACATAATCAAGCCACACTATGATGAGAGCATGAGTTTTTGATCATGTCATAACTGGCAGACCAGTCTTAGCTAGGCAAAGGCTATCCCAGTCACAACTATCACCTCATGTTCTAAGAGGCATGGATTCAGATAACTCATAATTCAAAGACTTGCTCCATTACAGGATGTGCAATCTCATCATTGGGACCAGTGTTTTTGGGCAATCCAGAAGTTTCTGGATGAGCAGTACCACAATTATGTTCAGATTTAATCTGAGTTTGTTTTACATCTTTCAGTTCACAGCCTCCACCACTGAATCAGAACATCCACACCATCTCTAGTTCAGGCTGCAGTAGTAATCTACAGTTGAATATCAACATACGAATAGAATCTCTTTCCAAACTAATGGATGACCTCTCTCAAAGTTTTCAAATTTATATGAAATAGGAGAGAAAGGAATGATGTTAGTGGAATTGCACATTGAAGCAATCATTTTGTCCTGTTTCAGTTTCAAACTCATATGCACATAGTTGCTAGGTAAAAAATTTACAATTTACTCAGTATTGAGCAAATAACAGCAGACTAGGGAAGTAAATCAACAGCATCTTGAAAAAAAAGCTTATCTGGATGATTCTGTTTTCAACAGGAGCATGCAGCAGAATAGTCAAAATTCAGTACAAAGTTTGGACAGCGAACTGAGGTTTGTCAGCCAGTTCAAAGTCAAGAGTTGCAAAAGCAGGATTCACAGGAATGACATACCAGAGAAGAAAATCAGACCGTGGTTTCCAAACATGGATCATGCTGTAGCCAGCTGTCCTATAACTAAGAGAGTTACTACCTTATTTTGCAAGGAGCGTAACTGGGCAACTTTGCTCTGTGCTCCATTCTACTTGCCAAGTCCAAGGGTTTAGAGGTTGTACAATATCATCTGGCTGTTCCATCCTTCCGATGGTGCCTGTGATTGATCATCTTCAGATGATTCCTGGTTTGGTGTCTTCAGAGGCTGACTTTTTACTGGTTTATCTGGAGCAGCTCCTTCAGAGTCAGAGTCTGAATCCTAGCCATGACAAATTAACTCAACCACTTTTCTCCTGAGACTGAGTTGAAGCACCTACTCATGCAAGAATAGAGGCAGTTCAAAAAGAAACAATACTATGGTCAATGGGGTGAAACACTGCCAGAAGAACTAATAGAATGAAAACAGATACAGCGCTCCCATGGAGGTACTGACAGAGGTTATCCTCTAGAGCAGGGGTGTCAAACTTGCGACGATATATTGCTGTCACATGACATATTGCAACTTTTTCCCTCTTTGCTAAACCAGGGGTGGCCATGGCCAGGGCATGGCACATCTGGCCTTCAGGCTGCGAGTTAGATACCCCTGCCTTAGAGTAACCAATTTTTTTCTGTTATGTGTCAGATCTAAAACCTGATTGGAAGGAATTCAGATAATCCTCTTCTAAGATTTATAGCTGTTTCCCAGATTTTTTTCTGCAAAGGGGAAGAAATTGTTTAGTGGATTGAGAAATAGTCTCTTTCAAGGCTGGATTCATCTCTGTTTTTCTTAGAGAGGCATTTACTTCCCAAATCTAGTTGTACTAGTATCCATTGAAAGAAGTCAGGTTGAATATGGATATAATTCAAAGGTGTGGAAGTTATGCTATTATCACTTCCCGAACATGGCAAAACTGATGGTGACATCCTCAGATTACCGGTACATGCCATCTGCTCTGAAAAAGCAAGACTAGTGCACGCTCATCTATGTGCATCAGAGCTGATATTACCTGAAATAAACCCATGGTCACTAAAGAGGCCATAAATTCCCCTCCCTCCCCCAAAACCCAATCTCCAAGGCATGGAGATACTGAAAATAGAATAGAATGGAATAGAATAGAATAGAATAGAATAGAATAGAATAGAATAGAATAGAATAGAATAGAATAGAATAGAATAGAATAGAATAGAATAGAATACCGTATTTTTCATAGTATAAGACACAACTTTTCCCCCCAAAAAAGAGGGTGAAAATCTGGGTGCGTCTTATACTCCGAATGTAGCCCCGCCCAGCTTCTCAAACGGAGGTTTTACAGGCTGAAAAAAGTATCAGAAATGAAGCTTCAGAAAAGAAGACCCCAAACAGAGCTTCAGAAAAAAAGCCCTCAAACAGAGTTTCAGAGGCTTTTATTCTGAAGCTCTGTTTCAGAGGCTTTCAGAGGCAGGAAAAAAAGTGTGCGGCCCCTTGCGAACCAGTAGTAAAGGTAAGTAGAACCCAGCCCTGGTTAAGATGCACATTGTAAAGCTTACAGAACCAGATTCACCAATATAAGGATCTTTAAAAATTTAATGTCTTATGTTTTTACGTATAAAGCCACAAAGCTTCTAGAGATTTTAACTGCTACAAATGAGCAATAACCTAAACAGCCTTTACACAAAGAAACATTTATCAAGTCTCATTCTGCTCTCAAATGATCAGAGAGCAGCAGAAGCTCCTCTCTGGACATTCCTCTCTGGACACTGACTGTGATATTCAGTCAGAACACTCACCCATATCTGTCAACACAGCTACTGACCTCATCTGCAGCACATGATTTTTCATTTCAGATATATTATAGCTGGGAACATTGGAATGAACCTGGTATAAATCAATCATCAAGAGAATCATTAGGCTAATAAAGCGTAAGAACAAAACTTTTTTAAGGCACATACCAGTATATTAGAGAAAAGTCAGATGGATTAAATCCTTCTACACATGCTCTTATATCCATAATATCATTTCTAAACACATTCATAGCTTTCAGAATGAAACTGTTTGGAGGCAATTCACTAAGTCTGGGAAAAAGAACCAGTTTCTGAAGAGGAAATTGAAAGGATCTAAGCAAAAAGTTCATACCAGCAAACCTCAGATAAAAAGTTGGAAGGTAAGGAAATGAAAGAATTAATAAGCAGGTAGACAGGCACCAAAATGGATGAATTTTACTATATGGATATTTGATAATAATATGGCCTGTTTTAAATTGCAGTTCATGAACTAATGTGTAAAATAGGAACTTAGAAATTTTGCGGTTTCCCAAATTTTAATATTGTTTTCCAATTAAAAACAGTTACAATGTATATTAAGGAAAATTGCAAAAAAGCTCATTGTTAAGAAATGAAGAAACTTGTTTAAATACTTACTATATATATATATATATATATATATATATATATATATATATATATATATATATATATATATTATGTAGGTCTTTGGTTATTCGGGTTTTCTCCCGCGTAAAATTGGAGGTTTCTTGGCAAACCTCCAATTTTACACGGGAGAAAACCCGAATAACCAAAGACCTACCTACAAACACCCACGAAAACCTCAGAAAACATATATATATATAATTACAATATATATAATATATATATATTACAAGAAATTGCAAAAAACAGTGCATAACATTTTCATGTATTTCTATACTTTCTTATGGAATACAACCGACATATAACCATTCATTTAGTGACCATTCACACTTACAACTGCTGCAATATCCCCAGTCACATGATCAAAATTCAGGCACTCAGCATTGGCATATATTTGACAGTTGCATTCTCCTGGGGTCATGTTATCACATGATCAATGGGGAAACCAGATTTGCTTAACAACTACATGATTAACAACTGCTGTGATTCATTTAACAACTGTAGCAAAAAGATCGTAAAATGAGCCATAACTCACTTAATAAGTGTCTTGCTTAGCAATGTAAATTCTGGGCTCAATTGTAGTAGGAAAATTTATTTGAGGGGAAAGAGAACACTTAATCAGGGTAGAGTCTTACAATTTAAGTGATGTGAAACCCAGTTATAATTCTCTATAATCTCTAAAATATTAATAAATATATTTATAAGTGTGTTTTAATATTGACTAGTAACAGACATAGACCAAAGTAAGATGCAATCTAAGGACAGGAATGGAAAAGGCACATGGAGAAGAAATGCAACATTATCTTGTTTATAGAGTTCTCTGTGCGTGACTTGGCTTGGGAATATATGTAGAAGGCCAAGTTATGTCCTGACAATGTATCATACTTCCAAATAAAGGTGGAGCAGCTCCTCAGAGCATATGAAATTACTGACATGTCTGGACTTTAGCAGACTCAGTATTCTTTCAGTCACAGGTCCTTTTCTGGAATACTACTTGGTTTTCAAAGCTATCAGATAAACCAAAGATGGCTATAAAATTCCTATTTTAACTGCAATTAATATATAGTTTTTATGATAACTGTTATTTATTTATTTGCTTATTTATTTGTTTTCTCCAGATTAAGAGTTGTACTGCAAATGATGAGTGAATATTAGTTGCATTCATTTTTCCTTAACAACTTGTTGATAGGATTATCTATATACTACTATGGTAAAACTCTCCTCTGTTTGTAATCTTCAATTAGCCTAAAGTCTAAGCACATCATAACACAAACTTTTTTGAATAAAAAATGTGCTAACTTAAAGAATGCATACGAAATCTGAGACACATTATTTCTGTGTAATTGAGATTTCAAGGAGCTTCACACTACTCCTATTCACAAAGTTGTGGCTGCTGGGTGATGCCACACTGCTCGTGCTTTCTGACCATACTTCCCAGAAATCTGAAGGTTGTGTGGTGCAGGAGAAGATGGGAGAGATGTATTCCTTCTTTCCTTTCCCATCTCCCTCTAGCTACCACACCCAATCAGCTGGGCGGTAAGTTTCGACAGATGAACAGCAATTGGCTGCTTTGCAACCAAGTCCGAAAACTGAAATCTCTTAACAGTGGTAGGCAGCAAAGGGAGGACTACAGAGAGGTTCATATCCCTGCTGTCTGCTGGGCTGTCTGTGTGGTGATTGCAGTCAACAATGGGGAAGGGGGGCATTGGGGACATGCAGGATTGACAAGTGGGGGTGCAGTCTTCCTTTGTTGCATGGCTCCCTGTTCCCCTTCCCCCAGCAAAGTGGCAGCCAATGAGGAGGAGGATGCTTCATCAGAGCTCTGCTGAGAGTCATGGGGGCGAAACAGTACAAGCCTGTATTATATGTGGAAAGAAGAATGACCCAATGCTTTCTCTAGTCCAAGAGTGTCAAACTCAAGGCCTGCGAGCCAGATTCAGCCCATGGGGTGCTTAGATCAGGCCTGCATGGCTGCCCTGGAAACAGCGAAGGACCAGCCTGCAGTGCCTCTGCAGTGAAAACGGAGCTCAGGAAGGCTGCACGCGGTGCCCCCGAGGTCCATTTTTGCTGGTAGAGGGCTGCAGGATTCCATCGTGGCTGGAACCAGAGCCTGGTAGGGCTGCCCGCAGCCCTCCCATTTTTGCTGGCAGAGGGTTGCAGGATGCCATCACAGCCGAAAATGGAGCTCGGGAGCCCGTTTTCACTGGCAGAACACTCAGGTCACCACAGGTGCCCCCTGACACGAGTGATGTCAAGCTGGCCATGCCCACCCCAGTCCCTGAGGTCAAACACAAGCCTGATGCAGCCCTCAATGAAATCAAATTTGACACCCCTGCTAGTCAATTCTTATACTGAAGAATTAAAAAGAAAACAAATTATACTCTAAAATCTGCTTAACCAAAAATTAAAATGGTGATTACAAATAAATTAAATTTTAAAATTGGAATAGAGCATAATTCCAAATCTCTTTGTATTATATTTTGAAACACTATAGTTTCACTATAGTTGCATAATTTTACTTAACACTAGTCTGTTTTAAGGAACCATTATTTATCACAAACTTTCTAAACTAACTGGATTATATTTTAAAATAAAAAGATAATTTTAACTTTCAGAACTATTGCTTCCTGTATTCTTGGTCATAATCACTGATGGCATGGACATGGCTCAGCTTCAACTGGAGGTAAGCCAATGGTCCCAAACAGTACTGTTGACTTTAGCTCCCATCAGCCTCAGCCAACACATAGCAAGAAATTATGAAAAGTATAGTCTTGAATAAGGTAACAGCGTTCCGGATGCCTTGGCGTACATGACCACGGAAACAGAGATAAGCACTTCCCCCTAATCAGACATGACTGGACAGGAAAAACCTTTACCTTTAGTCATCACTTTGTGACCATTTCAATGATTGTTCATCAGACCTGAAAAAATGGACTTACGACCAGTCCTCATGCTTATTATATTTGAAGCATTCCAATCACCAGAGTGACAAGGAAGTAGGGAGGGAAGGAGGTTAAACACTCACCTTCTGGACCCTCCTGCCAAGACCACTGCAAGGCTCAATTTTCTTCCATTTCTATACTGCAACATTATTCACCTCACTCATTGAGTGCTTCCTCAGCCCTCCCCCATCTACAAAACATAACTTGCCCAGAATTATTGGGAAGTCAGCTGCCTTACACATTAAATTAATACATTAATACACATCATGCCTGTATCTTTTCAAAGCACCTACTGTGTTTAAATCCCTTATGCACTTTCCAATATTTGTTCCATCTTCTGCAAGGTGATTCTTTGATCACCATAATATTTATAATTTATACACTAATTATGGCACCACTCATATTTTAGGATGGATGGATGGATGGATGGATGGATGGATGGGTTCAACTATAACCATTCTCCAAATGTGGAAGCTTCAATTACGGTGACTTTTAAGAAGGATGACTACTGAAGGATAAGGAAGTATTTTAAAGAAAAACAGCATAAATATTTATCTATCTATCCATCCATCCATCCATCCATCCATCCATCCATCCTTCCATCCATCCATCCATCCAATACCTCATTGTATCTAGGCCCTAATAAAAGGGAACAATTTATTTTTAAATGAAAATATAAGCTATCATTGAATCACCAACTAGAGTGCAGCTTTGGCATGCCCTGAAGGAAAATGGACATTGGTCCTACCTGAATGCTGATTCTCTGGGATGCTGTGGCATCATCCAGACATGGGTTGTTATATCTGCCTAGAGACTGAGACATAGTTTTTCGGCCACGCCCCTCTCGGGCCCAGTTTCGATGACGACAAAGCAGAAGAGAAATCTCCATCTGGAAGAAAAACTCTCTCAATGTTAGAAGAAAGACAGTGCCAGACCCTGAGCAGTGCCCCAGAGAATTGGCGTCCAGGTAGGAGCAACGCCCATTCTCCAGTGAGGCTGTGGCATCGTCCAGACATGGGACATACCAAAGTTTGGCAGTCCTAAGGGCGGGAAGTTGAAGGGCCTGGAGCAACCCTGGCTCGGTGCACCTGTTGAAGGACCGTCCGCCCAAAGGATGCTTCCGCTGAGGTGAAGACGTCCAACTTATAATGCCTGATGAAAGGCGAAGGGATAGTCCAGATGGCCACCCCACAGACCTCCTCAATGGAGGCCTGTATGGCCCAGGCCGCAGAGGTAGCCGCGCTCCTGATGGAGTAGGCAGTGATGCGCCTGGGAACAGGAAGTACCTGGGCCTGATAGGCTGAGGCAATACATGCTCTGATCCAGCAACCAATGGTCGAGGATGATCTCCTTTTGGCCCATCTGGTCGATGAAGACAAAACCTTCCACGTGTCCCTGGTTTCGATGAGGAGCGGATCTAATGACTCACCAAACAGTTTATCCCCGGAGTAAGGAGCTGTGGCCAAACGCCATTTGGTCTTCAGGTCCGCTGGCACTGGTAGAGTCATAGTAATCTCCAGGAAGACACTGTAGATGCCAGGGCCCTCAACACATATTTAGTGGCATTTAAAGTCACGTCGGCAGAAAACTGGGTAGCAGTGATAATTTTGTTGAGGTCTTGATGAAGATGTGCCTCGTTAGGGGCTACCCTGGCCTGAAGTTGCTGAAGCCACAGAAGAGTGGTACGGTTGTAGAAAGAGGCTGAGGAAAACGCCTGGAACGCTCAAGCAGCGGCCTGGTGAGTCTTCTTAAACAAGATGTCGAATTTTTTATCCTCAGGACGGAAACCTTCGGACGTATCCCCAGCCAGATAAGACGAAGAGGAGCATAGGGCTGCGACAGGGCTGTCCACAGGGGGAGCCTGCAACAGCTGAGCAAATCTAGGAGCTACATAGTAATACTTTCTATCAGCCCTGTTTGCAGCTGGAATGGATGCTGGGCTGGACCATTGCTTTTGTACCACGTCAATGAATAATTGTGGGGCCGGGATAAAGAGCTATTCTAGCACCGGCTCCGAGAAAAGACTGTGGCATTGATCCTGCTGGGAATCCTGCGCTTCCTTTGGCATTCGTCCTCTTTTAAGGATGCTGTGGTTCGCGCCTTGTGTAACAAGGACCTGAACCGGTTTGGAGGAAACAGCCCCGTGAAGGCAGGGGTGTCAGGGAAGATCCCATCATCATCTGAAAAATCAGAGTGAAGTTCTTCTCTTAAGGCGAAATCCTCACTACCTCTGGCAGCATCAGGTGAATGAGGGCCAGTCAAGCTCGCTGATGGGGAGACGCGACCATAAGAAAAGGGTTCAAAAATAACTGACCCCGATCTATGCCCCTGGAATGTAGCGGCCACGCAAGCGGCAATGGCCTGGTCAATGAGAACTTGCAGGCCCTCAGGGAGGTTCCTGAAAGGGTCAGTGACTGGTCTGATAGCAGAGTTGAAGTGCCTGGGGGGGCCTCTGAGGCTGCTGTGCCCCCAATGGCTGCTGGGACTGCTGGCGCTAGCAGGCAATCAAAAGGATTATGGATGGGGCCTTGATCCTCACTGATCAATGGGGCTGGACCCATGGAAGACTCTCCCGCCCCCTCTGGTGACTAAGTCTGTGGCAAGGGAGATGAGGTCTGACACTGAGACAGATGAGAAGCAGGTGGATCGCTGAGATGTGATCGATATTCTTCTGAAACCAATTGTAGAGTAGCCTTAGAGGCTTGCCTTTCTAAGGACTTGTGTCTCTGTTCGAGATCTCTGATCTCTGCTTGGGAGATATGCTTGCACTTGCGGGAGGCTTTCCTGCCTGTGGAGGACCCAGCCTCCTTCATATCAGAAGAGTGATCCGCCATTGAAAGAAATTTACTCACTGCATCCCAAGATGGCGTCCAGAGCGTGGGACAGGCCTCGGATGCACCACGAGGTGAGCCAAACAGTGGCGACTGTACCGGTGAAAATTGGGCTAGCCAGCACACTGGTGAGCAGGGCGGATGTTGCTCGAGTAGCGGGTTGTCTAGGTTAGACTTAGATCGTGCCAGCACCCAGCGCCAAAAGAATGTGGTCGTAGTGAGACTAGACCAACAGGCCAGTTGCGGAGGCTCTAGAAAAAACGGTGTATTTTTCTATTTCGTATAAAATAGAACACTACTTGTGGGGGCCAAAAAAAACCCTACCAAGCAGGTATATATAAAAGTATGAAGGCTATTGCTTAATGCATTGTAATCCGCCCTGAGTCTTCGGAGAAGGGTTAAATATAAATCGAACTAATAAATAAATAAATAATCAAAAATCGATGCTCCGTGCACCAAGACGCTGCTGAGGGCGAGGAACACAGGAGTGGGCGGCCAGGCTTTGTTGCCCTCTCATTGGCAGTAGAGTGGCAAAAGGCCGCAAAATGTGCTCCGCAGCGCTTCAAAGGGCCGCCCTACAACTGATCAGCGATAAAATGCTGTAGGTGGCGGCGGCCAGGAGGGGTGACTCCAGAGTTCCTGCCATAACTCAGCTGCCCAAATTAGTTGGTGGTACAGGTTTGGAAGCTGTTGCTGCCTCGTTGGTGGCATGGAGAACCCAAAAGGTGCCCACCAGAGGCGAAGTGGCCGCTGCAAGACTGTCTGAAAATGGCAGCCACAAAGGGAGCAATAGAATGCTGGCCGGTAGACCGGTGCACTCCCAAAAACTAAAGATCCCTGTCGAAGTGCTGAAGACCTGGTAGACTGGTGCTCTTCCAAAGGTCTTAGAAATAAAGCTGAAAAATTAACAGTGACTAGATCGAACAGAAATGGGCTGAAAGCCAGATCTGCAAAGAGATGTTTCTCTCAGGCCAACTGAGTCGAAACTGGGCCCAAGAGGAAGGAGAAGGGGTGTGCCCGAAAAACTATGACTCAGTCTCTAGGGAGATCCGATTGTAACAATCCATGTCTGGACAATGCCACAACCTCACTGGAGAATGTTTTGGGGAAAGAGAATCAGATAAGTAAAATGATAAACTCATTAAGAAATTCCATTAAAATATGCACTCAATACCATACATAAACATGAGCAAATTTGGATATCCATGATTACAAGCTGAGGAGTTGTATAATAAATCAATTCATTATATCAAATCAGTAGCATATGTGCAATCTTATTTATATTGTATTGTATTTACCTATATTTCCATTAACACAGAAGTGTTAAAGTCAGCTCACAGGCATTAATACATTCCAATAAATTAATTGGAAGTTATAATTGTTATACAATATTAATAAATAATTCATTGTTATTTCTTTAGAATCATCCAGTTTGAAACAACTATTGTACATAAGAAGATTTTGTTCAGTCATATAAATATGTCTGACATGCAAGTGAAGTGTAATACTTAAGTACTATTGCACTACGGCTGAATAAACCTTCAAACAACACTAAACTGATATCCTCTATTAATAGCAAGACGTCAGAGATTTATAATTCAATGGCTGTAGCCATGGAGAGTATTGCCCAATTCACTGACATCTACAGTTCTATCGAATTTATATTAGGTAAATGTTCTGATATATATTTATTAAAATAGCATCTCAGTCTTTGAATAAACATACTGTGCAATTTCAAAGTCTGTGCATTATAGCCACCAGCAGTGGTGAACTTCAGCAGTTCTGACAGGTTCGGAGAACCGGTAGCGGAAATTTTGAGTAGTTCAGAGAACCAGCAAATACCACATCTGGCTGGCCCCAGAGTGGGGTGGGAATGGAGATTTTGCAGTATCCTTCCCCTGGACTGAGGTGGGAATGGAGATTTTGCAGTATCCTTCCCCTGGACTGAGGAAGGGAATGGAGATTTTGTAATATCCTTCCCCTGGAGTAGGGTGGGAATGGAGATTTTGCAGTATCCTTCCCCTGCCACACCTACAAAGCCACACCACGCCCACCAAACCTCGCCCACAGAGCCAGTAGTAAAAAAATTTGAATTCCACCACTGGCCAGCAGCGTATGGAACATAGTAGCTATTGCAATCAGATCCTTTTTGATCTAGTAAGTGATAATCATAAAAAAGCTCACCTACATAAACAGAGACTATATTTAGACTAAAGCAAAATATTTTTCAGTTTCTCTCATATTACACACATATTTATCAAGTTAACTGAACTGGGTTCAAATGTTAATTTTCAAAGAAAATGTTTTTATTTAAGACAAATAAAACCTTAACAATGATGCTGATAAGTAGGGGGGGAGAATAAAAAACAACATATTCTTAAAAATTATTGCCATTGATCATTTTAAAATTGCTAGTGATTCTTTTATTGTCATAGTTTACAATATTACAAAATCAACTGCTCGTTAAACTTAGTGCAGAAAACAAAATCATTATCATTATTGCCTGGACATATTAATATAACAATGTCTAAATCCATATTTATTTTCCACATTTTAATTGCATATTTGAGCACCTACATTTATGAATGCGTGCTACTCGTTTTTAGATTAAAGCCTGTCATCTTAAATTCAGAACAGAACATTTAAACCATACCCAATAATTATATCACACATTAGCAGTCTTATTGGAAATTAAGCCTTCTTAAAATCAAAACTTTATTGAAAGTAATGGTATCCTGAATTGGGCTATAACACTAAAATATAAAATGTTCCAGAAGAGTAAGTCTTTAACTATAAGGACATAACTATAGACAAAAGCCATTGAGTTTAACAAGTCTGCAGTACAAGGAATCAAATCAAACTACAAACAAGATTTCTGTTATTCCTGAAGCCTTTTATAATTAAATTTAAGTAGGTTGAATTTTATTTTACATTTAATATGTGTATGAAATTTGCAATTTATATTTTCTCAGATAAGCAGCTATCTCCTGATAGCAAAAGAAAAATAAGACATTTTTTCTTTTTTTTCCAGAATGATTCAAATACTGTTATTTTCAAGTTAATCATATCTATAAAAAAGAGGATAAATAATGTAAGTATATTGCACTGTTTATCTTTCATTTATTTATGTATTAAACAGATTTATACAGATGCCCAGTTCATACACAGTAAGTCTGAGCAACATGCAACATTAAAAATCCACAATTTAAAACTTCCCTATTTACAGTTCAAGAAATTTAATTATTCTGGTATAGCTTTCTAATTCCACTAGTAGTATATTTCCTTCCTTTAGGATCATTACTATTTCAATACATTTTAGAGGTGCAATCCTTCTAAATTTTGAATTATTTCTCATTAATGCTTAAGCATTACAGGTAGCATTTTTTAAAAATCTCTGTGAAATGTGCACACACACACACACACACACAGATCTATACAACTCTCCAATGTAATTATTTATTAGTACTTAACCTTACAAAAGCTAATTATCCATTTCAAATATAGCAGAAATATTTTACTCTGCAAATAGTGTGCATCACCATCTGGTTTCTGGAATTTATTCCAGAATTTATTCCGATCATATCTGGTTTCTGGAATTTATTTTTATATGTGCACATTATTTAATGAATTATGTTCCTTCTAAGAAATATGATTCACTTCATCTGACTTCTATGTACAGTAAGCAACCAACATTAGATACAGTACTCTACAAAGGCTTTTTCTTTCTTGTTTAAATTATAAGCTTACTGATCTCTTGCCAGCAGTTTTTGGTATACAAAACATATCATGTATAAAGACATTTTGTTTATCAACAATTGCTAATTTTACAAGTGTCTATTCAAAACTCACCCATTGAGTTTAATGAAGTTTATCCCAGTAAAACATTTAAGTTCGCAGATCAGAAAGATTATACTGATTCTAGTGCATTTCTGTAGCAAACATTTCCCTTCCAAAGGAACTACCAAGATAAAAAAGGGAGGATATTTTAAGATAATAAGCTGTCAGTTTCTACAAACAACACTTTCTTATACCAGAGATATATATTTAGCAGGTTTTTCTTTGAAAAAGCTGTTTAAGAACAAACTAAAATATACCTTGATGTAACCTTTAATGATATTTTCATACACTCTCCCAGCCAATTCTCTAATAAGGTTTACTTTGGATCTGATAGCAGCTACAGCTAAGCAAAATTTAAAATAGAAATCCAAAACTTACAACACTATCTAGGTGTCCAAATACCACAACTATCTACTCACCCCCTGTGACCTGCCATGATAACGATAGGCTGTCAACAAAGAAAAAGTGCTAATGTTTTCTGTTGCCGCTACTTGACCTGAGAAAAGCCAGAGCTTGTTAATGGTTTCAGTGTCAAAAATAGATACCTCACTGGCAAAGTAGCTGCATACATTTCCATAGTTATTTATCTTAGCCATAGTCAGTGCTCTGGAATCCTTTAAGGACTCAACATAAAGGAATCTGGTAATGCTGTTACCTCCCTAAAAGATTACCATTTATCTGGAAAATCCTGGAAGAAAACCAGTAATATAGATACTCAAATAGTTTTTCAATATGAATTGCTAGGATAACAAAAGCACTAAAAAAACCCTGAGCAAAGCCAAATTAATATTGTTCTGCAACATGAATCTGTAGATTCAAAAATTAAGGATTCCATATCAGTAAGGACGCTCTATTTTGAAGTTTCAACCTTAGAATGGCTGCTTTAAATGATATACTCTCTGATAGAGAGGTGTGCTCTGTCCCTGAGGATAATCTTAATTTGTATGGCCACCCAGGCGCTTGTTGAGATGGGTGGTCATGCAAGCTGGATAAATAAATAGATACTAATAATCTGCTATTTTTATTACAAATACAAAAGTTCTTCTTATAACTTATCATAAAAGGAAGTTTTGTATTTGTAGAATAAAAATCTCTACAAATAAGGAAAAAATAAATTACCAACTTATATATTTGCCAAAGTGGCAATATTTAATATGGATTGCACTGCAAAGTTGATGTATTTCATTTCATTTATGTTGTTCTCCATAAAATGCTAAATGAACAGATTTGTAGTTAGCAGAATTCTGATTTTCATTTTCATTTTCAGCTAAACAGGAAGCAATTTGTAATGATAAAGATACAGGTAGTCCTCAACTTACAACAATTGAGCCCAACATTTTTGTTGCTAAGTAAGACATTTGTTAAATGAATTTTGCTCCATTTTACAACCTTTCTTGCCCCAGTTGTTAAGTGAATCACTGCAGTTATTAAATCAGTAACACAGTTGTTAAGTGAAACTGGTTTTCCCATTGACTTTACTTGTCAGAAGGTTGCAAAAAAAGTGATCCCATGCTCTGGGACACTACAATGGTCATAAATATGTGTCAGTTACCAAGCGTCTGAATTTTGATCACATGACCATGGGGATGCTGCAACAGTTGTAAATGTAAAAAAATGGTCATAAGTCACTTTTTTCAGGGCTCTTGTAACTTTCAACGGTCACTAAATGATCTGTTGTAAATCGAGGACTACCTGTATTAGGAAAAATATATTTATATTTCAAAATCAATTTTTCTTTCTGACACGCAATATGTAAATGCCTAGCTATACTTTGAAAAAGTATAATTAGCTTGCTCAACATTAAAATTAGACCACATAAAGAAAATCATTAAGGATGTTATAAACTGAAGCAGATTTTAAAAGTGCAATTTTATCAAAAATTATACTTTATATTTTACCATTTTAAATGAATGGTAGGAATCTTGATTGTGGATGTGCTAATACTTTTAGCATATGTAAACTTAAATATCATTACAAAGAATTGTTTGTAGAGAATAGCACAGAAATAAATAACAATTACAATAAATAATTTTATTAGCATGATTGAATTTAGAGCTTTTGACATTTTCAAAGTCTTATCCTAAACTGAAAAGAATTGCAACATTTATAATCAGGATGTAAAATTTTATTGCAACTGTTTTATTTTTGAAATATGCAATATTTCAAAACAAAGTTTTTCTGGGATGAAAAAAACAGATGGATTTGTAACTGGCTGACAAATTGCACTCAACATGTAATTCTTAATGGAACTGCATCTATATGGAGGGAAGAATGCAGTGGGGTAGCCCAAGGTTCTGTCTTAGGCCAATATTCTACAACATCTATGTAAGTGATTTAGATGAGTGGTTAAAAGGGAACCTCATCAGATTTGCAAATGATACCAAACTGGTGGGAATAGTCAATACCCCAGAAGATAGGCTCAAGATCCAAAGGATCTTGACAGACTTGAACACTGGGCCCTATCTAACAAAATGAAATTCATGGTGAGAAAACTAAGTACACTCACACAAGAAAAATCAAATGCACAGTACAACTAGGTGAAACCTGGCTCAATAGCAGTAACTGCGAGACAGATCTTGGAATCCTAATGGATAATCACTTAAATATGAGTCAGCAATGTACAGCTGCTGCCAAAAAAGCCAATGTAGATTGGCTAGGTTGCATCAACAGAGAGACAGAATCAAGATCACATGAAGTGCTGGCACCACCTTCTGTACTGATCTAACTTCATATTCTAGTAGTATAACTCTTTATCTTCCTTTCAATATAGAAAACTTCAAAACCTCACTATTCTCCTTCCTCAAAAAATATACAAATAATATGCATAGTTAATAACATAATACTAACAAACTCAAGCTTTAAAATTGTAAACAACTAAACTTTGTTTTAACAAGAAGAAAAATGCAGCATATATGAATTATTTATTTATTTATTAAAGAAAATTTATATTGCTACCCAACTCACTCTCTGTGACTGGCAACATTATATTAGAAAATAAGCATAGACATGCCATAAACACAAACAGCTGGGTCAGAATCAGATTAAGAACTTTATATTTCTAGAAATATAGTAAAGTTGAGAGCCAATTTGATGTAGTGGTTAAGCAACAGGCTAGAAATCAACAGTCCATGAAATCTAGTTCCAGAGCCAGCTAGGTGACCTTGGGCCAGGGGTGAAATGCTCCCGGTTCGGACCAGATCGTCCAATCCAGTAGTGATGGAGGCGGGTGGTTCAGAGAACCAGTAGCAAAAATCTCTCCCCCCCACATGCCCAGCTGAGCCACGCGATCATCAGAGGCTTTTTTTAAAAAAAATTAAAAGCATTTTTTCTACAACCTCTTCGGCCGAAAAAATGCTTTTAAAAGTAAAAAAAAAAAAACCTCTGATGATTGCGCAGCTCAGCTGGGATCGTCAAAGGCTTTTAAAACCATTTTTTCTACAACCTCTTCAGCGAAGAGGTTGTAACAAAATGCTTTCAAAAGCCTCTGATGATCCCAGCTGAGTTGCCTGATCGGCAGAGGCTTTTAAAAGAAAAAGAGCCTCTGCCAATCAGGCAACTCAGCTGGGATCGTCAGAGACTTTTGAAAGCATTTTTTTACAACCTCTTCGCCGAAGAGGTTGTAGAAAAAATGGTTTTAAAAGTTTTTTTAAAAAATGGCCACGCCCACATTACCCCCCACCAAGCCACAGAACTGGTAGTAACAAATTTTAGATTTCACCTCTGCCTTGGGCCAGTCACTTTCTCAGCCATAGGAAGAAGGCAATAGCAAACAACTTCCGAAAAAGCTTGCCAAGAAAACTGCAAGGACTAGTTCAGTTGCCAGGATTTAAAAAAAAAAAAAAAAAAAAACCTCACTTGAAGGAAAACATACTGTACATACAAAGAAAGTAAAGTTACAGTGTGTTAATTTCACACTGTCTGGCCTGCAGTTGATTCCAAATAGTCTGTTCTTCTTTACACAGCAAAGAAAAACACAATGTAGTGGTTTTAGTCATATGTTACCATATGCTATGATTTTAATATCAAAATAATTGAATAATCACTGTGAGGCAAAGAAGACAACAGGTGGCTGATAGAAGCTACCATAATTTCAAAATATACTAAAACTGATGTGAAAGCAATGCTGAACAAAAGACCATATTTAAATAGTGAATGTAGTAACTTTTGCAACAAAATATGAATTATTATTCCTGGAACACAATATAATACATGTATTTTATGCTTCATTATTTTACAATTTTGAGTGTTCTGGTTCTGCCTGGAAATGTTTCCAAACATGTTTCATTAATTCATTATTCATGCAGAAAAGAAATAAGCACAGTGTCAGCAAATGGTCCACTGCACTCCCACATACAAGAAAAGTATGTATAACCAATGCATGGTATGTTACTGTGGAACTAATGATAAAAAGAATCAGTGTTGGAATCCAAAATATAACAAATGTTGCAAATATTTTTAACAGTAAACTATTGTTATAATTTCATTGCACTTAAAGTCTTTGCAAATCACACTTTTATTCCATTCTATGCCTCTATTAATTAAAAGTAAATATACATATTGACATGAATATTTTCATAATTAAAATAATCTGCTATAAAACATCACTTAAACAATAGTCATTCAGTAGTCAGGAAATAATTTTCTGATTGATATGGAAATGATATCGCTAGTAATGTCATAATGCTCACCCAACAATGGGTGCTGCTCCCCCAACAATATCCCAATGTCTTATGGTAGATTTTCAAGGTACTATAAAAGGATATTCAATAACACTGGGAGGTGGGTGAAAATATAGTGTGCAGAATAATATAAAAACACAAATTTTTGTAGCAGAAAAAGACACAGGGAATCCTTTCCCTTAACCTACTTCCTTTATCATAGACAGTACAAGAGCTATTTCTAGGAAAAGAACCTAAGGTACTAAACAGCTGCAGGACTGATGAACAGATTGCCCAAAAGTTGCATAGGAATGAGCATGAGGGAGATAACACTAAATAAGCCTACTAGGCCTGCATCAGTCTCCACCAAAACTTTTTAAAACCCTTTTAAAAACCCCAAGGGTCTATTGTGGAGGAGGGGGATAACTCAGGAGCACCAGAATATGACAGAGACAGAACAAGAACTCAAAAAGAAGCCACATATTCTGGAAGCACGTTGGCAAAAGCTGAGTTCAGGGACAAAGACTGCCAACTGAATGCTCACCCTAACATATTTCAGTAAGATGACTAGGAGATTTGTAGATATATAACATTTCAGCTTCTCATATTATTTTTCCAAGAATAGGTATATGCAGAACTGCAAAGGATTCCCAGTGACTGAAACTTGTTGTTACCCAACTAAGATCTTTTACATATATTTTTTCTCTTTCCTAGCCATCCACATACATTGCCTTAAAGGTATTTTTATATCTTTAACAGCAAAAACCAGGCTTTGTTCTTCTCCCACTGCCTAGATACATAAAATTAGTATGTGAAAACATATATTAATTTGTGGCTATGATCTGTGCTCCAAATTTTTAAAGTGTCTAACAACATTCTTATCAACTATCAAGAAATAGAATTGTAATTTATATTATAGGAATCGCAACAGAATATTCAGCTCCTGAGATTCAGATTCAGATAGAAAAACACTAACACTATACATTCTTTTGTTATCTAGAAATCAGCATCTTACCATTCACAAAGTGGCTATTATTTTAAAAAAGCCAAAAAGTCTCTGTCTTAAGTAACTGAAAGATTAACTGGCATTTATTTACAGTGTAAGTAATCCAGTTACTGAGAATTCTGTAACTGTATGCTATTCCCTTTTATAAATCTTGTGAGAAAGAGCTCTGGGAGTTTTTAATTAAAGTCAGTGCCAATTTCTTGATAGCAACCAAGTTAAAAATTTGTGCCTAACAATCAATCTCTATCAATCACTATTAGAATTCTGGGGTCTCAGTAGGACTCTATGGTTAATTTTTTAAAATATCAACATTCTACGTTTTTATGTTTGCTATGAATTTTAATTCTATGCCCCTCATTTTTTCTCTTCAATTTTCAAAACAATATTGATTGAAAGCTTGCCATTGTTGGTTTTTGTATCCCGACTGGTCTTTTGGGAGTTGTAATTTTATATGATACCAATAAAATTATCTAAAACCAGTGATTCAAAATAATGTTCAATATAATGTTTTATAATAACCATTTAATTGTAATAGATTACATACCAAAAGAACTAGCATGTTGGTAGATTTAATACTGATTTAACTACCCTGCTTGTTATTGTAGAGCTAAATCATATTTTTCTAATATTTTACTATTACAGTGTCTGAATTGTATCAAGAGCTGGAAGCAAATGGCATCTTAGTTCTTAATCAGCACCATGAAACACAATTTAACTATTTTGTGTTCTTAATAAGGCTAATAAGTCAACACCAACATTCTAATAATAAAAAATGTAATCTTTTATCTTAGAAACACTGAAACCAACAAGATTTTTTTTTAACATATAGCAAAATGGTTAATTATGTCTCATATGAATGTTTTCATAACTGACTATAAATCCCTCTGAACCTGTTCCCTAGAAGTGTTCTATTAACCGAGAACAGATTATTCTCTCTTCTAAATTACTAAAATATTGTTAGACAGAGATCAAAAATTCTGCAATTCTGCCAAGAGTCCCTTGGGAGTTGGGCAGCATAGAAATACAACAAAATAAATAAATAAATAAATCAGAAAATCCTAGAAAGTGAAAACTAAGTAAAAATTCTTCTGAAGTTTGCAGAAGGTGTAAGTGCATGCTTTCCTGTAATAGTCCCTGTGCTTTAACTCTCTGTCATAAAATACATAATTTGGAGCAAATTGTGATGCTTTCGCAAAAGAGATAATGGAAAGAAAATAATCTTCTATCCATCCCCCTCTATTGGTTCATTCTAGATCAGCGGTTCTCAACCTGGGGGTCGCGACCCCTTTGGGGGTCGAACGGCCATTTCACAGGGGTCGCCAAAGCCCTCTCTCGCCCTCCCCCACGCCTTCACTCACCCTCACCCTCTGCCTCTGTTGGATCGCCTGGTCGCCGTTCGCTTACCCCGCCCACTCTCAATCTATTGCTCCCTCCGGAGTCCTTTAAATTCTTGCCGCGGGACTTCAAAGAGGTAAATTCCTCTTTGAAAATGCCGCGGGACTACAAAGAGGTAAATTCCTGGAGCAAATTTTTTTCCCCCTAGCTATGCTGAAAAAGCAAAATTGAAAGTAAAGAAGGGTCTTTGCTGCAACGTGACAAAATGAGGCAGAGAGATTTCTTTTTCTTTTTCCTCACCAAAAAAGGTAGGTGCAAAACTGCAAACAATGGGAAATTTAGGGCAAAAGAGGAGGTTCAAGATTTTAAAACACAAAAGAAAAAAAGCTCTATTTAACTAGGGAATTGTAATAATTGAGATACTATTAATTGTATATTGTGTTGAAAGCAGAGATGGTTAAGTTGTGGTTTGGAGGAATATATGGGGGAAATTATTTGGTTAATTATTATTGGTAAATATAATTAATTGATTTGTAAGAAATTGGATTGCATGGAAATAATTGGAATATTCATGTTCATATTGATTAATATACAAAAAAGATAGTTATATAACTAATTGATTTATATTAAAATGCTGAATTTGTATTAAACAACTGTATTACATAATTACATAATTAACCAATGTGAGGATGGATATAAAAATAGATGACAATGCGAAGGGGTATAATATAGAATAGAAGGGAAAAATTGAATTTGATTAAGATTAGAGATGAGGATGAAGGGTAATATTGGTTTCTTTAAAAAATAGATGAGGAATAAATATGGTAAAAAGGAAATATAGAAATTGTAAATTTAATTGAAATGACTAAACACTGCGTTGGACGAAATATCCTTCTGGGTTCTGCTCCAAGTGGGGAAAAAGACACTGGAAAGATGGAGACTTCTTGGAAAGATGGTTTAATGGTGGACAGGATCACATGGCTTGAGTTCCTGAACAGAAAAGGGGCAGATACAGTAAATCCTCGGGTTTTTATGCTCTCTCTGGCTTTGCATTTCTTGGGGCCCCGATTGGTTGTCTTGGGGCCCCGACAACCCTGATTGGTTGTCAGACTCCCAGGAGTTGGGGTCTTAGCTAGCCTTGCTGGCTGATAGTCACATGTGCTTCCCAGGTCACATGCTTCCCAGGTCACTTGTGGTGAGTTTCAGTTGCTAGATGGGGCCCACTGTGTTAGTTTCTGTTGCTATTGTATTGCAAATGTCCTTTGACAAAGGATTGACTTTCTGCCTCTGGCCCATTAACAAAGGGTGGGGGGCAGGAAGGTGGGAACTGCTTTGTCTGTAAAATATGCTTCTGCATTTCTCATCCAGGGAAATATAATATTCTGCCTTTTTAATATTTCCCAAAATATTTCATTCTTCTAGGAAAGGGGTGGGTGCTAACCTCCTACAACTGTTTAAATTTGTGAACCGGCCAAATACTCTGTTCAAAGAAAATACGTTGTATGTTTGTATGTGTGTTTCTAATTATTGCTATTTATTGCTATTTGTTTTCTTTTATTCTTTAAAGTTTAACAATTCATTCTTTATCTTAATATCTTTATATTTGTTTGGGGTTGGCTTTCTTCCCTTTCATCTTTTTTATTGTACAGCAATCTTTCTCCTCAAACCTACCACCTCTGTCTTTTCTTTCCTTCTTACTTTCTCTTCCCCCCACTTCTTCTTCTCCCTACTTCCTCTTTCTTTCTCCTTCTCCTCCTCTCTTCCTCCCTCTCTTACCCTCACTCCTACTCTAATTTCCCTTCCCTTCCTTCATCCCTCTCTATTGCTGTATCTTTTTATGCATATGGACTACTCAGAGGGCTGAAAAAGTTATTTTTGACTGGTCCTCGCACTTTTGACCAGTCCTCAAATTTACGACTGTCCTCACATTTTACGTTTTTTGCCCTATCTTATACCATGTTGAAGAGAAGCAGTTGTGAAATGAGTGACATGGTTGTTAAGAATGCTGCACAGGCATAAATGTGAGGATGATCATAAGTGTGAGGACCAGTCAAAAGTCCGAGGACCTGTCAGAAATGACTTTTTTCAGCCCTCTGAGTAGTCCCTATACACATAGCCATGGCCACCCGGTCACATGACCAGCTAGCCACGCCCACCCAGTCACATGATCTCCAAGCCACGTCCACAAAATAAGCCACGTCCACAGAACCGGTAGTAAAAAATTTAGAACCCACCCCTGGTTGGGGGGTCACCACAACATGAGGAACTGTATTAAAGGGTCGCAGCATTAGGAAGGTTGAGAACCACTGTTCTAGATCCAAGCCAAGCTGAGCTCTTTTAAAAAGCTCCTTTTATTTAAAGAAAGAGTTTGTGCAGAAAGCACACCTTGACTTAACATTAATGCATGTGCAAATTATTGGTGCAAATATCAAATTAACTAAGCCCCATCTCTGATCAGTTGCGCTTCCGCATTCTTCAAACTCACCAGCTGCAAATTGTCATATTACTGCAAAGATATTAGAAGGCCTAGTCAAATGAAAACATGTTAGTATGTCCATCTCTTAAATTTACACTTTAAATTCAGCAATATGAGATGAGAATGTCCTGAATAACCAGATAATTGAATTAGAGAATCCTAAAGAAAGATGTCATGTTCACATGCTAAATGAATTAAAATAGAATGGAAGAACTGTCTGACTTCACCCTTTAATTTTAGCTGGATGATGAACTGGCTTTAAATATTGAAAGGCACAGCAGGTTTTTTTTTCCTCTCAGCAAAGTGCTTATCTTATGTTTATTAAAGAAATGCAGCATATTCTATTAATAAGTCCAGTACACATAGTTAAATGTTATGCCCTGTATAACTGAAGCATGGTTTTATTCTGTACTTTGGAGCAAATGTTGTTGCAGAATTTTCCAAAATCACAAAACTATTTAAACATTTATTATTATCCTGAAAATGCTTTTTACAGTTTTAAATATATATATCAGAAAATTAAAGTACAAAAATATCTAAAAGTATATGTCCTATATTTTAAAAATATTTGTATTACTTACTTTTAATATCTAACAGCAAAGTGATGACACTGGGTGATATAAGATTGAGGGTTATCAATCTTAAAGACAGCATATGATGACATAGGTACATCTGTTTTATAACATCCACATTTTTAATTTCATTTTCCACTTGAGTTGATTGCATTCAAATCTGAATTTGGTTTAAACTGTCTCAATTGACAGTTGAGTCTTCGGAGAAAGGCGGCATACAAGTTGAACAAACAAATAAATAAATAAATAAATAACCAGGGAGCAAGAAAATGGATGGAAAAACATAAACCAACATTTCTTTTTCGGTTCATCATACTTAAATAGAGTATAGTGATATAGCATAAAAATATTTCTACCATGCATCTGATATAACCTTAAGTAATATTGACAGGATTACTTAAGATATCGCAGAAATACAATCAGGAACCTGGAACCTGGGTTCTTAATCAACTGTTGAAGTTATCCATTGAAGAGGGTAACACTGTTAGTAACTGAACAGACCCATTAGATGTTACTTCACCATATCAACAGAAAAAGCATTTGACATTGACACCAATTCTATTAAAAGTACTGTTGCTTCCAAAATGTCTGTCACAGCTTGCCCTGAATGGATGGGTTGTCATAGATGTGACTAAGAAATGATATTGATGAAAGAGTTGGGATAAAAAAAGATTATGTGAGCAGATATTTTTTACAACAGCTACAAATTTCCTAGACTAGGAAAGGCTCTGTGGCCAATAATTATGGGAAAAAGAATAATGTAACTGAAAATCCATGTCATGATATGAAGGGAGGTAGCAATTCTAATCCCTTGAAAGAAAGAAACCTTCTTTGGGGATTTGATTATTTCTGAACAAACTGTCACCAGAACAAGATCAGACTACTTCATAAGAAAAATGGAATATTTAGAGAAATACCAAAACATTATGTGAGTGAACAACACAGTAATACACAATCCTGGTAGCATCTCTCAAGACTTCAGAGAGTAGAGAGAATAGCTCTTTCAATCTCTACTAAAGACTATGAGCAAACCCCTTCAAGAATCCTTAATTCTTGAATTAAAGATTCTTAATAAACTCTTCCAATAATCACTGAATCATTGGATTGTTTTGCTAATATACAGAGAAATCTGTATATTCCCAGCTTAACAATCAAACATAAATGCCAAATACAGCAAACAGAAGCTACACTGGTCTTGAGTTGGGGACATACAAGTCTTTGTTATTACTGGGAGCCCCTGAAACATTTTTAGGATTATTTTTCCATTTGTTTAGTTATTTAGATATTCTTTATGGAAATTAGATATTGCAAGCTAATATTGTCAGAAATATTTCAATTTGCTAAATTGTAAAAAATAGCTACATGGTCATCACCAAAACCAGACTTAAAAATTGAGACATAATGAACAGAGATTAAGACTGTATAGAAACTGTTTGAAGAATTAAACAAGGCATTAATCTGTAGGTGGTAATCCTGAGTACTTTCTCTGTAATAATAACAAAGGTCTGGCAGAGTGGTTCTTCTATCATTTCTCACAACAACAGCTGCAACAACAACAATATAAAGGAAGCAAGAACAAAAGTAAATAAAAAGAATGCTTAAAAGCTGTTCCTGCTAGCTTAAAAGTTTATCACCATTCAAATTTATATATGCCATTTCATTTTAAAAAACGCCCACTTCCCCATTCATAGACAGAGATTGATGCTGCTAAAAATCGAGAGATAGTTTTGGCAATGTACTATTATACTAAAAGCAGATCACTAGCTTCCTGAACTCAAAGAAGGGTTTAAAAGTTTAGAATTGTTTTTTCTCAACAACAATTGCATAGCAAAATTCTTAAGACACTTAAGGACCCACTTATCATGGAAGAAATAGGGTATGTGTGTTGTTTTTTAAAAAAATGTATAGTCATTGAATAAGCAGAAACAATAGCATAAATAGCTCCTAGAATACCATCTGAAGACAGGCATATTCTTAATTATGTCATTTTTCCCATATAAGCATATTATTATATAGTCTATTATTAAATTAGATTGTATTTTTATTATCTTTTAGCCCTAAGAAAGTCCTAAGCAAACAAACACAATAATTTGAATTAGTGTTAAAAATTTTCTGTAATTTGAATCTATGCTTTAGCTTTTAGTGTTCAGATTTATAGAGTAAAAGGAACTGAAGGGAAATATGTTTTTGGATAGGAGTTGGATCTCATAACATCTCACTATTTTACAGCTGGATAGGCAGCATGAGGCTCAAGGACTTCATGCACTCCCCAAGCCCCTTTTATATAATCCTGTCCCTTCAACCCTACTTACAGAAAATTGATGGTATTTTTCGGCTCTTTGGAGACTATAAACAGTAAAACAAAACATGCCTAACCTAAAATAGGAATTTAACAAAATGAAGGTAACTCCTAATTTCCCGCTCTCAATCAAATCCCTCTTCAGAAAATCCTCATTATTGTCATCTTGCATAATGACACTATAGCTGCCAAAATATTACCCACCTCTGTTTTATAGTATGTAGTATCATCTGGTTGTTTATATAGCAACTACATCTGACAGATTCCAAGAATACTAGTGTTTTATTGAAATGCAAATATTCATAGACGAGGAGCAACACATCTTAGTTTGAATCAATTGTACCTTAAAAATTGAAAATTGATCCGAATACAATTGACTTAAGTGCCCATTGAATAGAGATATGACAATCCAATTTACTAACCCAATTACTAACCCAAGCAACTAATTATGGTGTTTGCAGTGGGAAAGGGAGGTTAGAAATAATGATGATGTGTGTATCAGGAGATTATGGAAATGACTTGACTCATATAATTGCATCAGATATTATGATGTAAATATATAAATCATATCAATTGCTTTATGACATCATGATTCACGCTGTTGTCATTTTGATATTATTATGGCTTGTAACAGATGCATATGAAAACAAGAGATTAGCAAAATGTAGAATTGAAAAGTGACCACACATATTTATTACATCTGCACTATGCATTTGTCTCACTACTATCTTTAAATATTATTAAATTCTATTTAATTGGTTCTACTTTTAATTGGTTTTTGGTATTATTCTAGTTATTTTTTACCCTTAGCCGATACTGGATAAGTGATCATTATTTTTTTTAATCCTTTTTTCAGCCTCAGTTAGTTTCAAATAGATTACCTTCTGTGGTTTAGACATGTCTTCTGCTAAGGGTGTGAAGACCTTTGCTTAAATTATTCTGCCAAACAATAAAACCATCAGTACAAACAAAACCACTTGTATATGAAACTTATAACAGTAATAGATTCTTTTGATTTTATACTACATTTTCTATAATTAAAATTATCTTTAAAGTCTCACTAAGAGGAAATTTATGTTTCTCCTTCACATTTTGTATTTCATTCTCTTTTAATATCTCCATCAGTTTAGTATGAAATAAATTATAGAAATGTTATTTTAAAAAATAGTCTTGTAAACAAGCATATATTACTTAAAGTATATTAAAATCATAGACTAGCATGATAAAATGAATAAATGTGACCAAAAGGTGAATGAATGAATGAATATAAAATGAGACTGAAAAATATAAAAACGTGCAAATACATTCTAAACAAATTAAACTTTTCCATGGAGTAGGAGAAGAACATATGTATTCATGTATATAATGATCTTCTGTTTCTGGCATCCTCTTCTGGTGAGTTAGATAATATTGTAAATGGGCATTGGTCCTACCTGAACACCTGTTCTTGATGTGCTGTGGCATCGTTGTTACAATCGGATCTGCCTAGAGACTGAGTCATAGTTTTTCGGCCACGCCCCTCACCTGTTCCTCTCGGGCCCAGTTTCAGCGAAGACAGAGCAGGAAGAGAAATTCCACCATCTGGAAGAAAAACTCTGTCAATAGTTAGAGGAAGGTCAGCTCCAGGACCTTGATCAGAAGGGAAGGGATGGACGATGCCACAGCACACCAAGAACAGGTGTTCAGGTAGAACCAACGCCCATTCTCCAGTGAGGCTGTGGCATCATCCAGACATGGGACATACCAAAGCTTGGCAGTCCTAAGGGCGAGAAGCCGAAGGGCCTGGAACGACCCTGGCTTGATGTACTTGTTGCAGGACTCTCCTCCCAAAGGATCCCTCCGCTGATGTGAAGACATCCAGCTTATAATGCCTGATGAAAGGCGAAGGAGTAGTCCAGGTGGCCGCCCAGCAGACCCCCTCTAGGGAGACCTGTGTGGCCCAGGCTGCTGAGGTAGCCACACTCCTAGTGGAGTGGGTGGTGATGTGCCTGGGAAGTGGGATCGTCTGGGTGTGATAAGCCGAGGCAATACACGCCCGGATCCAGCGACCAATGTTCCAGGACGACACTTTGGAGCCCAGTGAGTTTGGTTGAAATGAAACAAATAAGGCCTCGGATCTCCTGGTTGGTGCTGTTTGTTTAATATAGATCCTGAGGGCCCTTCTGACATTTAGAGTGTGCCACCTCCGTTCTAAAACATGTGATGGCGGTGGGCAGAAATTTGGGAGTATCACCTCCTGGGCCCTGTGAAACCAGGAGTTGATTTTGGGAATAAATGAAGGGTCAAGCCTCAAGACCACCTTCTCCGGATGGAATACACAGAGATCCTCTCTGATAGATAACGCCACCATCTTGAACGTTGAGTGGACGTTATGGCTACCAGGAAGTCAACCTTGATGGTGAGATACCTGATGCTGGTAGTCCTGAGGGGCTCAATGGGGGCCTCTGTGAGGGCCCTGAGGACCTTGGGCAAATCCCAGGTGGGATACCTATGAACAGTCAGGGGTCACAAGTTACTTGTGCCACATAAAAATCTGCGGATGACAGGGTGTCATGCGAGGGGTTCCCCCATGTTACCTGACAATACCGTGGAGATGGCCACCACATGCTGCCGGATGGTGCTGTAAGCCAAACGTTGGTCCAGGCCAGCCTGCAGAAACTCGAGCACCTGTGGAACAGAAGCTAAGAGAGGGTCAACCTGGCGTGTGGCACACCATCTGGAGAAAAAGCTCCAGGTGGCATTATAAATGCGGACTGTGGATTGTCGTCTTGCTGATGGGGAGACGCGGCTATGCAAGAACTGTTCAGACGTCTGAGCAACGTCCCTGTAGAGCAGTCACTATGCGCTTTGAAATTGCTTCATTAATGAGAATACTCTTGAATACTCTTGGGCAAATCCTTGAAAGGACCCAAGGGAGGTCTGACAGGTGAGGCCGGGGTGCCTGGTGGATTCACCGAGGCTGAACTGCCACTAAGGGCTGCATCTGCTGCTGGTGGCACATGACAATCAAAGGGGTTAGTGATAGCGATTTGATCTCCACTGTCCAGTGAGGCTGGAAACGTGGAAGATTCCCCCGCACCTTCAGGTGACCAGGCCTGCAGTAAGGGAGGCAAGGTGTGGCATTTATTTATTTATTTATTAAATTTATATACCGCCCTATTCCTAAGGGACTCAGGGCGGTGAACAGCGAACAATAAAAATACATGTAATACAAACGTTAATAATAAAAAACCAATTAAAATATACTAAACATTCTGGTCCTAGATAATTCAAGACATCCCAGTTTAAAATAAAATCAAAAAGCAATATAAAGGGAAAGTTAGGCCAGGCCGGCCTGCTGAAACAGGAATGTTTTGAAGGCACGGCGGAAAGTGCGCAGATCCGGAATCTTCTGTATCTCTGGGGGGGAGCTCGTTCCAGATGGTGGGTGCCCTCACAGAAAAGGGTCTCCCCCTGGGGGCCGCCAGTCTACATTGTTTGGCTGACGGCACCCTGAGAAGCCCCTCTCTATGGGAGCGTACTGGGCGGTGAGAGGCTATTGGTGGCAGAAGGCGGTCTCGTAAGTACCCCGGTCCTAAGCCATGGAGCGCTCTAAAGGTGGTAACTAAGACATTGAGGCTGGCGGGAAACAGAAGGATCACTGCGATGAGATTGAGGTTCAATTGGGGTCTGTTGCAGAGCAGCCTTGGCGATTTGTCTTTCTAAGGCCTTTTGTCTTCGTTCTAGATCCTTGAGCTCTGCTTTAGAGGGCTGTTTACTCTTACTCCCTTTATTAGATTTGTAAGAGGCTTTCCCACCCTTGGAGGTCCCAGCCACCTCCCTGTCTAAATTGATCCGCCATTTTGTTTAGGCAATGTACTCACTGTATCCAAAATGGAGTCCAGATCTGATACAGGCCTTAATGTGCCATGAGATAGAACCAGCAGTGGCGACTGTGCCAGTAAAACCGGGCTAGCCAGCTCACTTTCAAGCAGGAAGACACTACTTGGAGGGGCGGCTTGCCTAGGCTAGGCCTCAAGCATGCCAGCTCCCAGCGCCGATGGCCATTGGGTCATAGCCAGGCTAGACCAGCAGGCCGCGTTTCGGAGGCTTCCAGAGGTTGTTGGGGCTCTGCAATCAAACGCTGCCGCTGGTCCTGGCCTTGGAGGCGAGGGATTGCTGCTGAAGACGGCCAGAGGCTTTCACCCTCCCGTTAGTGAAGCGGCTAAAAAGTGGCTGAGCGAGTTCCTCAGCACTTCAAAGGGCCGCGCTACAGCTGACTGGTATTAAATTGCTGTAGGCGACAGCAGCCGAGAGGCGCGGCTCCGGAGCTGCTGGCCAGGTTCGTATCGCCTCAAATAAATGTCCATTGGTGGTAGAGAAGTTGCCTGCCTCGTTGGTGGCATAGGAAGCTAAAATCGCTCGCCTGAGGTCCAGGCTCCGCGGCGAGGCCGCCTGAAACAGGCAATCCGCAGTGGGAGCGATCTGCAGTGTTTCCAGCAAGCCAGGTAGACCGGTGCACTCCTAAAGGTTTAAAATCAATACAGCCGAAAAACTTATTCAATTTATCCAATCAAACAGAAATGGGCTGAAATAGCCAGATCTGCAAAGAGATGTTTCTCTCAGGCCAACTGAGTCGAAAACTGGACCCGAGGGGAACAGGTGAGGAGCATGGCCGAAAAACTATGATTTAGTCTTTAGGCAGATCCAACTGTAACAACCCATGTCTGGACAATGCCACAGCCTCACTGGAGAAGGCTGAATTTTAAATCTTAATGACAACCAATTTTCCTTCCTTCTTTCTTTCTCTTAATATATGGTTTAAGGTATCATCTTTCATGACTTTATCTCTCATGGAATACAGAAATTGGTTTAAGGATTTATGAAAGAGCTTTATTTTTACTTTGTGCAAGGGTTTTGAATTCAGATACAGCCAATAAAAGTTAATTCTCTTTGCCTAGAATGACAAGATTTCATGGTCCTGTGTGGATATAAAATTCACTGTTTAGATATTAATCAAAAGTATTATACTGGGGGAGGGAAGTAACCAACAGAAGGAATTTACCATAAATCAGTTTACTGTAAGTTTTTTAAAATCCATAAATTAGAAATATATTTTCCAAATTCATACATTCAGTTTATTATACCTTTTACAAATTCCCTTTATACAAGTATTCAATTTATTATGATAAAAACTGAATCAGAATTACCGTAAATGAACAAAGGATCAGCATCAGATTAGCTGCCCAGAGTCCCTTGGGAGTTGGGCGGCATAGAAACGCGACAAAATCAATCAAGCAAGCAATAAACAGCCTATCATTTCTCAACAATAAACTGTTTACGTCTTAAAAACACCATAATAATATAGAAAGGGAGAAGGCATGAAAATACCAGTAAGTATACTAATAAAAAAAATTAAAAATTCAAATAAATTTCTATTTTAATTTTAAATGGAACAGAAAGTCTTGGCATTCTTCTTACAGCTAGTGTTTTTCTAGTAGAATCGCTGCTAGTCTTACAGAAGCAAGGATTGGGATGTTTGCTTCTATTCTGTTGCTTAAAACCATAAAAGAAGAATTCATTAATGTAGAAATTAAATTTCTCTTTCTAAGAGAAATGTAAGAAGAACACTGGATGGGTACCACTCTGCCTTTAGAACACCTGGAACTGGAACTGATGAGGGAGAGAGGGGTTACTATGAGAGCAAAGGCAGTTTGGAGGGTAAAATAATATTCTAAAGGGTTCAGGCTTAAGCCCTCTATTCCACTCTCCTGGGTAAAAGACCGAATGAAGAATAGTAGTTTGCCTTACTTTGGTGAAATTGTGTCTTTGTTGTCTTCTTTTCCTGCTGAAAGCAGAAAGGGAGGTAATGGCTGGGTTTTGAGACTGAGTGGGCACTGAGTCAGCTCAGAGGTCCTGAGTGTAAGGTTAGAAGCATCCTGGCTAAATAGAAATGCTGTGATTGGGTTATGACTGGGACTTTTGATGGCTAAAGGAAATGGTGGGACATGGGGGTTAAAGGGTATCTGGAAGTGTTTAGAGACAAGAGAGAATATTACAATGATAATGGACAATAAGAGATATAGCAGGAAGCAAGGGGCACGCATGAGGACAGGAGTAGACCACTATATCGTACTGAGACGATTTCTGTTCAATCCTCTTGATTACCCATGACAAATTCAGTATGAGAGTAGTAACATTCAGCCTGGCTCACTTTGATGTTTTGGTGGTCTTTTCATACTGTTAGCCATCATTTTGTGGTGATTCTCCTTCCTCCAGGTCTAGGTCCAATTAGTATTGAAAGAAGAGCAATCAGGCCGAAGCCCTTGCTTTGCATGATGCCTCACAGCTTTTCTCTCCCCTTTCTTTTTTAATGTCTGCATGAAGCCACATTAAAGTATCAATAATATATCAATGATGCCCAACTTGTACACTTCTGTTCCCAGTTGCCCATTATTAAAAATATCTTTAGCAATGTAGTTTTATGAACATTCTGAAAGTTTGCCAAAGTGAAAAAAAATGAACTAAATGAAATATATCTAATTCAATAATGGTTTGTACAATTTTGGGAATATCTCATTGTAAGAGATTCCAAGACAAGATTTTTTCTGAAAAATATAGAATGTTTCAATTGGTGGTTTTATTGTATGCTATCCAAAGTCACTTTATGTGAGTTCAGCAGCCATATAAATTTGACAAACTATAAATAAACAAACAAATAAATATACAAATAAGTAAATAAATATTTAATATGATGTGTCAGTCAAATCTGACCTGTGAATCTAGATAGCACACAGAAACATTAAAGACTGGGAAAATGAAATTAGAAGCTAGGTACAAATTATACATTTATGGTTATGGAAAATGATCTGAACTGTGGTTTGATTTTCTTATGCTTGTATTTTTTCAGTGTGTTTATGTGTTTACCTGATGGCAGGACTAAATTAACTTTCAACTCTTTTTTGATTTCTTTAACTTGATGTACATAATGAATACTTGCATTTCTTATTGAAACAATGTGCTCATTCTAACAGGTGAAATGGGCGGCAAATGCATGCTTTTGACACAAATCCCAATCACCAGGTGACCTGTTGACAAGAAGATAATTGATGATTTTCCTCTTCCTAAGTAAACCAGTGCAGAGATCTTTTCTCCTGATTAAATGGATTCTACCAACATTTACTAAATATACTGCTCCTAAAATTTACTGCTCCCAAAATTTGTGGGATTTTGCAGGTTATGCATAATTTATAGATTCCCTTCTAGGAACCACAGCATGCCCTATTACACAGATTTTCCCCAAAAACATATATGTTCTATGCAGAATATTTAGAATTCTAGAAAAATATCAATTATATATATTTTGGACAGGATTTAATGAACAAAATAATTCAAACACAAGTTGTAATCATATTACATAAGTATAAATGGCATTAAAATCACCAATTCACTTGATGCACTGATAAAAAATATGTCAGACAGATAAGCAATCAGACAACAGGATATATCTTAACCTAAATTGCCAAATCTTTGAACCAACCTTCCCCAACCTGATAATCTTCTGAATTACTGATTTTCCCACAATGCTGGGTGGTAATGGAAACTGAATTTTATATCTGTAAGTGGCTAGACTATACAGCTCTCAGCTGTCTAAAAAAAATCCTGATAAATTATTGTGTTAAAGACTGCTAGAAGGTCTAGTAAAACTAATATGGACACATGGCTTCAGTATGTTCCCCATCCCCACAAAAAGACCATCAACCAATATCATTTCATATCGTTCTAGAGTCACAGGTGAGTCATGTTTTTTTGACAAGACACCTTTAGTTTAGATACTATTTTTGATTTTGATAATTTAAGACTACATAATGATGAAAGAAAGTATAGAAGAGGAGGAGGAGGAAAGCAGCTATTTTAACTCCTATCCTCCAAAAAATATTCACATTATACACGTATCAAAATAAAATCACTTTATAAGTTACAAAGCTAGATATTTAAATTAAAATTTTGAACAGACTTGAAAGCTTGAAAAGAGAGGGGAAACCCTACATTGGCTATTGAAATGTCATTAATAAGATACCAGAGAAGCTTCTTTCTGCTAAATACTTATTACTATTACTAAAAAGCTCTTTCATTCACCAGTAGACAATTGTTGAAGACTAAGACAGCCGAATGTATATTCTAAAGAAACTACAATACTAAATTAGCTTGTCTCAAACTTTTAGATATCAGAAACTTTTAGATAACAATAGTTTATTTTAGCAAGAAAGGCTGATTGACACTTTCAACATTAGGGACATCATTTCAGTCAAAAATGTACTGATACTAGCCCTCACTAAAATAAAATCAATTTTCTTATGACTTTTCTTGCTAAGTCAAGAATAATTACAGTCACATAAAAATATTTTTTGCAAAACTTGAGGGCATCCTCAGAATCAAAGAACTTAAACTGATCAGTGTAATAAGACCAATATTTCTATTAAAACAATATATTCTAGTCAGACTAGATGTGAGCAATTTACCTTCTCCCTCTCAAGAAACATTAACATTAACAACCATAGCCACAAAACTTTGAACAACCAATAATGATGGAAACATGGGAAAAGATATGGGTAAGAAATGTAAAATTTACACAAGCGCAAAACTTGAGAGAAAACTTTTACAAAATGTTTTATAGATGGCATTTAGATCCCAAAAAGTTAGCTTGTATGTATCCGAACTTACAATCTAAATGTTGGAGATGTGATTGTGATGATACTACTTATTTTCATGTATGGTGGACTTGTAAAAAGGTTAAAGCATTCTGGATAAAAATTTGGTGGATTATTCAAAATATTCTTAAAAAGAGGATAAAGTTTACTCCACAGTTATTTTTGTTGGGTATAATCATGGATTGTACGGTTATAGAGACTAATTTGATCCTGAATTTAATAACTGCAGCAAGATTGTTGGTGGCGCAGTATTGGAAGAAGGAATATTTGCCTACTATTCAAGAATGGATATTAAAAGTAGCAAATTTAGCAGAGATGGCAAAGATCTCAGCATATTTGAAGGGCTATTCAAATGAGAAATATATGATAGAATGGAGAAGATGGATAGATTATATTCAAAGTAAATATCGGACTAAAAAATTTCAAATAGCTTACAAATAGATAGAGAGATGTTATTATGTATTCAAATTTAGTTTGGTAAACGGGGAGTTAAAGTATTAGAGGGATGTAAGAGGTTATAATTAATTAGACTATGTTAGATTATGATTGTTGAATGTTATACGCTGTATTTTGCTCTGGGAAGTAGGGAGGGGGGTGGGTGGGAGGGGGAGGGTTGGGGAGGGTGGAGGGAAGGGGGGGATATATATGTAAACTTTTTAAAACTTTTCAATAAAAAAAAACAACATTAACAACCATAGCAAAATACTGACAGACTGCCCCTTATATGTCAGATCAGGATTTAATGAATTCCTCATTACTTCAACCACTAAACAGATCCAATGGTGACAGGGAAAATATATTTGTTCACATTATTGTCAGAGTTATGGTCTTCAAATAAACTTTTTTTTTTCTCTGACAATTCACCTTGAATTTTAAATACTTTGCACTCAAATAGTCACTATACAGTTTCACAGACAATAATCTCTTTTGGAACCATACAGAGATACCATAGTTTTACTCTAAATGTGTTCAGATCAAAATAACCATGTATTCTTAGTGAGCATTTATACAAGGGTATGGCAAACTAGAATCATAGGTTTCTTTTATGCAGCCCTCAGATAATTTAAATATAGCCCATAAACCTAACTATTTTACATGCTTTAGCCTAGGAGAACAAAATGGCATCCACAGGACAGCAAAGAGCAAATAATACATGTTACAAGGTTGTGACAGAAACCACCTAAGTTATGTAGTTGTGTCTGACACCAGGACATAAACATAAAAGGTAATAGTTGTATCGAGTCATGATGCATGTTTAATAACTTTTTTCATCATTGCAGCTTGACAATCGCACTATTATGCACTTATTTGAATCCCATTAAATTTAGTGTGACACATTATAAGTAAATTATAGATTCAGTGAAATAAATACAATTAATATATCCCTGATACATACAAACCAACAGATTGCAAGTGATACATAATTTATATAAAACAGATGATTACATCTTTATAGCAACTTGTGACAAAAGCCATCAAAAGAAAAATATTCATATCAAACTGTTTATTTACAAACTCCATAAAAATTAGTCAAAGAAATACATTGTTTTCTGTATATTTCACTCTTAAAACCATTACCATTTCTTAATGTTATCAGTTAAAATTCAGGATGTTTCTCTAACTTGTTCCTCTTTAAAGTAAAGCTTTACTGATAATATTAGTAAACTTACTCATATCAATGTATTAATCTTACATTTTCAGAATATCAATAAATACACTCACGATTTTCAAGTGTGTCTGCTTATGGAAACAGAAGTATTAAATTTCCAGTTTTTAAAACTCATATTTATCATTAATATTATAGAAAAGACTAATACATTTTGGTTATAGTTCCTTAATTTTACCACCACCAAAACTTTACATTCTGTAAAGCTAATTCAAACTGAATACCAGTTGAAATGAACAATAAAATATAGATTAGTTGCCATATTTTCATAGTCTAAGATTCTACAAGTTTTAAAAGGAAGGTAGTTCTGGTTCTAGACAGCTATCTATCTATCTATTTATTTTTTATATGTCATCGTCTCATGTTCAAGGGGACTGAGTGGCTGAGTATTATATTTGTGTGGCCACTGTTATAATTTCTGAAATATATAATTCAGATATATAATTTTATATTTTGTAATAAAATTGGAAAAGTCATCTTATTTCCTGTTAGTTAACCAGGAACCAATTTAATTGGTTCCTGTCACCCATGTGATAAATTCAAATTGAGTATTTTCTTTTTAAAAATCAATAGATAAAAAAAGAAAACCTGAAAAACATATAATTATAGGAAATCTAAACTAAGTCTTAAATCTTTTATTTCTTTAAGAAAATTATCCTTTTGGTTGTCTTTTTTCAGACAGGAACTTTGCAGATTAATAACTACTACCTATATATATAACTATATAATTTCTTTCAATGTAGTCACAAAAGTAGGAAAACACCATAAATCTCGTAATAATTTAAAAATACATTCTTCATAATTAAATTTTCACATAAAATTTAAAAATCTATATGTTAACCACTTTTTTGTTTTATTAAAACATTCAAATCATGATCAAAAATACAACATACGACTAGTGGTTTTCTGTTTAGTGACGTTAGGTATTAGGTGCACTAATTACAGTATGTCACCATGTAGAGATTAAATTATGCAACACAGTTACAAATACAGTGATCATATTCCACCACCCAGACAGAAGTTCTGACATTTGCTATTTTACACCATGCCACTATGCTAGAGAATGGCTGCACACATTACGGCCTTTTGTTCGATTTTTGAAGGCTGGCACTCATTTTTAATTTGTGTATTTCACCAGCAGAAATTAAAATAGTGTAATTTTAAACTTTATAATTTATCCTTGATTTAGACGATATAGGCTATAATTTACTAAGGAGAAAGTGATTCTAAGGAGTGGTTTTGAAAAAACAAGCAACTTCTCAGTACATGTAGAACTAACTCAAAATAATGATATATAACTTCATCAGTGTTATTCATTGTATGACTAAAACAAAAACTGATAAATAACTGATTAAAAATCTATTATCTTGACGGCAAATTCAGCCATCTCCACGACTCGAACAGTACCTTCCAATGGGATTTATTACAGATTTCAATGTTGGTCACATATCAATAAAGAAAATATTCAGTTTGTCATTCTTATTAATTTTCACTCTTTTACATTTTAGCAAAAAAAACAAAACAAAAAAACAAATCAAATTCTTGCCTATATTACAAAGCAGAAATTAGCATCTACTGCTCTAAATTCCTCTGAATATTAAGGAATATGAAATTATACTCATTCCTTTTCATTCTCACCATGGAATGAAAAGTGCCCCCTGCTTTTTTTTTTAAACAATATTTTCCAATTGCAAACAACTTAAACATTTCAGGTTCACTTCAGGTTCAACTTCCACCAACGTTTAATAACAACATAGCAAAATAAGAATCTTTTGCTTCGTTAAGGCATAATGATTTTCTTTTTTCAATAAATTCATATACACATACATTTCCTTAGTACTATTTCTCAATATGAAAATTAAGCTTTTTCCTATAGCAGAGACTAAAAGGATGTAATTTTTTTCCAATAAAAGCAAACTGAGGAGAATGTAGAGATTGTAGATAACTGGTAAAATAATTTAATATTAAAATTACTGACCAAACAGTAATCTGATTTATTTCACTCCAACATTATAACCAGATGACAAAATATCGTCATCAGAAATTCAACTATATCTTTTACAAATACTTTAAATGCATATAAACAGATATGTCTATCTTTTCCTATACTACAGACAGGAAAATCTAAATTCTCCGTCTTCCGTAGATAGATACCCTTATTAGCGCTATAACCCCTACAAAGCCTTTAATCAAGTGCATTTTCTTATGTGATGTTTTGACAAATTTACATTTCCTTTACGTTGCACAATATTAACCACTACACTTGGGCACCTCGGGCCCAAAAATCGGGACCAATAAAAACAAACGCTTAAATGAGTAAACTAAGGGGCTTAGTACCTAAGTACTAGCAGATCGTAAAGTCTGAATTTGTAGGATTTCCTTGATTTTTATTTATTTATTTATTTTTGCTTTTGCTTACTTGACAAGTCAGCAAATGGAAAGAGAAACAATACGCAACGTGATCTTACGGAAGAAAGGTAAAGTTCCATTCATTCCCCCCCCCCCCCGCCGAACGACTTTTTGGACAGTGACAAGCGACCACATTTCTGGCTTTGGGAACCACGTGGCCGCGGAAAGGCACACCATGGAGGGGCAAAGGGGCAGCCCGCCCAAGCTCCTGGAGCTATTCGACACCAAGGCCAAAGGGTTCCCCGTTGCTCTTATTGCCTCTGTCCGGAAAGCGGGGCGGCGCAGCGGCAAGAAAGATCAGACGACCGTTAGCCTTGCTAGCTCTTACCCTCCCCCTCCCCTACCCACCCACCCCAGCTCCTCACGCGGACACCTCTTACTTTTGCACGAGTTGGGGCAGGCCGGGCGTCTGAGGCATCCCCCTAACGGGACCGCCACCGGCAGTCGGCGGGAAATTAGCCGAGCTTCGGGCATCTCTCTCAGATTGCTCGGGGCCACGGGGGTCCGGGGCCTGGTTCATGACCACCCTGGGACCATTCAGCAGATGCACGTTCGGTCGGCGATACTCGAATTTCCCTCGGATACAGCCAAACGGTTGGGGGGAAAGACAGCAGCGCCACACACGAGCCTGGCTGGAGTGCGCGTCTCTCAGGAACCCGAAGCAAATGCCACTGGCGCTCGCCCGCCCGGCTGAAAGGTATCTCTGCTGAGGAGGCCGGGGGACTCTGGGGAAAGGCATTTATGGCGACGCCGGCGACAGCAGAGCCAATGGAAGAAGGAGGTGCCACTTTCCCGTACCAAGAAATTTTTGGAGACTCGATCATTTCGGGCCGTTTTTTGATTGGGCAAGCCCAGGTTGGAAGGAGACGATGGGAACTCGTACTATGTGTTGCTTAGATACTGTGTCACTGAGGCTGGAGATAAGTATCTCCCCCAAGTTTCTGCTCAAGGAACAGGAAAACAGGAATTAGGGTCATCTGGAATTTTCCCCAGATTCTGCCTCTTCCCTTTCTGGTGTCCTGCTTTTTCTTCATGCTTTCCCTCTTTCGTACCCAAGACTGAGCTTGGCTTTACCTGTCCTCAGATTGAACCCCGTAAACGCCTGCCCTATAAATGAGAATCATTGTCCAACTGCCATCCAGGACTTCCCATTCCAGGCTATGCAAGGCAGCACATATTTCTGTGCATTTACACAGTTTCCAAGTGATTGAAGAGGCTCGCAGATTAAGGCGGTGAAACACTAAAAAATGATACCATGCAAAACTGTAAAGGTACTGCCCCCGCCCAAAAAAACCCCACATGAAAATAATCATACAGGCAACTATTTTTGGAAACTAGTTCCATTTTATTGTATAGTGATGTGTGGTGAAATGGTAAGTGCACCTACTTGTAGAGACACCTGAAACAGCTACAGAAGCAACCTCGCAAACCTAAATAAGATGGCTGCTTTAATGATTTCAAGAGATGCTTTGGATAGTTGTACTATTTCTGAAATGGAAAATTTAAGTAAGTAAAACTATAAAGTGATCTTGAAACTTATACATTGGCTGCCTCAAACAACAGTTGCAGATTCATATGGTTGCATAGTACACAATATTCAAATGTTACACAGTACAAGTAATTATGTTTTAATGACTACAATTGGATCTGCAACTCCCATTGCTAAGCAGTGTGGTTATTAAGCAAAATATGTGATCATGCTAGATGTAGCTCTGCTAGCTCTGCTGTGGTCATTAAACAAATTACACAAGTCATTAAATGAGACATCACATAACTGCGACTTGCAATTTTACTGCCAATTACTCTATTTCTAACTGCTTGTCAGAAGTCAGCTATAAAGCACGCAAATGTCAACCACATGACTACAGGATCCTGTTATGGTCATAAATGACAGCTGCTTATGAATCTCCCAAGTGTCAATCATATGACTGCAGGGTTTCTGTGACTATTGTAAATCTTAGGAATGTCAATGAATTAATAATTTTTATTCAATCAATGCCAGCAAAATTTAAAAGAACAAAACCAGAATGGAGCAAATAACTACAATAATTACTAACAACTAGAAAAATAAATCACACACATTTACTCCTATTTCTAAGTTATTATAGTTGTTATTCAAAAAATTAAACATTATACGTATAAAATAAGAAATTAAAACCAGACAGGAATTACAAAATCAAGGGGTGGAGTTAGTATGGTGGCCACACCTGCAAATACAATCGAGATATTAGAGAGATGCGAAAACATGGGGTTTCTATAAAGAACCAACAACACTTGATCAGATACAATAGGGACAGATGAAAAACTGATAAGAAAATTACATAGTTATCTACTAAACTTCAAAATGGAAGATGAACAAGTAAAAGAAACAATGATAGTATAGGCAAAAAACTTTTGCTATGCTATAGAATTAGACAAATGGCAAAAACTTTGGGATAGAAAGTACAAATTGACAATGGCTACTGTTTATAAGGAAAACCTTTACAAAATGTTCTATAGGTGGAATCTGCCACCAACAAGACTAGCAACAATGTTTAAAAATATGTTCACCAAATGTTGGAACTGTAACCAGATGCTTGGTACTTATCATATGTGGTGGGCATGTATGAAGGCAAGAAAATACTGGACAAAAATACATGCATGGCTGAAAAAGATGATTAAACAGCATATAGATTTAAAGCCAGAAATATTTTTGTTAGGTATAATACGAGAAAGCTATGATAAAGGGACTATATACCCAATGCTACATGTATTGACAGCAGCAAGAATTGTATTTGGATAATATTGGAAAAATAAGAACACCCCATCAGATGAAAGCATAATTCAGAAAATATTGGATTGTGCATAGACTGACGTTGAAAATAAAAGATAAAGGAGATACAGAGTACTACTCAACATGGGATAGGTTTTATCAATGGTTAGACATAAGAGAAAGAGGTTAGATGAAGAAAGATTGACTTATGACTATAAGTATGCTAGTATAATGAATATAATTATAAATAAGCTAATATAACTATTAATATTGCTATAATTATTATGTATATTATCATTATTATTACTATATCTGTTGTGTTTTTTGGTAAAATGAAATACCTGGACAATATACTGTTTTCAAAATGTTTATATATAAATAAATATATATTATTTTAAAAAATAATTTTAAGGCTCGCCTGAAATTATTGTCACTGCTATAAATCCTCAGTGACTGAAAACACTCTGATCCAACCAGTACTAACTCAGACTGATTACATAGAATATTCAGTCTATAGGTTGAGGGAGATAGAGTACTGTAATTGTGGTTTGCTTTCACAAGGTAGAAGGAAAGGTTAGTCAAGAATTGCTGCCAAAGGATAAATGTCCTTCAGGATTTTCAGAACTGCAGATGGGGGGAGGGGGGAGTTTTTCAAATACATCACAGAGAAATAAGTGAACCCAGCTTCCAAACACTGAAACAGCCAGATCCAGAGTTAATTCTGAACTGATGCAAACATCCCACATGAAACTATCCTTTTGGACAGCTGAACAGTACAAGCATCTCCTCCCCTTTTTTCTAGCTACATAATAGTTGAAATTTCACCCAGCAAAATAAAGCCTCTGTCTATATCACAAACAGAAAAGCCTACAGCTCATAATTACAAGTACAGTAATGATTTGAACAATACAGATCACTAACATTAGATCAATATATTTGAGGTTAGGCAACCTGAGATAAGGCAAAGCTGAGTTTTAAGGACATATTCTTAAAGAGAAAACAGCAGAGTGTCTTCAGACTTCAGTTGGAGTATATGTATGTATGTCCTGGCTCAACTGGTAAACTGAGGAGCCCCCAGCTCTGTTCTTTTTCTTTGTCACTAGCCTGCACATAATTGAAATACAACTTGTTCACCTAGACTTCAAATAAATCAGAGTCCTCCAGTCATCCATTGCATGGAATGCACAAAGACTTCTGTAATCTAATTTGTTAGCTGAAGAGGCAGTAATTTTGTCCTGGTAGAGTTAAATTACTTAAGGCCAAAACACTGAACCTTTTATTGGATCACACACAGCACTGTATATAGAAGGATTTAAAAGCTTTAGAAGCAAGACAAACTAGAAATATAAGAACAGTGCTTTATAGTTCCTCTGGTGCCTAACACACATTTATGTCTGGAATCTGGTCTACATGAGAATACACCAGTTAAAGTACTGTCTGAAAATTATTCAGAAGATAGTTGCCCTTTTTAGTTGTTGATAGATTTGGTTCTTCTTGTAAGAAGAGAATTGAAGTTACCGTGGGTGGTCCTTAAGCCCAGTTCTTGCTGAAAGGATACGATGAAGCAACTTCAGAGATTAAACCAGCATTTTTGGAATACAACATTTTTTAGGTAGAAAACATAATTTTAAGAAATTTAGAAAAGTGTAATTTTTTAAAAAATTAAATTTTACAGAAAATGTATCTACAATAGTGATCAATATAATTTGGATCTTTGATGCTAGCCAACTATTTTACTAATAACTTGTCTAGTCCTCATTGAAGACATTTTCATTGACTAATGTGTTGTCCTCTGTGGTACTGAAAGGGAGGTATTATAATAATAGCGGTTTTTACAAACGCTTCAGAAAAATCAAACTAGATTCTCATATTTTATTGTGTTGTCCTATGTACAAAGCCTGGCTCTCTGACCTAATATCTTAATCAATTTGCTGAAAAAAACGTTATTTTCCTTTTTTTGCAGATTTGTCCAAAGAAATTACCAGAAGTCTCAGTGCATTTTTATCTGTAAAAACTAGGGAAAAGAATCTAATTTTCTGGAATTATTAATTTGATTATTGCATTTGATTCCAGATCAGTTACCATTTTTATTTTATTTTAAATGTGCTATGTTTTAACTTTCTTACTCTTTTTAATTTGTAGTTATTGTATATTGCTTTGGGTTTCTACAATAAATATGTTTAATAACCAGAAAGGAAACAGAAAGAATGGAAAATGGATACAATACTGTTAGAAGAAATATCCTTTTGGGTTCTGCTCCAAGTGGGGAAAAAGACACTGGGAACATGGAAACTGCTTGGAAAGATGGCTTAATGGTGGACAGGATCACATGGCTTGAGTTCCTGAACAGAAAAGGGGCGAGATACAGTGAGTTCCCGGGTTTTATGCTCTCTCTGGCTTTGAACTTCCTGGAGCGCAGGAAGAGTATCCTGATTGGTTGTCAGACTCTCATGGGGTGGGGGTCTTGGCTAGCCTTACTGGCTGATGTAATCTTCCCAGGTGCCATGTGGTGAATTTCTGTTGCTAGATGGGTCCTATTATGTTGCAGATGATGGCCCATTGAGTGAGCTTGGCTGAGGCCTTAATGGCCCATTAACATTGGTGGGGAGGCTGGAAGCTGCTTTGTCTTTAAAACATGTTTCTCCATTTCTCAAATATTTCCTAAAATATTTCAATCTTCTAGGAAAGGGTGGGTGCTAACTTCCTACAATACCAAGGAGTAAAGAAAACTGCAAAGACCACCTCATCTTTCTTCTATTTAGATAGCACAGACCTTCAAACATTAACATTTCTTCAGGAGGAAATTTTTCCAATCAAATGCTGAATGTGAGAGTGAATTTTTTCCATCCTTATATCAAAGACGTATGCATTATCTTGTTGCTATTCCTATTACCTTCTCAATCATGAGAATACAATAAAACATTTTTAAGAATCATTATATGACCTTTAAAAATATTAAAAAGAATTCATAAGACGTTAACAGTCTATCAGTATTCTGCTACTTGCAACACATATGAAATACAATTTTGGGCAACATATCTTTAAAAGCAATACAGGAAAGCATAAGTAAATTTCAATAATCCTCAATAGATAAAACCAAACTGAGTAGAAAAATAATATTCAGAGGAAGTAAAAATCTATAAAGATTGAAGCTAAAGAATAAAAAATTAAAAGGCAGTGAGTTCTATTATTTATTTTACAAATCAGTATCATATGTTTTATTTTGCTTCCATTGCTATTGAACAAACTCAAATGCTGCTTATAGTTAATGTATCTAAGGTACCTCCATAGATTGAAATGCACCTCTATAATATTCTTATAAAATGTACGTATGTAACAAAACAGCCAACTGAAAAAATCAAGTGCCAAGGTTTATATCAATAAAAATAATAAATATAATGCAGCCCATATATTATAAATTGATTCTCTATTTTTAAACAGAAAAAAATCATTTCTAATAATGTAGTTAGAATTAAATTATTGTTAAATATGAAGTTTGGATATTACTACAGTAATTTAAAGATAGAAACAATCAATGTATCACATTAGTCTCTGTTCTACTTTTGAACTGCATCGATGTGAGCAGAAGAAAAGCTGTTACACTCAAATACTCAGATTCTGAAGCCTGTAAATCTCAACTTGGTATTGTAAGGAGGGGAAGGAATAATAGATGCAAAGGTCCTACACAAAGAAATAGGGAAAGGAATATCAAAGACTCAACCTCTAACCAAAGCTTTAGAGACCTCTAATTATAGTGTTGTTGCAATTATATATTTTAGGATTTAATTTATTTTTATTTATTCTCAGATTTAAAATACCTGTTCTTTTCTGAAATGTGATATTCCAGTTGCCATGCATCTGTCATACATTTGCATGTGTACAAAAAACAGGTATAAACTATATAAACCTATGATAATCACTCAGAATAATGAAAATTATAACGGAGGAGAAAATTATTTTGCTACATGCAAAACCATTGCAAATTTTAATTCACATACTGTATTCTGTAATAAATGCATAGAAGCAACTCTTCTAAACAAATAGTAATTTATTCTGAAAAATATAAAACTAAAAACTATCTTGCAGTTTTCCCAAAGGTGCTTTTTCCAAGAGACAACTGGACTTCGTTTTTCTTTGAAGATGTTTTGCTTCTTGTCTAAGAAGATTCTTGGATTAAAAATGAAACATCTTCAAAGAAAAACAAGGAAATTCAGCTGCCTCTTGGAAAAAAGTACCTGTCAGGCTTCCATCCAATGCTCTAATTAAATCATGAGCCTCAAGCCAAGCTTCAAAAGAAATTCAGTTATTAGGAGCGCCATGTCAGCACGACCCAAGTGAAGCCAACTCTGACCTCACTTAGTTCATGCCTTGGCTCTGACCCTGTTTCCACCCTTCCCCCAAGGTGTGTCATTAGTCACATTCCCCAAGGAAGGAATTTTGCAGGCTGTAGAAGTCACTCCCTTTGGCCATTGTGGGTCTCCTTGGAGACGGCCTTGACAATCGCCAGCTGGAATGTGCTTTGTTTTGACTGATGTACAAGTTCCTTGATGTAGCTGCGAGGCTCAGTTCCCCATCCCCCTGCCTATTTTCCCGAATGCCATCACTCTGCTAAACAAATAATTCCCTCAACACTGTCAAACTATTTACTAAGTCTGCACTACTATTAATCTTCTCATCGTTCCCACCACCCATCTCCTTCCACTTATGATTGTATGACTGTAATTTTGTTGCTTGTATCCTTACAATTTATATTGATATTGTTTCCTGGTTGCTTATTTGTACCCTATGACTATCATTAAGTGTTGTACCTTATGATTCTTGATTAACATATCTTTTCTTTTATGTACGCTGAGAGCATATGCACCAAGACAAATTCCTTGTGTGTCCAATCACACTTGGCCAATAAAAAATTCTATTCTATTCTATTCTATGTCAATTCGAGAGCAGGTCAGAAATGCTTCGCTAGTTGATAGCATCTTTGGGACAACCATGACCTGGATGACTGAGAACCTCCATAGACATCTTGCAATTTCAAAATAATTTGTAAAAATGCATCCTTAGTTGGTTTTTGCAAAACAATCAACTTTTAAATTAGCACCTACTTTTGTTTAAGTACAAAACTTTTCTGATTGGAACAGAAAGTAATTGTCTCAATTTTAAAATTAAATCTAAAAACTTTTGTATTCAGTTCAATATATATATACTTTATTTAAATCATGGTGGATTGGAATAACCAAATTACTAATGCTAGAATGACAAATCTAGGTTTATAGTGCTTATTTTCCCAAATATTCTTATCTCTAGTATATCTTAATACTCAGCTCCACATTTCACAGGACAGCAGCCCAGTCCATCTATGTTTAAAATGTGGGTATAACTGAAAAGGTGAAAAAAACAAAGTGGTCCAGAGAATGAATTCTTACAAATTACAGTCATTTCTCCCGCCTCCTTTCCATCCAAAGACATTCCCAGAATCAGGACTAAGAAACCAAATTACCAAAATAAGAAATCATTCATCCATGATACATCCACATTTGGCTGTTTTATTTATACTATTTTGCATATTCTTTTGTAATAGAGCTTATATTTGTCACTATTCCAATTCATATACTGTCATGCTTTTCTTTTTAAAAACATTTTATATAGTCACTTAAATATCGTTGTCCCTTGCACTTTATTTTCTCCAGGATCACATTAAAAAGACTGTTGTTATTAACTGGAAGACTGCAGACACCAGAAATGATCTGAATCAAAATACTTTTGTTGTGCTGTGCATTTATTGCTATCCTACCAATATGATTGTGGTAGTTTGCAGTGAAATCTTATATACATCAGTTTAGTTGTGAATATGGTAAGCCCTACATCAGGACTACTTTTTCCAACTAACAATGATTAAAAGTTTTTGTGAGCTGCAATCAGATGCACAGAGCGTTTTGACTAATATAGTATAGGGTTTTAATTGTTTAATACATTGTAATTATTAATATAGTAGTGGTACTACACTTCATAGGTAGCCTACATTTGCATAACCAATCTATCTTCCCCTGTAGTCCCTCTCCTGGTTGCATTACAGTTTAAATCCTACAGCAGTTTAGCCACTCTGTATCTGATAATGTTAGCTGTAGTTCATGAAAGCTTATGCCTTTAATAAAATTTGTTAGATAGAAAAGGTGATACCATAGATAATATGGCTCTCATCCTATCATATCTAATCTTGTTATTTCACTATATATAGACTTACTATTGTAAGTATTCTATACACAGTGAAAATCAAATATTTTAAATTAAAAACATGATATCCAAAATATACATGGTTATAAGTGAAAAAACCCTGATTAAAATTATTTGTATTTTGCCAACTCTATTCATTTCTTCATGGTAATATGAATAAACACAATCTGTTTAACAAAAATAATCAGTTCATATATATGCAATAAGATTGACAATATTTATTTCTGAAGTCGCAAAAGTACTAAGACAGTGATAGGAATCAATATATATTTATTTAACCCTTCTCTACTGTCATACAGTCAGCACAGCATAGGAAAAAAAATTTCCAGACACAATAAATCAGATATAGCGTCTGGTAAAAATTACAGAATCAATCAAAGAAAAGGCAGTAAGAATTCAGTCCGCTCAGGATCTGCAAGCATGCACTGGATAGGGTTACTTCATGAACACAGAGTTATCAAGCATTTGTGCATAGATTTTATATTTGCATAGGTTATCAAGTGAGAGCTGAAACTTCCCAAGAACTTAGTCAACTGATGAAAGGAACATTCTGTAATAGTCTCCTCATTCCGGACAGCATTCACTAAAGCCATACTGTCTTTTATATTTATCACAACAAGAATTTACTCTCTTTCCTCCTACCTAAAGCTGATGATAGGATAATCCGTGGCCTACATTCTGATAGTTTAGTGCAGAGTGCAAGTGGTCATTCTCTAAGTGTTTACACATACTCCTGGATCCCAAAATACAGTCTTATGTTATGAATAGTTAGTTTCCTATTCCTTTCTTAATTCAGAAACACCAAATGTTCGGTGTCATGGCTAAAAATAAAACCAAGAAAAAAGAAAGTGAATAAAATATAAGAGACTACTATTCACAATGTTAAACAGTCAAAATTGTTAAACAATTTTCCACATTGCTTAAAATATGCATAATTTTTATACCAAAATCACTTGCACTGATTTTGCTCTTTACATTTTAGATCAGCTAAAAGAATATGGTTAGATTAACATTTCACTAAACTATCTGTAAAGTTAGCCATTTATGGTTTAAGATGTGTGAATCCAGGGAATTGCAAATAATGTAACAAATCATGTTTAGAGCAAACCACATTTAGCATAAATACAGCTAATTTATATCTACTTGGTGATATCCAAAATAAGCTTTTATTCATAATACAGTTTCACCAACTGATTGCAAGAAACAAATGAAGTTACTCATAATCAAAACTAATTTTGTATTGGGGAAAAAATGGGAAGACAGAATTTCGATTCCCCCTATTTTTGTCAACATCTTTTTTTATATGTTAATTCATATAGTTTGGTTGATAATTTTTAAAATTTCTTCACAAATTAATACTGTATACCAGTGATGGGGTTCAATTTTTTTTACTACTGGTTCTGTGGGTGTGGCTAGGTGGGCGTGGCAAAAAAAGGATACTGTAAAATCTCCATTCCCTTCCCAATCCAGGGCAAGGTTACTGCAAAATCCCCATTACTTCCCGATCAGCTGGGACTCGGGAGGCAGAGAATAGATGGGGACAGGGCCAGTCAGGGGTGGTATTTACCGGTTCTCCAAACTACTCAAAATTTCCACTACTGGTTCTCCGGAACCGGTCAGAACCTGCTGAAACCCACCTCTGCTGTATACCATATTTATAACAGCATCATTATGTAAATTCAATTTTACATAATAATTACATTAATTTAATGTTTCAATTTCAGAAAGTATTACAGAGAAAAAAACCAAAAGGGAAGGACAACTGAAAACCAGTATAAGTTACTGCAACATTTCTTACAGAAATTATATCAAATATTATTGTTATTTTAATACATATACAAAACTCCTGCTATGGATTTTGCAGTCTTTCTTTATATTTAAACAACAAATGGAGACCAAATGACAATCCTTTTTTATTTTTGTTTTGCTGAGCAGAAGGAAAATATTATATAAATGGCATACATTATCTTTGTCATAACTTTCTTTTGATAATTCAAACAGAATTTTCATTAAGGTGCAGGCAGATTTAGGTATCTATAGCAGATATATAGTAGAATGAAAAAGCTACTCATGAATATGTACTTTAAGTGCTCCAAGTGCTTCAACAACCCACTAAAAGGATGCAAATGACCAGCTGTCTGCAAGGAATATAAATCCTTCCATTCCCCACTATCCTATCAGAGCTGAAGAAGCTTCTTGGATGAGAAGCTAAACGTCTTCAAAGAAAAAACAAAAAAGTCCAGTTGCCTCCTGAAAAAGCACCTTTGGGATAGTCATGAATATATACATTGAAAAAAGATGCCAGATGTAGTAGGATATCTTTTTTTTTTAAACAAACTTTATTCGTATTTTAAAAAAGGACATTTAAAACAATTATAAGAAAAACTGAACAAGTTTTTCTTAATCAAACACACAAATTACAAGTACATATACTATACATATATAGTGCTCAACTTCATCTATCAACTACTTTCTAATGTTATATATACATATATATATATACGCACAGTGACTTATTTCCTTCTATATCTCTCTGACAGTGCAGTTGTTTATTTGCATTAATTTCTCCTAACTTTCATCTCTAAGCATTCCCTCTCTCTGACTTATCCACTGGTACCAGCTATTCCATATTTTAAAGTAAAGGAAGATTCAAAATACAGATGTAGTAGGATATCAATGTCCTTAAGATACCTGAAAACTGCTATGGTATGCTCACACTCAAGCGTGCAGAAGTTGAGTTAATGAAAATCCAAGGAGTTCTAATTTTTTGCCTATCACTTTGACCATGATGAAACAATATTCTCACTAAGAATTCAAGGTGTCAGGTTTACAGGGAAAGCTATATTGTGGCTTAATAGTGTAAAAATGTGTAAACTAGCATTAGTCTCAGTCTTACTGTTACCAATCTCAATGGATTTAATTGTTTCATTAGATTATTGAAATGTTAGCCTAAAGTGGAAGGAATAATGTTCTATTCCATGGGTGTCAATCTCACTGCATCACACTGATCATGTGACGTGTTGTGACTTTTTTTCATCTTTGCGGAGCTGGTATGGGCATGGACTGCATGTGACACATCTGGCCAGTTGGCTGCCAGTATGACACCCCTGCTCTATTTCTTTATGGAAACCAAATACACTTGGAAAAAAAATGTATTTATATATAAACCCAGTTAGCATAATCATGGAGGTATTTTTCTTTAACAAATGTTTTCGTACCATTTTTTCACTGACTGCAACTCTGTGGTCAGCGATGAGATATGTTTCTGCTCTTTCATTCTTGATACTTCTTGAAACCTATTCTAGAAAGGGGGACCTTAGAGAATTTGCATCAGCATAATCTTTTCATTTTCCAGCATTCATTTTAAAATAACAAATGTATACTGATTACTTCTACTTAACCATCACTTGCTGAAAGACAAGAATATATTCTAATTTCCTACATATTGTTTTTGAATTCTAAGTGCAAAATTATGCAATGAATCTAAGCTTTTTGAAGTTCAGACCTATCTGCTCCTGTGTCTTGGCTCCATTTATACCTGAAGATCCCTTGGCATTATGTACCAAGGATCAGATTCAAGTGTGAAACATACATGAAATGTTTCTGTAGTAAGTAGTTCCTAAACTGCAGTCTAGAAAGCAACTATAGGTACAGTATGAGGATGTTGTAGATGGCCCCTGGAATAGATAATTATATATATATATATAAAATTGCACACAAATGTTCAAACTATCAAATCTCATAAGATGTTAATGTTACCTTGCAATTTTGGCAATCATGCTAAAATATTGCAAGACTTCTTATTGTGATCTCATAGTATTTGGGCCATTAAAAATCATTTTGATTTGAATAATGAAAGGGATTGATCGTATTTATCAAGGTGCTCAAAAGTCTTCATGATTGATACCTATCTTATGTGGTGAGCCTAAGTATAACATAGTAGTCTATATAAGGAAAAATGGAAAACATTGCTCTAAACATCACAGGCATTCAGCACAGACTATCTGCTGAATGTTCCTTATTTCATTGCCAGTGCTAAGCGCTAATGCTTAAAAAATGCAAAATATTAGTATGCCAATAGAGCCTGGAACTGTAAAAAGTTTGTAAAAGCTAAATGGTAATCCTCACACCCAATTTTTACAAGAATGAATGTGGGTTATACTTCCCAGTGCTTACAAATAGCACAAACTAACACAGAGAGCACAAACTTTCCCATGCTTTAGGTTGCCAACAGTTCCATAAATCAATAAATAACAAATAAATCAAATACAGTAACAGAGATGGATTGAAAAGGATACAATATCAAAGCTTCAGCATTTGTTCTGGGGATATTTTATGTACATAAGAAATGTTATATGGCAGATAGATTTACCTAGCCTTTTACATTAAAAATCAAGAGCTTTTCTACTGGCACATGATTCAGATAATTTGTTTGTTTGTTCATTTGTTTATTTTATGTTATTTTTATAAATAACTCAATTATATGATAATGTATTTTAAACCGGTTTTAAAGGGGCCAAAACTGTACAGTGAAATTTGGGGCTACAGCAGTACTGCAGAAATCTAGATTACTACTAAATGGCAAAGAGGTTTGACTGTATTTTTTGTTGCCATCTAGTGGTTATCTGGATTTTGGTATAGATTCCTAGTGAAACTGATATCATACTTAGGTTTACATACAAATAAACAGCATTTCTAATGATTATCATTCTTTTTTTAGTAGGAACTAAAGCTTTCTCTTCTCTTAAAATAATTTTGATTCCTTCTGAATTGTAAGAAATGAATTCCAGTAATAGACACATATGATCAGGACAGATGAATCTATTAAAAAATTAGAATTACCGTATGTATTTTGGAAGTGCTTTTTGAAATGTAAAAAATACCTTACAAACTAACTGTTACATCTAAGGAAGCTAGCATGTGATGAGATCAGCTATCATATTACAGTCTAAAATTCTCAAAGATCTTAACTAATACACACAACATAGCCTGGTGAATATTTTTACATAGGGCAGGGCTCCCAAAATAACTGTAAAGAAATTAATTAAATCCCTTCCTGAGAAGGTGGAAATGCATACCAACAAACAACTCTATATTAGAAACATCAGTAAAAATTATTTGTAGATTGCTAGGCTACAAATAAATTTTACTTCATAGTATTTTCCCAAAGATTTTACACAATTTTTTAAAGCTGATTTAAGAAATGAGTTAGAAATATAAAAACCTAATGATTATTGATAAGCTCTAATACTTGTCTGTAGGCTGAGAAATAAAGAGAAGAAAAAGATTTTCTCAGAAGTGAAATGATAACCAAATGAAAAAACAATCCTATTTATTTGATTTAATATTTAAGTATATTTATGATTGATCAACAAGAATTTAGCAATATGCTTTTATTGAGATTAGAGAGGAGATACTAATTATTCCTAAAAAATATTGTTTGCTTATTTATACATTAAGAATCTCATCCTGATAAAATGCCATGTCCAATGCTAATCATATATATGCAAAGGAATCCAGATTAAATGGTAATGTAACAAAAGAATAATGTCAAATATTGCAATTTTAAAAAAAATTGCTAATGTTTCTACAAATAATACTGATTATTATACAAAATAAGTGATTTTTTTAAAATGTAATTTTATTTTGCTGTAGCAGTTCCTTTTTAGTCTGGCCTCTACTTACATAGTAATGACTTTTAAACCTTGTAAAAGACCTAAATTCTTGAGTAAGTGCATCTCCTAATATGTAACTGCCCCAAAATTAAGAGGGTCAAAGGATCACAGCATCACAGAATTGGGAAAGGTGCATTATGGGTTTTGTTGGGTTGCAGAACCAAATCAGACAGTTTTAGAGGTGCAGATGACAGATTCAATAATTCCTCTGTAGAACTGGATCAGCAGCTCTTTGGGCAGTTGGAGCTTCCTGAGTTGGTGCAGAAAGAACATTTTTGTTGTGGGTTTTTTTTTTTGTTTTTTTTTTTGATATTCTGGTTTTTGGACAGACCATCTGCTGTTATGTTCTGGATGATTGATACCTCAGGAAAAACATTTTTTTTTGTACAGACACCAAAGTTCCATGCAGACAAGTCCAGGAATCAAAACTCAGCCTAGTATTGTATGCATCCAAAAGTATCTCAGAATCATAAGCAGCAGGAGTTCAGGAAATCAGGACCAAGCTTGGAAAGTTGTTTGACAACTATTGTCTTGACTCCTAAGCTCTTCTTTTATCCTACGGATAGGCATGCCTGTTTTCCTGAGCAAGACCTCTTTCTTTTGTGAATCCCCAGTAACTAACTCTTTTCCACTTACTTGTTCTTTTGGTATGTGCAAAGGATGAAGCTCTTTTTCTGCTCAGAGAAAAGATCTAGATCAGTGGCTCAACCTGCTGCTATGCTTCTGCAACAAGTGGCTAAGTGGCTGGCTTTTCTAGATCTGCAGGTTCATCTTCCAAATGGCCTTCCTCTTTCAGACATCTGCAAATGTCTGACAGTCTACTAGTTCCTAAGTGGCAAGTTCAGAATCTGCCAAGCTACCCCTCCAATTAAGAAACTGACTGATCAGACAGGCCTATAACAACTGCCGGGTGATATTCCACTGATAGAATAAGGCTGAATAATTGTTAATTTTTCACCATTCTTATTGCTGCAATGTAGATCCAAATATCAGCACACACAACCCTCCTTTGTAAAAAAAAAAAAAAAATGTTACATTTCATGGAGATCCTCAGTAAACCAGCCCTTCCCCACATTCTGTATTCGGCAAGAGTTCAATCCTATGTATGACTCTAATACTTTCCCTATTATAGAGATTAGGTCAACTCATGGAAAAATTGCTTGCCATGTAACTGGAAAACTCCTAAAAGATGGGACAGATTTATAAGTCTGTATGGATTAGACTGTATCAATTCATAAATCCTGCATAGATATAACTTGTGGCACTCTGCCTCAGACCATAATAAAAGAATACTAATGAAGTCCTCCACTTTCAGTTTACACACCATCTACTCCAGGGTAAAAAGTAGATGCAGCATGTCTCCATGGATTGAGCCCAATATCAATTGGGGCATATCCTTCACCTCATGCTAAATATATAAAATTGCTCAGCACTAATAGTTTTGAGATGAGCTCAAGAAGTTTAGATAGTGTTGGAAAATAATTAGAAATTTTACAAGGAAAGTTTATAATACATACACAAGAGGGCCATGTAGATAGATAAAAAAAAAAGAAATAAGAAGCTAACAGAGATAAGGTGTATCAATTAGAAAGTGACAAATCAGGCTATATCTTATTTGGAAAGTTAAATGTAAGAATTTTAGAATTAGGTAAGCACAAATTACCTGTTTACATCTGACTATAAAAGACAATTAATACCATTCTATGAATTTACTTCATGTGATTTTTAAACTCTTAAATGCAATGTTTCACCTGAGCAAGAAACAAACCATAGGGAAAAGATTCTTCTAACCATTGTAATGCTGTTGGACAGATAAATCATACACAACAGAATCCTTAACTTTTTCCTGAAGCCCAGATAGAAATACTTGAATCCAATGACCTATAGAGCAATTCCTGTAGAAACATTTATTATTCAGGAAGATCACATCTACCTTGCCTTTCCACACCCTTGACTTATAGTTGCTACACCATGTGAAAACCTGTTTTTAGAGAGAACTCAGGGAACATCCCCTCTCTTTGCTAGCCAAGATTTAGTGATGGATACCAGATCTGCTTCCTACTTAACAACAGCTTGAGCTAAGTATTCAGAGCAGAGTGCTCAGGGCTCCATGAAGAGGTTATTGAAGAACCATTGACATGGTTCAGAAGTTCACAGAAGGAAAGTAAGACTATGCAGCATTCTGGATCCATAGTACAAAATGAGATTCATAGTGTGCGCATCAGTTGTCAGGAACAGTTTATACTAAATAGACCTTGCCACTATGCAGATATGGAGCTAGTTGCTTCACGCTGTTCCTGAAAGATGTTACGTGCATGTTCTGATGCCATTCAGACGTGGGTTGCTGCACCTCCCTATGAAAACAGTATAAATAATCGGTAAACATTCTGATCATTCATTTATAAAGTTTTCAGGATGAGAAATTAGACCTCCCTGCACATAGTACATATTTCACATTCCTCCATTATTCTTTCTTAGACCCCCTTTGCACCAGTCAGTCTTCTTTATGCTGATAATTGTTTGGCAGACTTCCATATTTGTGGGCTGTTCACTCATCACAGCACATGTAATGCTTGCAACTGCTTTTATTTATTCCTGGTATATGATTAATTAGGCCATCTGTCTTTTATGTCCACCCCCACCCCCATTCCTCTTCTAACATGTTGTCGGTGCCATCAGGCTGTCAGTCAAGGTCAAGGTCTCACCCCAAGGTCTCAGTCTTTTCCTCTCTGTTGAGAAAATAGCAGAGACCTGATATTACCTCTTGAAACTTCCACAGAAATGGCAAAGATATGAAAGGTTGACTTCAGCTGGCATCAATCGTGATGAAGACAAATAGGGTAACCAGCTTCATAATCATAAATATTTGAGGAGGCACAAAGTTTCAGCAGAGTACGACCAGGGTGATATCGAACTCAGAGTTTAAACTTTTGTTGGACAGTTACAAAGGAATAAAGTTTTAATATGGTAGTTTAATGCTAATTTGTTATCTATGACGAATAATTAAAAGCATTTTGCTAACTTTCTGAACCATTAAAAATTACTTGGGAAAAGTATTTACTTGGTTGTAGTTGAGAGATATGGGCATGATTTTTTGGAGAGAGCTTGTGGATGTAGAAACAATGTGCGGTTGTTTTTTAAAACCACACCTTTGAAAATGCCCTCTCTTGTCCACGGTGCAGCAAGATGAGCCTGGTTCAAAGTTTCATGTACATGAAAGATGTAGGTGGCATGGCATGAAAAGAACAAAGCAGATCTAGCACTGGCTTAGTTTTAAAGTTTATTGGCTTAGCACAGGATTTGGCAACACTATGATAATGACATTAGGCTACTTATAACAATATTAACATTTGTTAACCTTGTCTTAGTGCAAGGGTGAACAACTTTCTTTGGTCTGAGTGCTATGTCATAACTACCCATCTTTAGCTGAGGACTACAGGGGGCTATAGCCATTTACACTGTGACACTGCAGTAGTTTTGAGGGATGAATTTTTGAGAATCTTTTCAAGGACTGAAGTGTTTCAAACAATAAGAGGATGACTTGAACTACTGCAATGTTTAAGACATCATTTTCCCCCTTCAATTCTTCTCCTCTTCAACTTAGTATCTGGCAATGTGATTCCTTTCTGACAATTATAGATTAGGTTTCTCTTTGTCAAAATGTATTTTTTTTCACTAGGCACCATCTCCTCTCCCCTGACTCCATAAGAATTGTGAAGTTTGCCATGTGATTGTCTTCAATTTTCCTGATAACAGGCAGGGAGCACCATGTAGCAATCAGTGCTCCCTGTAAGCCAACAAACTTTTCATTTTTTCAGAATGTTTTCAGAAGACTGAAAAAAAATAATTAATTGACGCCTCTGAGCTATTGTAACTTCTAAGGGTTTTTTTAACCCCCACTACATAGAAAAAATAAATTAATGGACACATGTCTTTTCTTGGGTTTTCAGTATACTTTGTATGATTGGTTTACAAAAAAAATGCATGAATGATTTACATCAAGGAAAATATAAATATAGCTTGCTGTCAAGTTGAGTTTTGTGATGTTGGCAGTACAATATAATTTTGTAGCCACCATTGCAGTTGCAATATTAAGCTTATGTGTGTGAATGTATAAAAGAGTAAATAATGCCTACCTTGAGTCCAGAGGTAAAATATGTGGAATGAAGAATTCAGATTATATAAAGTTTATATAAATGCGAGGGGGGAGCAAGACACTTTTCTCTGAAATTGTGAGCTCACTATACTTCATTAAGTGAAAAATAATTTTTTTTAGAGCTCTGAAGAATTTTGGCCAAACAGGGATACTTGAATATAATCTCCAAAGACTGTAAGAGTTAGGAACAGGCAGATATAACCATTCAGATGTTGATAGCCCAGCAGTGCTCGCCTACAGGATGGAGAGCACAGAGAAAAAATTATGTAGAAATATTTTGACTTGCTACTTTAAAAAGAGTAATACTATTAATAATATTAAGAAAAGAATTATTGGATAGGTGAAGAAGGTCCTTAATGTAAAAAAAAAATGAATGTAAGATGGACTTTATAGGAGTATGTGTGAACATTAATATACTATTCATCAAAACCAATTAGCAATCCAAAATTGTTTCCTTCTGTTTGACTTGCCAAATTTTCATGGTTTGGTAACTTTTACACTGCATTAACTATAATGTGCTGCAGGTGAACTGCACTGAAAGTCCAGAAACTTTGCTGATACATGACATCACCCAGATACAGTTAAGAGCTGAATAGCTCACTCGTGTGCTAACGTTCTTGTATAATTCAAGTCTATATACTCTATCATATAGTATGCATTCTAATCAACAAATGTACAATCAACTTTCTCAGAAGTATCTAAATGCTAAATGCAGAGAGAGAGAGAGAGAGAGAGAAAGAGAGAGAGAAAGAGAGAGGGAGAGAGGGAGGGAGAGAGGGAGGGAGACAGACACTTGGCACAAAACTATATTGTATACTCCAGATTTTGTTCATTTCTTCCATCCTTTAGATCAGAATTCTACCAAACTGGCCAATTAAGTAAACAAATCATCCTGTAATCTTACCTTCTTCCTACCTTTCCTTTTATATGATATTATTCCCTTTATATAGACAAAGTCTTCACCTACATCACACAAGTTATGCAGGAATCCTATGAACAAACAGCATGTGTATTTTAATTTTTCTGCAATGACACTATCTATATCAGCAGCCTTACTATTTGTCAGCATTGTCACAGTTTTTATGAGTTCCTTTTCATCAATGTTGATTTGAACATGAATGTTATAACATTTGTTTCAATTCCGTTCTTTAATGTTTCACTCTCATTCCCGTACAAATCTTTCTGGAATACATTACTTCATTATTTTCCGGAATTCATTCTTATTCATCATCACTTTTAATTTTAATTCCATTCAGTCTGCTGAAAATTCTATCCAATCTCTTTTTCCGTTAACTTCCTAAACAATTTTTAATTTTGATCAAAATCACTCTACATTTTCTTTATCTCTTAATTTTAGTTCTTCCTTTGATCCTTGATTTCATGTCAGTCTATATATATTGTACTATTGTGTTATTTTGTTTCTTTTGTTATATTTTGTACCAGTCTATCTCTTACATATTTTTCTCCCTCTGTCCATAGACTCTTCATTTTACCAAGCATCCTTTTTCATACATTCGATTGGGATAACTACAACATAGAAAGCTGTATATTCTGACTCCTAACACAACACTGTGGAAGCCCTGTCCCATATGCCAGTTTTCCTGATCCTAATGAGAACCTTGAGAAAGACTCTCAGGGTGGATCTTAGTAGAGACAAAAACATTAGAGTGAAAGTGACCTTTCTAATAATTTTTATTATGCTTGAAATTAATTTCATATGAATCAGTATTTTAAATTAATCACCTCTAAACCCCCCCCCCCATTTTATTTTAGACTAAGAAAAGAAACATTTCTATATCTTTAGATTGGTTTATGTTCTTTTTAAAGAAATTTTACTGCATTATACGTTGGGCAATAAATAAGAGTAATCTTGTGGATCAGGATAGGATAGGAACTGATACAGATGCATCCACACAGAGCCAGTTCTTAAACAAATATCGTTTTATTTGATTTCATTCTGAATACTATGATATCCTAATTAATTAAAGTAGCAATACTTAAATATACAAATATATTACAAATGAAAGTATTATTTACAAAACCAGTATGTGTCTTAATGTATGTACAGGATAATAAAAGAAATAAAATGTTAGCCTCCCCCTTCTTACGTCTCTTTCCCTTATTTTCTACTTGAACTTTTTTCCGGCTTCTTCTGTGCCTCCTTATCTCAATTACTGATACTGGACTGTGAGTTTCTCCTGGCTATCTTGCTGTCAAAGCCTTTAACTTCCAAAGTTCCACTGTCCACATCTGAATCTCTGTACATACAACACAATCCTTTCTCTTTGTCTTTCCATAATCTCACAAGCTACTCTACATGGTTCCTCTGAGTCTGCCTCTACATCCCAGGGTCAGAATGGGACAATTTGCTATAGCCAACTTGTCACAGCCACCTCACCACAGCCAACTCACAATGGCCAACTCACTGCACAACAACTTGCCATGGCCAACTTGCCACAGGACAAGTTGCTGTGGATCGATTCAACAATTCAATTTAATTATTTAAAGTAATTTTAAAAATATTTTAATTTTTTGTCATATCATTTTGTCCCTCATTTAGTATCCTTTTTCAATTATTCTTTTCCACTATTTCTTCGATATTAGTGTAACTCTTGTCCTGCCGCGAGTTGTCCCATGGCAAGTTGGTCATGATGAATTGTCCCATGGTGAGTTGGCCATGGTGAGTTTGCCATGGCAAGCTTGCCATGGCAAGTTGTCAAACCTGGCCAGCTGGGCCATTTTTCCAATCCAATTTGTGTTGGGGATGTCCTCTCCGGCATCCCATCCTTGCTTTTTTTTATATTCTATAATTAAAGCATGTATCTGCCACTTTAAGGTATAGTCTAACATTTCCCCCCTTTCTGACTTACATGCTTTTGGTTTTGTGCTGAGTCATTTCCCTTTCCTAAAAATTCCACAACCCAACCACTTCCCTCCAACCACCAAGTTCACCCTTCCAGAAATCTGTTTGTCAAAAAGTACTACATGTTGGGATTAACCTATGAAGAAGAGAAGAAAATTGGATTATTTTCTTTCCTCCATAATAATGATACAGCTTTTGTTTGTTTTGTTTTTGGAAAGATATTAAGATATTAATAATTGCTGGGATTGTCATATTCTGTGACAGAAATTACAAAATAAATCTGATTAAAAGGAATTAAAGGAATTGCAATCATTTTTGTAACAACCAGAAAAGATAATTACCATTGTACGAGGTGTGATTTGAAGCAGCTGAGTCAAGCCTTTGGGAGCATTTAAAATTAATACTCACCCACTGTGCTTATAAAGTAGGGAAGCTAAAGCAACTGCTTGCTTCAAGAGTCACACTACTTCACATTTTGTCCCTGAACCTTAAGAAGAATGGAAACAGGGTCACATTTTGAAATTACAAGTATTGTTTTTTACAAATATGAAACAGCTGGTAAGTTAAAGAAAAATCAGTAACGTAATGGTCAGAATATTTTGAAGTAGAGGCTCCACCTTATGGTTGTAAAAATACTAGTAAGTAAAACTAAAGTAAATATACATATAACAAATATGCTGAATTTCTCATTTTCACCACTTAAATTTTTGCATCAGAAATGTTAAAGATGACTTTTAATTTATGTTTTGAATTAGAAGTGAATGTTAACACACATTCTATGTGATCTATCTGATCTACTAATATTAAAATTATAATTTAATCATGAAATTATACTTTAATACTAAGAACTATGACTGCTTTAGTCTTTGGAAAATAGCTTCTAGAATACAAAGCTGGGTGGAATCAGTATCTTCCAGAGAGAAAGTCTTACTTCAAAACACTTACTTTGAGGTAAGGGAGAGATGTTCTGCCAGGATTTACCTCATGTCTTCTTGGAATAGCTGCATCTGCATTTCATATCACAAAGGAGAGCCATTGTGCAGCAATTAAGGTGTTTGAGCAGGATAATGAAAACTCAAGTTGAAATCCACTCTCTGTGATGGAATAACTTGGTTGCTGTTCTGAAGAAATCTGAGGGACAAATAAATTCAGGCAATTTTGTTTTACATTATAATCCTGCCAATAGTTAAAATATATTTTGGCTAGTACATTTTAATTAGACAGAAAAATAGAATTAATTTTACACAGTAATTTGGTATTAATAATTAAGCTAAGAGAGTAGAAAATGTTTGATTGGAGAACTATTTTTTTAATTTGTGCAACACAAATATATTGATATTTGAATATAATTTTCAGTTGAAAACTATGCACCTTCCCACCAAATTATGTTTGCTTTCCAGAGGATCCCTAGTAGCAAAATCTGTAATAATATCCCGAGGTTAAAGGATATAAGCCTGTCCTGCATTAGATATGGTTGCATTAAAAACTTGGAGTAAGATGGCATACTTTTGTGTTCACCCATGAATAGAAATGATTGATGAGTTTCATCTTAGGAATGATTTGTGGGAGAACTTGAGAGAAAGAAAATGAGAGCCTTATAAAATGCTGTAGGAATTGAACAATGTGTTCCTTGTATACAAATTGATTAACAATGGAAAATCAAGTTACATTTGGTAGGGTCAGCTCTGTCAGTCAAAGAAAATATACTGAGGATTGTAATTCTCTGAAGAATGTGCTCTTAAATTTACATTACAGAGCTGTATCATAAATATGCTTACAGAAAAGTTCATTTGCATTCAGACTCAAATTTTATATCTAATCCTGTAATCCTATTCACTTTCTTAATAATCATGTATTTGCTGTAAACATGTGTAAAATCTCCTGTGACAAGAAAATAATTTGTGGCTTTACAGATGTTACTTACACTTACTAAACTTTATCATTATAAATTGGCAATGGTGATTGTTGGCGGGAATGGTAATTAACATCCCTACTGCGTATTTCCATAATATTATTTGTGGATGCTTTCTCATACATAATCAGTTAATTCTGTTGCATCTTACCAGTTATATGAAATTATAGTTTAAAATGTGTAAGATTTTAAAATATATAAGATCTTAAATGTGTAAGACATTAAAAGCCAGATAATTTGAAAGTTGTATTTATAACACAAGGAAATTGCTAGCACTCTTCTGTACTTTTCTTAGATTAATCCAAGTATAAAATTAAAGAATTGGCCATGTCAGTTTGTTTAATGAATGGAAATAGTTCTGCTTCTATGAAATATTTTCATAGAAGTAAACATTTTCATGAATAGCTATTGTTTCATTTTAGCTTTCTCATTTTTAGAAATGTACACTTCTATGACATATCCCTGAAATTTTCTAATCTCTGAAGCATATTACATTATCTTAACCCTGTGAAGTTAACATAACTATATATGTTATGTGGATTTTGAACAGGAATGCAACTAATAAAGTCTTTAACAAAATGTAGACCTATTCTACTGTATTCACTTCTGTGAATGAATTGAGCTCTATCTAAATTCAACAAATAAAAATAAAATGGAGGAATAGTTCCTTGTTAAAAAAATAGACTTAATAAGCTACAGGAGTAAGCAACCCAATCTTCATGTGCCTTTCAGCATCTCTTGCAGCTCCCACTTGAAGTTTGCAGATATTAAGGGCAAAAAAATGGCATCCTCCAACAGGGGTGGGTTCTACTTACTTTTAATACCAGTTCACAACGGGATCGCATCTTTGAATTAAGTAAACATTTGATTCTTCTCAATATATTTTAATTTCTATGGAAAATGTGCACTTTGGTATTCAAAAAAAATCTGTAAATCACTATCTGGATCCCCAGTTAAATGCTCAGTAGCCATTCTCTGCCTATCAATGCATTTCTTGGTATGTGCCAAGTACCCTGGCCGTATTTTTTGTTTAGAGTCTTCTAATGAATAAATACAATCCTAGCATGCTGTAAAAGTATGAGCCTTCAGCATATTGCAACTTGTACAGTATGTCTCAATAATGCCTCAGCCTCACTTAGGCTTCAGAAACCTTATGCAATTAAATTAGTGGGCGAATACAAGCCGAAGTTTTAACTTCTTTCTGATACATAAGTCTTCAGGGCTGCACTTATTATGAAGCCATTTTGCGAGATTGCCATAACCCATTCTCAGTATTTATTACATTATTATGCATATCATTTATGATGATTTTAATCTTATTAGTGCTGGATGCCAGTAGGTCACTTGGAGTCAGATTTAACAGTGGCAGATAAGCCTAATATAAAAAAAATAAATGAACAAGAAGTAAGATAGCTTTATTCTGATGAGCACAAAAGGGGAGACATGATTCAGTTGCAATTATCTCAGCAGAAAGGCCATTTCCACATAAAGTTGTATTTTTGCATCTCCTTGTGCTCAGTATTGTTAATGTAAATGTTCCTTTATGTGTAGCAGAGATGGTACTGTAGAAACCTCATATAAAACCAGCTTGATACCAAGATCTTTATAAAAAAAATTCCAATGTAAAGGTCCCTAACCCCTGGTCCATGCCCTGGTACTAGGTAGCGACCTGTTGAGAATTATGCTACACAAGTGGCAGGCGAGTATGTGAAACTGCATTTGTGGAATCCCCTCCCCGCCACCGATTTGCAGAGCTGGAAACGTTGGGGACCATTGTAATCAACTTGAGTATATGGTTTACTTATTGTACTTATTATCACTGTGCAACCTTATTTCTCTTGTCCTTTTCACATCATTGTTCTGCTGGTGGAGTAAAGGGTGATCTGTTTGGGCGATGTCATACCAATTTTCCCTGTCCTGCTGAAGAATGGCTAGGACTGGCAGCATCTTGCTCCCCACAGCCACTTTCTCATGGTTTTCCTTCTTACCCATGCAAGTGGCAGTTGCTCCAAAATTTTAAAATCTTTCTGCTCCAATCAAGCCAGATTGAGGTGCGTGCAGTATCACTGTTGCTTGCCTCTTTCCAGTCAGCTGATGAGGCTCTTCCCCTGTTCCTTTGTCTGCTCTCTTAGCTTACCCACCTAGCCCTTTTTCATTTTGGCCTCCCACCAGCATGCCAATCTCCTTGTTCAGAATACTAGGACACATTTTCCTGCAGTTGTTGTCTTTCTCCTTTTCTTCATTCCAAGAATAGACAGGACAGGCCAAAAGCAGAGTGTAGTAGTGAAGGGAAGGATTTTCCTTCACATATATGTAGTCTTTAAGTCCTGCCCACTAATAACAGAGGCACTGTTAACTTTTTGCTGTCAGCTCCATCTCCAGAAACTGATAAGTCAATTTAAAATTCTTGTAACACAATATTCAGATACCATTATTGACTGAAATGCTGTGCTTTTTCAATGGCAAGAATCAATCTGGCACTAACAGAAAAAATCTTGCCCACAATACAGTGTTATCTGTAATCTGTGGCAATGGAAAAATTGATTGTATATACAGTATTCATAACTGATGTCTAACCAAATTCAAGCAGGCTCCTTCAAATATAGGTAATCCTTGAATTACAAATGTAATGGGGCCTGCCGATTACATTCGTAACCCAAGGATTCATTGGAGTGAATCATGTTGAATGAACATGAAAACTCCCTTCACCCACGTATTTGCTAATTGAATGCGTGGGTCATTAAGTGCACGAGGTATCTCAGGGTGGAGAAGAGCATGGGGGGGGGCCCAGTGCTTCCCACCACCCAAGTCCTCCCACAACCCATGGAGATGTCTCATGCTTCCTCCCCTCCCAATCCTGCCCAATGGGGTTTATTTATCTTTTGAAAATCTCAATGAGCTGTCTCCTCTCCTCTAGATTTCGATCAACTTTGCAAAAAGTCCTTGCCACTAAAAATGGAGCCCTATCAAAAACTCAACCATGCTGGCCTTTCCTGGACACCATTCTTGCTGGCAAAGACTTTTTGCAGATGACCAGAGCCTACAGGCACACAATCTCTCACCCCTGCAAGCTTCAGCAAAGAAACAGCAAATGGAGGGAAGGGCTGAAGAACCGAAGCCTTCTCTCCCTTTGTAAAGCCTTTTGCCACAGATCTCGCCTAGGCCTAATTTCACAGAGCAGAGGCCTAAAATACTGCGACATCACGCAAGATGAGTAATGTGAAATCTCACGCTATTGATCTCATAGTACTTTAGCTCTCTGTTCTGTGAATGCACTGAAGGTCTGAAGCAACGAAGCAGGAAAAGAAACTGAAGGCTCGCTAGATCTTTGCAAGGTAGATGAGTCACTATAGGTTCAGTGCCTATGGAGACACGGACCGGAGGGGCATGGTAATAGGCAGAGTGAATGTTGCAGTGCCGCTGCAGTCGTTCATAAGGGTGAACGACTGCTGTGGTGCTGCAACATTTGTAACTTCCAGACTATGTTGTAAGTACTGGGTGGTGGGTGGTGCATTATGTCATAACTTTGAACAGTTGGTAAGTGAATTGTCATAACTTGAGGATTACCTGTACAATATACCTCAGCAAAGCAATATCTTGAAGTATTATATTTTATGGGGAAAAAAAGAGAAATTATTTAAAAACTAAATTGAAAATTAAATAAAACTAATTAAACAACTTTATATAGAAATAATAAGTAGAAATTTAAGGTATAGTATAAAAATAAGTAGCATTTAGAAATGATAAAAAATAAGAGGGGTTCTTGAATGTTTTTTCTTATAAACATAATTTTCCCCTTTTTCATTTTCTTAATATTAAATTTCATGTTTTAAATTCTCACTTAAGCTCTCACTTCTATGTAAAGCTTATGCAACAGTATTTTTTATTAAAAATCAACAGATGAGTTAGGGATTATACTATGTATGTTTTCTATTCTATTCTATCCCTTTGTTTTGTTTTTCCTGTTGCTTTTTATCTAACAAAATTTATATAAGAAAAAAATACTGTATTTCAATTCTAAATGGGTAGCAAATTTAGTCTATTATTTATTTATTTATGCGATTTATATGCCGCCATTCTCCCGAAGGACTCAGGGTGGCTTACAATAATCAATAATACAAATCACAAAATAAGTTAAAAACCCCTTAAAAACCAAATTTAAAATTATTACAGTTTGTGCAACCTCTAGCAGATCAATTTATTTGACGGAAGAGCCACGTCTTCAGTTCGCGGCGAAAGGAGAGGAGGTCCAGGGCCATCCTGAGCTCGGTGGACAAATCATTCCAGAGGGTCGGCGCTCCGACAGAGAATTCTCTCCCCCTGGGGGCCATCAATCAACATTGTTTGGCCAACGGCACTCTGAGGAGGCCTGTTCTGTGGGAGCGCACGGGACGGTGGGAGGAAGGCAAATACCCCGAGCCTAAGCCATGTAGGGCTTTATAGGTAAGTACCAGCACCTTGAAACGGACCTGGAGAGCAACTGGCAGCCAGTGCAGCTTGCACAGGAGAGGTCTTGCACGGGAGTAACGAGGAACTCCCATAACTACCCGTGCGGCTGCATTCTGGACCAGCTGGAGCCTCCGGATGCATCCCAAGGGCAGCGCCATGTAGAGGGCGTTGCAGTAATCAACCGAGAAGTAACAAGGGCGTGGGTGACCATGGCGAGGGCATATTGGTCTAGGAAAGGGCGCAACTGGCACACAAGACGTACTTGTGCGAAGGCCCCCCTAGTTACGGCCATCAGATGGTCATCCATGGACAGCCGAGAATCCAGGACACCCAGATTGCGAACCCTAGCGGAGGGGGTAAGTCTCCCTTCCTATCACTAAAGATGGTACCTCTAGATCCCGAGATGCCGGCATCCACAGCCACTCAGTCTTGGGTGGGTTGAGTCTGAGTCTGTTCCTACCCATCCAAGCCCGCTCCGCCTCCAGGCAACGGGACATCATAGAAAGGGCATCGCTAGGGTGATCCGGGGTGGAGATATAAAGCTAGGTATCATCCGCATATTGGTGATACCTCACCCCAAAACCACGAATGATCTCACCCAGAGGCTTCATATAGATATTAAAGAGCAGGGAGGAGAGAACCGATCCCTGAGGCACCCCAGAAGTAAGGGGCCTCTGGAAGGATCTCTGACCCCCTGCCGATACAAACTGCAAGCGGCCTGAGAGATAGGAGGAGAACCACTGCAGAACAGTGCCTCCTATCCCCAACCTCCCGAGTCACTGCAGTAGGATACCACGGTCGATGGTATCGAAAGCCGCTGAGCGGTCAAGGACCAGGATGGAGGAACAACCCCCATCACGGGCCCGCCAGAGATCATTCATAGGGCGACCAATGCCATTTCCGTGCTGTGATCGCGCCTGAAACCAGATTGGTAAGGAACCAGGTAGTCAGTTTCCTTCAGGAATTGAGGGAATTGCTGTGCCACCACGGACTCGACAACCTTCACTAAAAAACGGAGGTTGGAGACTAGATGGTAGTTATTAAGGGAGTCAGGGTCCAGATTGGGCTTCTTGAGGAGAGGGCGAACCACCGCCTCTTTGAGTGCAGCGGGGAAGACCCCCTCCCTCAGCATGGATCCAGTCTCCGGTTACCTCCCTGGCTGCCGAAACAAGCCAGGAGGGACACAGGTCCAATAAACACATGGAGGTCCCCAGCCGACCCATAATCCTGTCCACTTCATCCAACGAAAAGGGCTCAAACTCAACCCAGATGTCCCCAAGACAAGCCCCAGTCTCCTCAGTGGATTCTGCCCAGTCAGAGTCCAGCCCGGTCTGGATCTGAGCAATTTTATCTTGCAGAAACTCTGCAAAATCCTCAGCTCGGCCCTGCAAGGGGTCCTCCCTCACTCCAAGATTAAGGAGGGAGTCGGTCACCCTAAACAGGGCAGCTGGGCAGTTTTCTGCAGATGCAATGAGAGCGGCGAAGTACTGCCGTTTCGCTGCTTCCATTGCCATTACAGATTTATAGCATACTAATGATCAAATTTCTTACAGCCTACGCTTCTATGGACTCCATACACTTGATCAAGCATATAGAACAAAAAACATACATTTTAATAAAATGTTTCCCATTTTCATTGTTTGCTTTCTAGAAATCCAATGATAGGTGGACATAAACAATTTGGCAACAAGAAGAGGATGAACAGGGTTCAAACGTGAATGAATTCTTAGTGTTATGATTCTTAGTCATCTTTATTCTCTTGATAATATAGAAAATCAATTTAACTATGAGCCACTGTAGTATATAATTTAGATGAAATGTTTAAAATCAGTTTTATAAATAGTATAGGTAACATATAGGTGTCTAGAAAACTAAATTAAATCAAGTCATAAACTTATTTTCCCATATCCCTATTGCTAAGCACTAATATGCAAATTTTGTCACAAATATCTTATGTAATCAAACTATGTGTGAAGTAATGGCACCTGATTCAAAAAGAGTTTTCAAGAAAGAAATATGTTATAGCACTAAAAACAATTATTTTATTAAAGCTGTTTTTTTAAAAAAAATCATGTGAGACAATATAACAGTAAGATCACCACTAGAAAGCAAGAACTGAAGTTGACAATAGACACATTTAAACAAGAAAAACATTTTACAAAATACCTGCAGAGAACATATTTTCAAGCTTCACATATAAAACAGATATTTTCTAAAAGAATACAACACATGTACATACAGAGGACACCAAGAAAATTATGAAATGGTCTAATAAGTATATTAAAGTAGCTGCTGAACAGTGACTGCATATTTAGATTTATACAATTGCCCAATGTTGGTTAAAATATTTTACATTTTCTTAACATATTAGCAGTAGTTGTCCAATTAACCATGAGTAGTATCATCTTCCACAAAGTCTTTGGCCATCTCTGCAGTGATCACATCAATATGGCTTACCTACATAAGAAAAAACAATTTGGCAATTATAATTGGAAAAATGCAACTAATAACAGCATTAGTGATTAATTCAGTTCGTTGTTAGATTCCTTGCATGTACAATATTATTTCTGCACAAATAATAAATGGCTTAATATATGATACAGTCCTTGTTTTCAAAAATACAAATGTAAATGGCTATGACCATCAAGAAATCATGTTTATGATGTGTTCTATAGTCCAAATCTATGAAGAATTTTGCACTAATCATGGGACCATATTCTATGACATAATATATGTACTGTAATTTTGACAGTATCATGATTTGTTAATTGATCTTTTAATATGCTTGTATAGTTTAAGAAGTCTAGAAAAATGGGTATCCATATTTGATCTAACTGTACATCACACTGAAATGTTTGATAAATGTTTAGGATATCTTATCAGATTGCATCATGTTCTTAAATTAATTAAATCAAGCTGAAATCTAAGCCAATTTTAGTCTTTAAATCAAGAAAAATTTAATAGTGACTACAAATAATTTGATACTGAATAAACATATTGTAACCTTAATAACTGTTAATTAGCATACAATAATATTCATACTGTACATTTTAAGCTGCACACCTTATTTCTGAATTTTACACCATAGAATTTATCAGCAGATTCAAGCAGTTCAGGTCTGAATGTTGTGGTAATGAATTGAGCGTGTTCTGCTAATTCCATGATCATATCTGAAATAGATTGAAATAAATAAATGAAGTAAACTGGAGGTGGAAGATTGATGGCAGACTCCACCTGACCCCTCCCTCTGCTCTCTACTCTCTACCCATCCATCCTTCTGCTTATCATATTAATGTATTTATTTTCATTGTGTTCGTCATTTTTTACTTGATTGTTCTATTATTTTACTTTTGTTCTGTTTACATGCCTTTTTCTTTTTCTTCTTCTTATTGTAAGCCGCTAGAGTAGCCCCACAGAAAGATAGGCGGCAAAAAATTTAACAAATAAATAAATTGTTAAAATACAGTGTCTATTAGTACATAATCTAAAACTTTAACGAAACATCTGCAATACTCTTAGTCATCAACTAAAGCTTAGTTACTTTTTGATCCAACTGCTGGTTCCTATATGACTCAAGATGCAATGCTACCAGTGGGATATAAAGTTCCATGTCACATCAGTTTTAAGACCGTACCAATTTGTGGTTTGGTACTTTATATGACTTGGCTGATAGAGTTTCAGCAGTCTGGCTATGGTTAGAATTTCTTCAGTCAAATTACCAATTTAAATGTCAAAAGTAACATAAGATACTTAAGCATTTTATGATGTGCCAAAGAGAATGGGGATCATTCAGTTCAAAGATTTGACTTTACACATATTGTAGTGATGATTTCTAATATTTTGTACTGAAAAAGTGAAAAAGAGCAAGAAAAAAAGAAAGAAAACCCTGCATCTTTTCTACTAAATTAAGATCTAAAGATAGTAATTTATACTTTTCTAATATATTGTATATTAGGTGTAAATTGTTGACTCTTTAAAACCACTAATCAATACAGAATTTGATAATCTTAAGCACAGCATTTTAGTACTCTTTCATTACAAATGATTTCTAAAAAGATATTGATAATTTAATCCAGGATCCGTTATCAATGAAACAAAGAATAAAAAGAGAATATTTTTTTAGTTTTTCATTTTTGTATACTGAATGCATTTTACACTAGTGTTGTACAGTAAAATTTTAATTTTCATGTACAATGAAATGTTTGAACAACCTTAGGAAAGGAGGAGAACAGATGATGCCTCGGAAACAATCTGACAAGAGAGGTAGGAGCCCCGAGAGGCTTCATGGTCAGAGGAAGAAAATTAGGAATGGAATGGAATGCATTAGTAGCCTTGAAGAAAGAGGAGAAATGTTACCTAGGGCACAATCAGACAAGAGCCCACAACTGCTTAGCAATCACAATAAGGAACTGAGAAAAGTCTCACCCTAATGGATCAAGAGATTAAACGCAATGGTGGAAGTTTATACCTTCACACATGCAAGATTCTGTTAATGTAGCCTTACAATAAAGTAGAATTAGTTCATCTTGTGGTGTTTGCAGTCTGGTTTACCTGGGCTGACATCAATGTTGCAAGTCCAAAGGTATAAATTTCCTGCAGCAACTTTTAACTGCTTGATTCATTAGGGTGGGTTCTGCTTAAGTTTCTTTGCTGATTGTTAAACCATTGAGGATTCCTGCTTCTCTTATCTGACTGTACCATTTATCAACTGTACTCATGCATATATGAAGGACACTTGTGAAGATCCTCCCAAAAGACAAGCATTATCCTTAAGTGTTGCTGTAAAGTGTACAACTCTCATCAAAAAAGTATTGCAGCATTTCATAACTGTGCACCTGGAGGACAGCTATAAACCACCTATATACAATACAGTAATAAATTATGTAAGCTATATTCAGAAATAGCCACAAGCAATTTTATTAAAAACTTCCTAGTAAAATGGTATGAGCTATCCTTACACAGTTCGTTTTAGCAGAGATTACAATACATGAAAGCTGACATTCTGCCATTGACTTCAAGATTTTGTGCCAAATGCTTTTATATAAGAATGTTTCAAACTATTTTCTTAAGTGAAATAGGCTAATAGGACAAATAAGCTGAACATACATCTTAATGCCCTCCTCCGCAAAGGTATACTAGGTATCACATACTAATTTTGTTTTAGTAACACAAATAAGAGAAAAATTCATAGGAAGGGGCAAGTAGACAAAAAAAACTCATTTGCACAAGAGACTGATCTGAAATGCTGTATCTGTACCTGAAACAGCCTTCCTGTGCTGGGCATCCAGGGCTTGATCAATTTCATCAAAGAGGTAAAATGGAGCAGGATCACATTTCTGAATTGCAAAAATCAAGGCAAGAGCCACTAATGATTTCTGTCCACCAGAAAGCTGCTGCATTTCTCTCATTTCACCTTGTTTACCAGTAAAGGACACCTGAAGAAACAGCAGAAAAATTAGTTTATTGTTTACTGAGGCTCCCTAAGTGAAAAGGGGAGCTACAATACAATCTCCCCAATCAATAAAAACATATAAAACCTAAAGCCACACAGATTAAAATGAGCTAAAAAATGATACAAGTAATAATAATAAACGGACACTTCCCTCCTCCCCAATACATTAACCCCAGGCCTGGGGGATGAAAATCACGTAAGGAGAGCGAGAGTGCTCTCCTTATCTCCAGGCAAAATGCTATACCAGAGGGTGGAGACTGTGACAGTGAAAGCATGCTTCCTTGGTCCTGCAAAATGACAACATTTAATGAGGGGGCCTGGAGCACACCCATTTTGCCATAACGTACTGGGTGGAGAGAAACAATTGGAGACATTATTCTTATCTCTTAAAATATCATTAAGAGATTTAGCAATAATTAAAGGCCAATTTAAAATAGTCTTGCTTTACCCTAATTCCAACGCCAGTGAACTGGTCTACGGATGGAACACTGCTTTGAGATCCTGATCCCTTTTCACTCTCAGCACTGCCTTCACCTTCATCTTGAGACTGACTACCTTCCACATCACCTTTCTTCATCACAAGTGTTGCTTTGCCCCCAGGTACCAGTTTCTGAAACACTTCACTGAAATTCTTTGACACCTTGATGAAACACAATTCAAGAATGACAAACAATAAAAGAATGAAGTAGATTGACTAAATGACCTCTTTCAACTAATATAGTTTTGATATGAAAGTTATCGAGTTATAATGTTTATATAAAACTTGTTTGTTCCCTAACATTTCATATAACTTAATATATTTATAAGCATTTTACAACTAAACCCATTTCTTTGGAAGGAGGTTAAAATGACAACAAAACCACTTATATTTCAGAGATCAAAAAAATAAGCTAATAATATTAAGGTGTTTAATTCCAAAGAATATGCATTTTCTATATGTTAGACTATTGTCAAATGATACCTGTTTGAAAGTCAGCTGGATAGCTTCATATTTTCTGAGTTCAAGGACATTCATCAATTCCATGATGGATTTGTAACCCCTATCTAACTCTTCTTGACGTTTTATCAACTTTTCTTTCTGTTCTGAAAAGTTCACAAATTGATCGAGAGCTTTTTTATTAACGTGGCTATATTTTTTCAATTCTGTGTTGCATTGTTCCAGTTTGCGAAAGAGCTGCATAAAAGAATTAAAAATTTTTATAAATGTATGATATTACCTAACATCTATCATCTCTGATCATGAAAAGTAGACATTTATTACCTGCTTTAGGCTCAAAGTCTGGTATTTTTCAAATGCTTCTTGGGGAAGAGAGCCCAGTTCTCTGATTTTCTTCATACATTCTTCTTTTTTCTTCAGAAGCATACCTTGCCTGTTAGTCATCTTTTCAAGTTCTTTTGTGTCATGATTAATAGCATCCATGTGTTCTTTTTCCATATTCTTCCAACGCTCCATGCTCTTCTGAAGTTCTTTTATTCCAGCTTCTGTTTTATCAATTGAATTGTCCAGGTCTATTAAAGTGAAAACAAAGTATAAAAATAGTAAACTAGATAAATATATAAAATAATACTGAGGAATAGATTACATAGAGTAAAAAGAAGTAGAACAAAGAAAGGCTATACTGATTGGGAACAAGGGAAGGAATTTGATGCAGAGGCCAGAAGATACATTAGGTCTGGAAAATGGAATGAACGATGGCAGCATTTAGGTCAAAAGCAAAGGAATCAACTATAAAATAAGGGTATATAGTATACTAACTGTTGAATCATTCTAAAACATGTGTAATATATTCAGATGACATAAATCTGTTTGAAGAAAAATTTCTATCGCTTAGGTTGTTGTCACTCTATTTTTTATTATTTGTGCTTTATTTTTGTCCTAACAACATACATGTATGTTTTAGGATGTTTTAAGAAAGCAAACTATTACTTTCTTTGCTTAAATAAGATTACCAACCATCTGATCGTGCCAATGTATCCTTTACTCGTTTGTTGATTGCCTCAAGTTCAGATGTTGTGGCTGTAAGAACAGTGCCACCTTCTGTCTCTCTCAGTTCGTTGAGCTCCTGAAAGACATGTACATTCCAATGTTCATGATGACTAGAAATTACATTCTAACAATATGTACAAAATCACAAATTGTTCAACTTGGAATCATTTTTGTGCTTTCAACTCAGTATTGATTCCTTGTGATTGCCTGAACTAATCCCTGCATTTAATTTTTTAATTCATAATATGATTTGTAACATGATTTAATCAACTTTTTCACACAATTTGGAAACTGAAGACTAATGAATATAATTTCTAACTTCCTCAATCTTAAAAAGACAAGCTAATGGACAAAAAATAATGGCAGTGACCCAGCACATAAATAAAGGCATAAAATAGAATAGTTCCACCTACTTTAATATTATGAGACCTGCACATCTGGTACTTATGATTCCCACCAATCAGGAGTCAAAAGCTCCTGGAACATCTATGACTATGTTTTAACTAGTTTCTGGAAGGCCACAAGAGTGGGAGCCATTCTAACCTTGAAAATCAAGTGTTCCCTAGCCTCCTCCCATCATAATTTACAGCAAATGGAAAGATTCAACAGGCATTTTGTTTGTTCATATTATGCAGGCAGAATGAGTCTGGGGTAAGCCTCATAAATACCCAGGTCTGGAGCCATAGGGTTTTAAAACAATAATTAGCATGTTGATTTCCCAGAAACAACTCAGTAGGAAGTATAACTTCTGCAATAAAGATGTTAGATAACAGTAGTAATATTTTTAAAATAATTTTATCAGTTGCTATATTTTGCATCAGCTAGTTTCTTTGAGAACAGCCTCATGTAAAATGAATTGAAGAAATCCATACAGGAGATGCAAGGATATTAGGAACTGAAGAATGCTTCTAAAATAAAAGCCTTCCTGACCACTAACTATTTTTCCAGCGGGAACTGTGAATCCAAAAGAACCTTGAACCAGATTTCAGATATAGTACAAACTTGTGTTTATAGATAGAAAAGAGTTTCTAAGTTGAATTAAATTCTGTCAGATTTATTTTTTAAATATAAAACTATTTTGGATATCAAGGCACAGTCTCAGACCTTAATTAGTCATTGTTCTGCAGAAAGGCCTGTACACATTTTTCAATAGGAAGTTTGGGGTGTGTTCTTGCAGTACTTAAATTCAGTAATTTGTAGGGATGTAAGGCTTAGTAATATTTAGTAAAAAAAATCTCTTTCAAAATGTGATTTTATTATAAATTATTTTTCTAATGAGCTGCCATCTTGAGTTTAACAATAATAATTCTAGCAGTAAAAATCACATATTTAAAAAAATCTGTCCAGATGCCACAAAAGGACTTTTTTCTTTTTTGCCTTTTTTCCCCTCAAGTTAGGAGTTCACCCAGAAGATAGTTGGCATATTTCAGGGAAGTTTTAAATAAGATTGCGTCTATGTGTGGCTAAATCTAAATCATCTGGGTTAGGCAAGTGGGTCATTTTTAAAAACAGAATTTTCTTAGAAACAGATTTACTCTCCTTTCTCACAATAATGATATATATTATGTTGAAATCAAGATTTGTTTTAAAAAAAATGGATAAAAAAATAAAGTATCCTACCTGCTCAACTTGGTCTAACCGCTTCCTTAAATTTTCATTGAGGTAGGTTTCAACTCTAGTGATGATGCCTTCAAGCTTGATCCTCTCATTCAAAAGCTGCCTGTTTTCCTATAAAGCAAGAAATAGCAATTTGTAAAATATTTCAATTTGTACAAGAAAATTCAATTTGTACAATATTTCCAAAATTAAGTAATATGGATTTTTAAATTACAATGAAATCTTTCCACAGAAACTTTCTAAACCTCTCCACTACTTCATATGAAATGCATCTAGTTTATATTACAATCACGACCTTCTGAACAACAGACAAGTTAACCACCTACTCAGTGTTTGTCAATCTCATTAATTTTAAGATGTGAGAACTTAAAACTATCAAGAATGCTATAACCAGCAATGCTTAGTCTTAAAATGAGAAGAATATTAATACACATGTACTGGGGGGTTCATACATCACACTAGGTCATGGTTTGCTTAACAATTGTTTTTTAACTAAACCATAATTGACATTCAGACAGTGAATTATAAAGAAACCCAACTTTGGAGTCAGACAACATGCTAAGCCAAAACTTATCATATTATGTCTTACAAAATATTTGTAATCCCAGTCATTTTAGCTGTACATAGGTAATCTATGCCTATATATCTGCTATAAATAAATACTTAGGTTACTTATGGAAAGTTAAACAAATTGTTATTTTTTAATTTAATAACTCTCGAACATGATTCAGACTGCAATTTGATTCTGAAGCATGAACATGCTTACTTGCTGTAGCTGTCGGATTTCATCATTAAGTGCATCAACTCGTTTTTGGTCCTCTAAGCTAAGTTGAGACAACAGGTCTGTTCCCAGTTCTGCTTTTAATGATTCTCGGGTTGATTCCATAGCATGTAAACTTGCTTCTAAACTTTGTAAACTGCGTTGCTAAAATGAAATTAAGCCAAGTATAATTATTCATTCATGAAAGGAGCCTCCTGGTTCAATTAATTTTGTAGCTATTGTTTTTTTTCCCCATCACTTGCTTCTTTTCTTTTGAAACCACTTAACGTTAACCCCATTCTTTGTCTTTGAATTCTACCACTGAAACTAGAGCAAATGCCTCCCAAATGGCGAACATTCTCAGATATTCTGTACCTTAGGCATAAATGTTTTTTCTGATTGTTGTCTCTTCTCTTTCAGCATCTTCATCTCTGACAAAATGCTGTCTCTGGAAGCCTTGAATTTTCTTTGCTGTGTTTCTATTTGTTGCATTTGATTCATCAGTTGATCAATTTCATTATTAATTCCTGCGATGCGCTAAGGATTAATTCTATCCATTGTTAAAGTGATGGATTACGTATAACCCAATATGCTAAAATGGTTGTAAGTTTCTTCATATCAATAAAGCTTCCCATTTACATCATTGTAGAAGAAATAAGTTAAACGTTACAATATAATAAAAAAATCTAATTTGCTTAAAATGATAGATTAGTAATCATATCATCTATTTAACTTAACCAACCAATTGCAGACTATTTATTTATTAACCTAATTGTTAGGATTCTGTGTAGCAGAGAACAATTCCAATATATAATAAATTAAAATAGAAAATAATTATCACCACTACCACATCATTATCTGGCTAAGATGACCAACCAAACACAACTAAAGTCTGAAAGTCTGCTAGAATAATAGCTAGCTTTTTTTTTTTCCCCAGAAAGTAAGAAAGCCTAAAGTTGCTTACACTTTCAGACGTAAAAATGTACTTTAGGGCAGGGGCAATTATCATATAAATACAACAACATGGCCCTGACCATTTTAAACAGTGATATTATATGCTCCAGTGGAAAGAACATATACTGTATTTTTCGCACTACAAGACGCACCTGACCATAAGATGCACCTAGGTTTAGAAGAGGAAAACAAGAAAAAAAAAATCAGGCAGAGCCTGAGAGAACTACAGATACGTGTCCTCTCATGTGCCAGCTATGCCTATTGACTCCTGCACTGCGGAAAAGAGACAGAAGAGGCAGGCAATGACAAGTAACACTAAGGATATTTTCATCATATTCAAGTCAACTACTCATATATACAGCACATCTCAGACAAGCAAGCAAATAATCTATGAAGGATATTTTCAATGTTTCTGCGTAGATTTTCATTGAGTTTTGCTTCAAGCTCTCCAAGTTCCTCTTCTGCTTTCCTAACATCTTTTTGGAGTTCAAGTCTAGACTTTCTTGTATCATAATAACCTCCAGTTAAAGCCCCTCTATGACTGACTTGATCACCTACAACAAAAATGATGTTCTGTTGAATAAAAAATAGTTTTCAAACTGGTCTGTACATGAAAAAATTATCCTGTCAGAACATAATGAGTTACATGCACAAGATGAATCCAGGTCAATGTGTTGCTACTTCTATGTGACCAGAACAACAGGTTACCAGAATTTACCTTCAGCAGATTCGAATTGTTATCTCATGGGAATGGAGAACTGTAGTTTATGCAGACAATGCTTGAACAAGCCAGCCTCAAAATCAATTAAATCAGTTATTATAAGGAGTATTGAAATATTATTGTAACTTTTCTCAGTACACAAAAGAAATTATGACATTAGCAATCATAAAACTCTCTTATGATTTAATCAGAAATGCTGGTACACTGGATTTAATATTGTGTTGGGCAGATCAAAGCAACCTGAAATATATATTTACATCATAAATCAAACTGTAATCAACCATACCTTCCAAAGTAATACAATCCATAGTAAAAGCTCTAGCCAGCTGTGTAGATACTTCCATACTTCGACAAATAAGAGTCTTTCCAAAAACATGTTTAAAGGCTTTATCAAATCTTGGATTGTACCTCAGTTTACTGATCATTGGAATGGCATCCTGAAAATAATAACCAAGCCAAATAGCTGAAAAATTTGCAAACCAGTAGAATTTATCTTAAATTTAACAGATGCAGATTAAATACTGTGTGATCTAACACAAAACCATACAAGGAATAAAAAGTATTGAAATGCAAAATACATATAATACTAATTATGAGACCGTTAAAATCAAAGAAAAATATCATGAACTTAGGCTATTCAGAATCACAACATACAGAGAGGCAACCCAGAGCCTACACTGCTTATAATTTTATTCATTCTATTTATTTGTAGCTACTTTAATATGAAGATATTGTACTCATATAACTCAACTACTACAGTAGTAAATTATTTACAGCAAAACAAACTTACATTTGTTTCAGGATATGCAGTGTCTCTAACATCCAGTTTGTTCAGAGGAAGAAAAGTCACCTCCCCTGGTAGATTCATTTTATTGAACTCCATCAGTATTTTAGTACTAACTTCATCAGAATCTACAATGTGGTAAAACAACCTGTCATAAAAGATAAAGAAAATGAATAAAGGTTTATTGTAACAGCATACTATGACAGCATAGTATGTCCCATTCCTAGTATCAAAGATAACCATAAAAAGGTGAAGCAACTATACAGTCAAATATATGTAATCTTATATAATTGAGTCAGACAACTTTTGTTATTTCTCTTAAGTGCTTTCTAAGCTATTATTATGCTTTTGTGCTATGTTTGCCTGGTTCTTACAGTAGAGCTGTATATGATACAACCAGATGGTTTATTAGCTGCCTGCTTGCAAAGCCAAAACTGACTGGGATACGAGGAAGGAACCAGCCCAAAGTTTCTATGCCCAAGGGAGGACTAGAATCAGAATCTCTTTTGATCCACCATCTTAATCACTGTACCAGACTGTCTAAAATGTTAATAGCAACTATTGTTGGAATTGTCTTCAAAATATTTGATGCCTATAATTGCTTCAAAAAATAATTTTAATTTACCAGTTTAAGTGCAACACAAAAAAAAATTCTGTTAAAAAAATAACTAGTGATAACTATACCTATTTCCTGCAGTAACTTCAACACAGGTGTAGAAGGCAGGCTCACATTCAAAGTTATTCATCACTATTCCATGATAGCCATTCAAAACATGTTGATTAATGCCTTTACGACGAAAGTGCTCCAGAACCTTGTTTATGCTATCAATACCATTTAGAATAGCCTATTTATAATAAAATAGAAGTCATTATAAATCTTAATATTCTGTGGAAATTGTCTATGTCCAATATCATTAACACTTTTATGTTTCACAGAACCTTTCCCCACAAACTTGATTATCTTGTCTATAGCAGAAAACAAAATAAAATAAGTCTTCAGATTTGCTATTAATTTATATGTACCTGTGTACAATTATAATGTGTAGTGTTTTTTCTGCACATTATAAAATAGAGTAATTTCATCATTTATATAAATAAATAAATTTGTAAAGCTACTGCTATGGGAACTCATATAGGCAAGTAAATGTTTGGTGTATGGTGCTATTTGATAAAGAAATCAAATTCTGAAAACCATGAATGTAATTTTATTTAAAGCGTTTAGTTTTAAATGCTGTATTCTTATTTTTTTACTTTCAAGTGTCCCACCATTCTACTATGTCTCATAAAATATTAAGAAGCCTAAAGTATAAGAACTGTATGATTTACAATATAAATCTTTTAGCAAAACATCAGTAATTATGATCATTATCTACCTTTCCTGTTGCTGCTCTAAGAAGTTGTTGTTTCTTTTCCAAATCCTCTCTCTTTGCAGCAAGTGCTTGCTGTTCTGCATTCTCTTCTCTCCACAAATAACTGAAAAATATTTTAAGAGGTAGCCAAATTAATAAAAATATTTTTTTAAAAGGCATTATAAATATAATTATTAATGTGCTTTGCAGAATTTCAAAATAGAATACCTATATTTGAATTATCTCATAACAAAATATTCTTCTCTTCCCCCAAATAGCCAAATTATTTTCTGTGAACCACCTAATTCCATTTATTTATAACAATTTCCAGCTTTTGGAAAGTAAAAAAAAGTATAACCTCAGGAAGTCTAATTTTATTGCATTATGGTAGTGATAAATTGGTAAAACACATTAGGTTAGTGACTCTCAAACTGTGGATCACAACACCCTAAATTAGAACAAATTTGTTGCAAAAGTATTTTGCTACAAAGCAAGATTCTTAACAGAATTTGCTTCAGAATTTGCTTTGCCTGGACAAGTTTACAGATTTCCAACTTTGTTCATGTTAAGCCCAGTTCTGACATGTTTCAGCTTTACATTTGGCAAGCCCAACACAGAAAAGTTGGATTGCTATTAAACTTTTTCCCACTTCTGCTGGACAAGCCAGAGCAGTTTTATTTTATACATAGATTACAACATAACTATTAAAAGTATCCAGTGAAACCATTATTTGAATATATTACATTGCATGAATAATCACGAGGATGGGAATTACACAAATTCTTCTATTATTTTAGTGAATCAAGACACTACATTTGAGATCCCTTAAATTAGTCTGCAGTATAATAGCACTACTGCAGATTTAATGGGAAATTTTATTTCCTTCTACCAGTAGGATAATAAAATACAAACTAAGGGATGTGTTTGGTCTTTGAATCGCTTGCTCAGGGATATGTTCAAAAATGGATAGCGCAAGGACAAAAGCTAAATATAATTTAAATGTAAGCTTAATTAACACTTATTAAATGGTTAATGCAATTGTTTTCAACCCATTAAATTACAATTTGAAGCAATTTTTAGAACAGCGATATCCAATGATTTTGGGAGGAAACCTCTAGATCAGGGGTGTCAAACTTGCAACATCACTGCTCGTGACGGATCAGGATTTTTCCCCCTTTGCTAAACCGGGCATGGTTGTGCTAGCATCTGGCCCGCAGGCCACGAGTTTGGCAGCCCTTTAGATGCTCAAGCTAAGCATCCTTGATCTAAGACAAAATCTTCGTAAGAATATATTTTTAAAATATATTTATATATTTAAAAAATATATAACAGCCGAGGTGGCACAGTGGTTAGTGCAGTACTGCAGCTACGTCAGCTGACCGCTAATTCAGCAGATCAAATCTCACCGGCTCAAGGTTGACTCAGCCTTCCATCCTTCCGAGGTGGGTAAAATGAGGACCCAGATTGTTGGGGGCAATATGCTATTTAGTATACTGTCTTTGGTGTAAACCACCCAGAGTCCTCGGGGAGTGGGCGGCATAGAAATTCGAATAATAAATAAATAAATAAATAATTTTTTAAAAAGGGGAAATTTACATATGCATATTCTTACAAGCATAAGAATGTAAAGCCTCAATAAATTACTAACTTTCTTTCACTCTGTAGCTCATCTTTTTTGTTTTTTACTTCATAATATTTTCTGTCCAGTTCTTCAACACGAGCTTTCACTTCATTGAGATCTTGATCCAATTTCTAATGTACATAAGAAAAGTGTTTTAAATACATTTCACAATTTTTACTAACTTTAACACATTTTATTAAGCAGCATCAACTTTACAAAAAAGTTTGGAATTCAATGAATTTCCGTTCAGCATTTAGACAAACAATATAAACAAACAAGCAATTTAGATTTGTTTTTAGTGTAGATGAATGCAAATAATTAATACAAGATAACACATTCATATTTACTAAGTGATATTGCAGCTGGAGTGGAGAGAGAATGGATCACCTGAGGTATATGTTAAAAATGGTCCTATGAGTAAAAGTACAATTACCATCATCTTTACCGTAGAAAACAAAAAAGAACTATTAAAAGGTGATGTCAGTGAAAGATCATGAAGGCCACAATGGAATACAAGGAATATCTATAAATTATCACAAATGAGATGCGATCTTTACTCTGTAAATAGAAGTATCAGGTTATGTGGTTGAAACCATACATTTTTCACAAGAAATCCAACAACTCTCATAAGATTTACTGAAGAAAATAAGGTAACCCAGTAAAGAATTTCAGCAACTATAGTGATTTAAGAACAACCTGTATGTATATATTTGTGTGTTTCTATGTAAATGCACGGTTTACTCGAGTCACTATAGTTTTGCATTCCTCTTCACCCTTATTTTTTTTTTAATTTGATTTTTATTAATGGATTACTTAACCATCTGAGATGTAGTATGAGTGTAATTAATTTTTCTTTTATAAAAAGTATCTATGAATAATGTGAAAACTAAGACTTAATGACCTCAACATACAATAATTAACAACATCCTTGCTTAGCATTATGTTTGTGAACAAGTATAAGATTTGGGTATCCTGTTTCCCCCAAAATAAGACATCCCCTGATAATAAGCCCAATTGGGCTTTTGAGCAATGGCAATAAGGCCAAGCGCTTATTTCAGGGTTCAAAAAAATATAAGACAGAGTCTTATTTTCGGGGAAACATGGTAGGTACAGTTTAGATATTATACCTAGAAGTGTAGTTTCTAAGAACAGCTCATCCATAATTAGATATATATGAAATGCATGAATCAAACTAAATTGTGTGTAGCAATGAGCTCAAATACTTACACTGTACTGTTCCAGGTTCTTCTCTTTGTTAGCCTCTGTATCTTCCAAATCCTTATGTATAGCAGCAATCTGCCTTTTCTTGTCATTGATAGCTTGATCTAAGGACCTGAGTTCTTTCTTAATCCATTTATCTCTCTCTTCTTTAGAGGTAAACTGACTTCCTCGACCTTGCTTTGCATAAAGATCAGTTCTCTCCTGGGTAGCCTGTGCTAGTCTGTTCAAAAATAATTAAAATTAAGAGTTTCAATAGAACTATTAGGTCATAACCAAAATATATTCAAGTTTAATAATATTATCATTATATGAATTCATTTTCTTAAACTGTGTGACTCCTTTAGAAAAATAAATGCAAGATGCATGCGCCATAATTAGTTTTTGCTTAATTCTAAAATTATAATTTTATAATCTTATAATTTCCTGCATGTATAAATTATAGGGCACATAATATAATAAGGACATTGAATAGGATAGAGAACGTGTACTGACTGAAATTTACAGTTTGGTGTTTGTTTTGCTTTTCCTGCCTTCTAGGTAAAGGATGAATTGTTAAGAGTCATGATACAGAAAAAGTAGGGCTAGATTGCAAAATGAGCATGGCTATGGAAAAATTAACACCCATATATTCAAAAAAGAAAAAGAGAAAATTTCCAAAACAAAATACCAAGAAAAAAGGTATTTGCCTTGATTTTGAAGTAAAAGATAATCTAATGCTTTTTCAGACTCTGTTTCAGGCACAAAAATTGGGTATGGAGAGCTGTTTCTAAATGTTTTTTCCCCTAGATTAGCTATTTCACACCTGGCAATTCCTCGTTCTTCTCTTTCTTTTACACTGTTGAACTTGGGTTCTGTTTCTGCCAATTCTTTCTGTTTTTCTTCAATTTTTTCAAGAAGTTTCTGTCTCTCCTTCAACAGTCTTTTCTGAAAATAAATGTAACATGGGTCAGAAGTATGTAAAGCCATGTTTGTGTTATGATAAAAATAATAGTTTTAATTATTTAAAAATGTAATCAGATGTTTAGAAAGTTCCTAATTTTGATGCATAAATGTTCAAAGTAACATCAATACAATCCTGATAATAGAGCTGTCAGGATTGTCAGCTGTCATTTTCAGGAAATGATTTATAACTTAGTGAACACTGTAATCCTTGGGCAAACTTTTCCAGAAGAGCATGAAAAGAAGATGAATGCTGCACAGTGTTTACTCCAGTTCATATTCTTTTGATAAATAGGAGAAATTAAAAAAATCAAACAAGTAAGTTCTTTTACTATGGGACTCTTACCCGTTGTTCACTATTTCCAGCAAGTTCATCTTGCAAATCTTTTGCTTTAAGCTCTAACTTGGTCCTTTGTTTTATCTGTTCTTGTCGCTCAGCACTGAGTTGCTCCTTCTCTTCTTTCATAGCCGAAATCTTTGTTTTCAGTTCACGGACTTGTCTTTCAATTTCCTACATACCGGTACAAACATATTAATAAATACTAGGCAAAAAATATATAGCAATTCTCAATATCTACATAACAAGATTTAACCAGGGAGATTCATATAGGGGTTAATTTTTGGAAGTTTATTGCTGATTACATGCAGTGTAGCACCTAAATGGAAATATGAACTCCTATTTGTCTTATAGACAATCTATTCATTCATTCATTTATTTCTGTATTCCAGCGCAATCTCAGTCCAGTTTTAGATATATCTGTGTAGTGCCATACTACATAAAATATTTTATCTTTCTTACAGTTAGGAATACCTTAAGTTATGTGAATTTTTACCTCCATTTTATCTCGAGCATCCTGTTGTGCATCTCTTAATTGCCTAGATTTTTCTCCACTTGTTTCTCGTTTGGCTGAAAGCTGAAACATACAGTAAATTAACCTTTGCTAGTCTATTGGTAATATAATACTACTATTACATGCAATAATATTACATAAAACAAAACTAGTTATGAAAAAAAGGAAAATTGGTATTTATTTTAACACAGTCAAAACACAGAGCCTGTAGTACAGTGGACTAAACATTGTTATTAACATCTGCTGCTTGCAATTACTGCAAGTTCAAATCTCACCAGGCTCAAGGTTGACTCAGCCTTCCATCCTTTCAAAGGTAGGTGAAATGAAGACCCAAATTGTGGGGGCAATAAGCTGACTTTGTATAAATATATAAAAGTATGAAGGCTATTGCTTAACGCATTGTAAGTCTCCCTGAGTCTCCAGAGAAGGGCGGCATATAAATTAAAGCAAAAAAAATTAAATTAAATTAAAAAAAAAATAGTGACTTACTTCATCAAGCTTAGCTCTGGTTTCATTTAGTTCCTGATTATAAATGGTATATTCCAGTGCTCTCCTCATTTTATCCCATTTTTGATATTGAGCTAATTCTTCCTTCTCTTCTTCCAGTGTATGTAATCGCTCTTCAATATACTTCAACAGCTCATTTATTTTCTCCCTTTTCCCTTCTTTAAGAGTCATTCAGAAACAAATTAAATAAGAGGGTTATTAGTGGATACAACTATATATGCCTTTTAATACTTTCTGGGAACATCGTTATGGAATGCAATCAAATTGAATCCATTTAAGAGCAATATGACTGGAATACTTTGTTCCAATAGTGAACTACATGTATTCATATTTTGTTCTCAATGTTTTACTGAATGGTGGTGTCATGTTTTAATAGATTATTTATCTATGTATGGAAAAATAATCTAAACATATCTTAAATATATTTATGAACAAAAACATGAACAAAAAACATTTTCCCAAAGATAAACATTTAATTTTGGTTTCTATTAGAGAGTTTATCACACTGCCAATGTATTGTTTGGGACAGTAGCTGCAGTTTACATAGTTCTCAACTCACAACCAGAGTTGGGACTTCCATGGCTAAGCAATGTAGTCATTAAGTGAGTCACACCCAACCATACTTTTGTGTGGTCATTTAAGCAAATTATCATGATTAAGAGATTCATATAAATTAAGCAAATCTTGCTGTCCCCCAGTGACTTTGCTTGTTATAAGCCCTCTGGGAAGGTCGCAAATGGAAATGTGACCTCCAGACACTGCAACCAATGTAAATACATCCCAATTGCCAAGCACTTATATTTTGATCAGATAACCTTTGAGAACAAGTTATAAATCACATTTTTCCAGTGTCATCGTAAGATTTAATGATCAGTAAGTGAATGGTTGTAAGTCTAGTCCAGGTTGAAGAATTAACATCAGTGCTTTATAAAATATAAGAAATCCAGCTTTTAATGCAATTTTTCTATGTAGGAGAAATGAATATGAATATAATACAAGGGCAATAATTTTCAGATGTTAAAAATATCAGTTTATTTTAAATCCTATGTTTAAGTGCACTGAAGGTGCTTTTTCAGAAGCTGCTGCTTGGATAAAAAGCGAAACGTCTTCAAAGAAAAAACAGGAAGTCCAGTTGCATCTTGAAAAAGCACCTTTGGGACAACCATGATCTGGATGACTGAGACTCTCCATTGACACCTATGTAAGTGCAATCCTCCCAAAATAGTAAAATAAAAATGTGTGGAAGAATATCAATAAACTGAAATATTATGGAAATTCAGATAAAAACTATGTTACCTGTCTCCTTCATCAAGGAAATACTCTCTTCTTTACGTTCATCATATACTCTAGTTCCAGCTACTTCTCTTAGCAATTTTAATCTCTGAGAATCAGGAGCTGTGGCCATCTGATTGATCTAGGAACAACATTTTCTTTCACTGTTTTTGTTTATATATAGAAAGCAAACAGGTAATACACTAATGCCTAATATGAAATATTAATGTTATTTTATTGCTTATAATTCTGTTCAGACTAGTCATGCTGCTACAACTAGTGAAAATACGTTGTATTTGGAGCACATTAATAAAGAAAAATTGGGGAACATATTTTGAATGGTTCAGATTAAGGAAAAATATAAATATTAATGAAAATTAGTCAATTAAAGCATCAGTTCCCAAACTTTCTAGATCTGCAGACTGGCAATGGCGGTGGAGAGGATAGGGAATGTTTTCATGCACAACCTAATTCTGTGCATGTGCAAATGAAGTTTCTCACTCTTGCCCACCACTTGTGTGGCCCGGTACCAGTAAGTTGGAGACCCCTGAATTAAAATATAATTAGAATTCCTGCTTCTGTTTTAGTGGACAATTTGTTTTGAAAATTATGAACTTGTCTTTCTGAAAAATAGTTAGTAGCTATTGTCATACCTTTCCTTGCTTAACAATATAATAGGGATTGCTGCGAGAAAATCCAGCACTTTCAAGGAGGTTCATGACATCATTTTTCCTAGAAGTAAATTTTAAGTCAATTTTATAAACATTGTAGCATAAAAATATTTAAATAACCAATGTTGTATTAATTCATAAAAACATTTTGCTTAATATTTGTTATTTTTGAAATGGCATTTAGTTTTTTGCAGTATTACCAAGTACAATATTTTTATAAAATTTAAATCAAACCTTGAATTCAATTCCTACTTCAGAACTATAGTAGGGGAATGAGTAGCCAGAACACATTAATAATCAAATGGAAAACAATAACTGGGATGAGAGTCCTTTTTTCTCTATACTCTTTTGTTCTTGTTAATTCCAATAGGAATAGAAGAAATGCAGCTCTAATGGTGAAATTCTCATCACCATTCTAAATACAGTATTTCAAAGGTTTTCCAAACCAGCCCTAAATATTTATTTATAATTTATTTTTTATTAAAGAAGAAACAGGAGACTGCCAATAGCAGTCAGTTTTTCTAAATAGCTATATACTGAACTAGCAGGAACAGGGATCACTTTCTATCTGCAGAGATATTTCTATATCATAAATATAGAATTTATTTTAAAGCCTTAGTAGTTACAACTACCAATTTAAGTCCAAATGTTTTAAAATATTTCATACAGGTAGAAGTTGAAAAGATCGAAATTGATAAATTAAGGGATTTACAATGAATACTAATATGAGCCGTGGTGGCACAGTGGTTAGAATGCAGTTTTGCAGGCTAATTCTGTCCACTGCCAGTAGTTCGATTCTCACCAGCTCAAGATTGACTTAGCCTTCCACCCTTCTGAGGTCAGTAAAATGAGGACCCAAATTGTTGGGGGCAATATGCTGACTCTATAAACTGCTTAGAGAGGGTTGTAAAGCACTGTGAAGTGGTATATAAGTCTAAGTGCTATTGCTATAAATATGACAAATGAAAATATTCAAAAGTTACCTTGTCTACTAATTTAAAATTTCATATAGAACTACTTCATGCAGAAATGACATTGCTTTCATAAAATAAAACTGCCACTTACGTCACCATTTTCTTGTCTAAGAAATATTGATCTTTTTTAGCTCCAATGACTCTGCGAAGAGATACTTCTTCCTTATCAATCTTAAAATAAGATAGAATGCAAATATTAATTTCCTGGATATAATTTTTGATCAAGTAATTTATGGTATTTTCCTTTTAATTTAAATAAAACAAAACCAAGAGGACTTATAAAATAAAAATTAAAATATTTAACTTACTGGTAATCTGTTGTCTGAGTTGTCAAAAATAATTTCCACAAAAGCAGAGATAACCCGAGGTCCTGTGCCTTCCTAAAACATATATATAATTTAAGTTATCCAAGTTTTTAAATGTTCTATTTTATACAATGTTTTGGTATCATATTCTTCAAAGTTTATGTAGGTATAAACTTTATTATTCCTAGAAAATAGAAATACTGTTTGTGTAATAAGCTTAATAATACAATCAAATGACTTATATTTTGTATTTTTCCTTCACTAAATTAGTACAATTATTAGGCTAATTAAAAATAACTACACAAGCTAATCTTAAGATATTATTTTATGGTATCAGTCCCAGTTCAGTAGTATTTTGGGGGGAAAGAGTCTATTTCTGCTAATGGGAATGTTTTGAAAAGTCTAAATACTAGGGAGTGGTCATACGAGTTAAAAAAAAATCCACTGACTGATAAAAATAGTGAAGGAGAAAAGTAAAAAAGAAGGGATGTGATTAGAAAAGTATGTAAGAAATTACATGGAAAGATTTAATTGGAGGAGAGCAGAGAGGAATGGCATGACTCTAGCATCATTTGGCTCCAAACCTCAACAGATTTTTCCAGGAAAAATGTAGACCTTGGTTCCTTTTTCTTCCTTATCTAATTCCATAATGCATCTCAATAGTTAGGACAAAGCAAAATAAATTCCACAAGTATTTCTTCAATTCTGATAGAATTATTCAATTTATTAAGGATTTTTAAATCATGGCAATTCACTGGCGTTTAAACTGCAATATATATGTGGTTTCAATACAAACAATTAAAACAAATTATTTTAGCAATTATCAGTCAAGAGTTTGCTTACATGCAACAAAGCCAGCCTTTGCTCAGGACGAAGATGACTGAATTCATCACTGAGGACGAACTGAATTGCTGTAATAAAGAAATGCATTAGATTTAATTTGTAAGATATATTTTAATAATGAACTTCCTAAACATTTTATACAGTATTATAGAAGGTATTACAGATAATGTAAAAGTACTTAGCCTTTATAAAGTTGTATTCACACTACAAAACTTGTCAAGATATCGTGTTGTTTGAAAGAAAATACAAATGTACATAGCTGTCATGCACAATATTATCTGCATATCTTTAATATAAATGGGATTATCATTTAATGCAAATTTGGAAGCTTTTCCTTACCATAGAAAAAGTTGCTTTTTCCGGAACCATTTCTGCCCACTAAAAAGAAACAATAAAAATTATATAAATGTTGATGTCAATTCATTATAGGAATATTTTTAACTGGAGTCAGAAGATAAAGATCTTTAGTTGTATATAAAATTACATATATGAAAATAAAATTGTAAAATAGAATAATTACCAACTGATCACCTGCACTTAAAATCAACCAGACACTTCATACCAAAGTGCAGAAAAAAGTAACTTTCACAAAGGTATTTTGATTTTTTATTTTATAATACCTTTTAAACCATCTTCTACCATATGGATATTGTCAAATATTAATTTTATCCTATCTGTATCACAGTCTGACACACTTATATTCCTCCATTCAGACCATGTCATTATGGAGCAACCCTGGAAAACAAGCTGCTAAAAAGGGGAAAAGTGATTCCCGTAAGATTTATTAGCAATATAGCATTTGACTTGTGATTTTTCCAAACTAATGCTTTGCCATAGGAGCCTCAGGTACTTCTAGATGTCTTAACTATACATTTTGAATGAAATACAAATATAGTCTATAGGAAGATTAAAGAAACAAGAATTTTACCTCTCACAAGGGTACAGTGGAAAGATTCCATTTTCTTTTTAATACATTCCATAATTACAACTCCAATTGAGCCCAAAATTTCTGTTATTAAGTATACATTTGTTAAGTGAGTTTTGCCCCCTTTTACAACTTTTCTTGCCACAGTTGTTAAGTGGATCATTGCAGTTGTTAAGTTAGTAACATGGTTGTTAAGTAAATCTGGCTTCTCCATTGACTGTGCTTATCAGAAGGTAGAAAACAGCAATCACATGATCCCAGGAAACTACAACTATTATAAATATATCAGTTGCCAAGTGTCTGAATTTTGATCATATGGCTATGGGGAAACTGCAATTGTCATAAGTGTGAAAAACAGTTATAAGTCATTTCTTTTAGTGCCATTGTAACTTCAAATGGCTACTAAACGAAGTAAATCCTCAAACTAAAGTCTAGGATTACCTATATTATTTGCATATTTTTTATTTATTCCATTTAGACAATGTATAGTGTCTAAATGGAAGTGGATACTATACAATATATAGTATCCAAAAGTATAGTGGGTGGCTCACAGTGAACAAAATGTTGCACAACATTTGGAAGTTTTATTATACAAAAATATTCAGAAATGTTCAGTAGTATTTGCATTATTTAAATTATATATATTTATCCTTTGTAGCAGAGAGCTTACCAATGACATTATGTTTTGAACTGAAGGGATCTACTATAGTTTGATCTCTGTAACTTCTAAATCCCTGGATAATTACCTGAAATAAGCAGAATTATTTTTTAAAGTAAAGGAAAAGATCAAATCATATATCAACTTGCAGATTTTGAACTAAAATGTTGCAACGTAATTAATCTACATTCATTCAATACATATTCATTCTTGTTGTACCTTTTGTTTTACCACACACAGATCAATATTCCATATTGCAACATACAATCTAAGTAATGTTTGTTGAAGATCACCTATGTTTTTAGCTAATAATGCAGCAATGTTAGTATAGAAAAGATATGCATTCACATAACCCGAAAAGCACTCCTCAAATAGCATCACAAAATTCTTTATTCATTCCACAATTACATTAAACAATCTAGGGGTCATCATGCATCATTATCTGTGCTATGCTCTTTACCATGTCTGCATTGCACCACATATATGAAACACCCTTTTAAAAAAATTCAATTGTCAAAATTTTTATTCCTGTGATTTTAGATGGCCCTATCATTTTTCTACATTTTCTTATCTGGTTCCTACCTATTTATTCATTTCTTCTAACATTTTACCCCAAAACACATTCATTCCAGAGTATTGCACAATTGTTCTAAAACACATCACTAGTTCTTCTATTATCACCACAAACTGGGGCATAATATGCAATATCATTAGTCCTTCTTGTGAGCACATCACCTAGTTGACACAACTTAGATCGGGGCTGTCAAACTCCCGGCCCGCGGGCTGGATGCATCATGTGCTGGCCATGCCCATGCCTGGTTTAGTAAAGGGGAAAAAAGTCCTGATATGTCATGTGACACCGCCGTGGCAGTGTGAGTTTACACTCCTGACTTAGATGATATAAGGCATATTTTCTGATCTACATTTTAGTCTTACTTTCTGACCAATATTTTAATCCAAATTAAAACTATAGCTTCATCTCTCAGCATGAACTTTATAATTTGTATTCTACAAGATCAGCCTATCTTCTTCAAACACATTACATCCTTCCAACTTCTCAGACAAACACATTTCCTTTAATTCAATTTCATTTATTTTATACTCTGTACTGAGTACTCTTCTTACATTCCATGTTGCAATCTTCAATATGGCAGATGGACCTGCAGGTACTGACCTCCACTGCCTGTCCTGGCTTTGGTTGATCAAGACTTGCACATAGCAGTTTTACTAATATGAAAATGTGTAATTAAGTTACCAGCCTTATTGTAATTGTGTCACAGCCAAAATTGGTTGCTAATGTAAGAACAGTACACTTGCCACTTTTGGCACTTTCTAGCCAGTATGCCACAAATGTCATTCCAGCTCAGTCTTACTCTAATCTTATTTACACTATGCCAGCTACAATCCTTAATCGACAGGCCGATCTAGAGCAGTGTTTTTCAACCTTAACAACTTTTAAGATGTGAGGACTCCAATTCCCAGAATTCCCCAACCAGCCATGACTAGGAATTCTGGGAGTTGTCAAGATCGAGAAACCCCAATCTAGCAACCACACGGTCGTCTGCACCCAACCATTTGGAGGTGCATGCGGTGTACTGACAGTTCCTTAGGATGCAACGACACACCCGAAACCAGCCAAGTACGATGCACTGCGGCTTTTTTTGGGGGGGGGGGACCACCCGTCCCAAACCACCCGTCCGAATTCATCACCTTGATCTGCCTCACGAACAGTCAAATTTCTCCTGCAATCTTTGCAGCTGTCCATTACCATTTCTACAGAACCGGCCCACAATCTTATTTTCGCTTATTTCTTCCCGACCCATTAATTTTACGTCAGCTAAGAACGGCCACCTCCCCCTTCTTGTCCTCCCATCATCGCGCCAAGGAAAGCAGCAACCCGTCAGGGTCAGCCCTATGCACCCCCCTCCCCAGAAGGGCCCGAAGATGGGTCATCTCTGTTCTGATCTGCTACTGAAAAAAGACTCTCCGGGGCAAAAACGAGGCACCGAGGAGCCTCCTCCGCAACGATCACGGCCTCCATATCCTGTCTGCTATCCTGTGAGCCAACAAACACCGTCCTCCTTTCCCTCACGCCCCAACCCAACTCCGGCATCCCTCTCCCCAACTACCCTTCTCAGCTCTGTACGGCTCTGTACGGCTCTTCCTTTCCATTTCCCACAGAAAATAAACCGCTACACCGCAAATTCTACGCCCGGTGCGGAGTACCTGCTTAATATACATCGCGGCGGCGGCGGAGGCCTCCCCTTTTCACCGAGAAGCGCCCACCGCTCAAGCCGCGCACAAAATGGCCGCACGTCTCCTCCCCCTCGCCCATCCCCTTCGGAACGAACCATTTCATCAAAGAAAAGGGGGGTCCAATAAAAACTTAGAAAGCGCCTTAGGAAGGGGGAGCGGGAAATGTCACTTTTTCACATTGTATGGAGATATCACTCATGCCAACATTTCCGGCCTAACAGTCAGAACCTCCGGTAGACTGTGTGTTAAAATAAGCATCTATTACTTGCCCTATTGGAATTTGGTTCAACCCGTAGGAGCGATTTGGGCGCCAAGACAAAGTCCGGCCAATAGGAGAGAGAGGTTGGAGAGTCCTGTACGTAAATAAAGTCTTCGCGCTATTTTGTGGGTGGAGAGTTTTCAATCAGCTTCGGGCAGAGAGACTGGGATGGGTTTTATAGCCGAAAGTGCACCATCCGTACTGAAAAGAGCGATGCAACCTGCCTTGGAATAATTCGAAATAAAAAATATGAGAGGACTAAGAAAAATCTATTATAGAGTCCAGTTCAGGAAAAAATGGAATGTGGCTAGCATTTTGTGGCGTATCATGTTTGCTGTCATCAAAGAGCTGATGTTATGAATAACTTATTGTTAGTCTTGTGCGTTTCGGGTTTTTCACTGGAAAAGGAAAAACAGTTATTTCCCTGTAGTTTTGAAAATATATCAGTGCAGACATTTCAATTGTACTTTATGGGATTGTTCATTGTTTTAAAATGTTTTTGTAGTGTCTTGATATTAGATAACAACCTCTTCAAAGCAATTTATAACAATTTATAATTCTGGGCTGTTTGTAATATTAAAAGATAAAATTTTACAAAACCTATACACAATAGGAACTAAATAATAAAGATTAATACATGACCCTATCTAAAGATGGGGGAGAGAGGGAGTAGGATGAGGGTGGGATGTAGGGTCTGTTATTAGGCTCAACCCACCCAATTTTAAAAATAATGCAATATCAAAAAGCATTTTAAGTCTCCTTTGAAAGTAGGGAAGGAGCAATGTGCAAATCTTTCACATGTATCACAGCAGAAAGAAAATCTCATCGCTTGTCCCATCAATTTACAGGTTCACAGAGGTATTAAAAATCCATTAAACTAAAAGGTTTTTTTGTTTTTAATAGTAATCTATAAAATAGCAATTACCTCCGAAAGCATATTGCCAATCAATTTAGTATAGAATATGAAATTTACTATGATTGTCTCGCAATCAGTATAGGATCCCTAATAGAACTGATCATAATGTGTGAAGCTTATATTTAAATGGGAACATGGGGGGGGGGGGGGGGAGAGAAAATAATTCCACATAGTAATTCTGAAGTAATGAGGCATATGATCAAGAATAATTGATTCAGACCCTAAAAATGCAGTAGGTTATTCTAATAACTGAAATTGGCATTTGATACAGGGGTGAAATCCAGCAGGTTCTGGACAACTGGCAACAGAAATTTTGAGTGGTTGGGGAACTGGCAAATACCTCCTCTGATTGGCCCCAGAGTGGGGTGGAAATGGAGATTTTACAATATCGTTCCCCCAGGAGTGGGGAGGGAATGGGGATTTTGCAGTATCTTCCCCTGGAGTGGGGTGGGAATGGAGATTTTGCAGTATCCTTCCTATAGCACGCTCACCAAACCACGCCCACAGAACCGGTAGTAAAAAAATAAGGATTTCACCACTGATTTGATACTATATTTTCCCCCCTAAAATCCAATAACATCTGTTTTTGAAGCATAGTTTAAACTGATAGCTGCATTCTGTAACATCTGAACCTTCTTTGAAAGCATTCCCAGATGGAATACATAAGGTGCTTTGATGTGGCACAGATGCAAAGCTATAAATCAGGAGGCTCTGATTTCTGGTCCTTTTTTAGGCATGAAAGTCAACTGGATAATTTTGAACCAGTCACCCTTTCTTGGGTTAACCACCCTAAGTGGTAGTTGACGGGAAAAATAGGAGGGAGAATTAGGTATGCTTTGATTTGGCCAAAAATGAAGTCAGGATAAAAATCAAATAAATAAATGTAGCCCACCAGGACATTGATCAATAATTTTACTTTTTGTTGAAAGTGACAAAATTGTCTATCAATCAAAACCTGATATACCGGTAGAACAGAACTCTCAGATTCTACTTTCATATCTCCAATACATGTTTTCCTCCTATTCTGATGTTAAGAGGAGATTATGTCCACATAGATATTACTGCTCAAATAGTATGACATTAACACACATTCATTGCACAATTTATTTTTCATCTCATTCATCCCAGGCTGTAGGCTGCTGTCTTCTGCTAAATACTTCACAAAACACTTTACATTTTACTTGACTTAAAACTTACATCATTTGTTTAGGTACAATTTAAATTTACAATGGCACTGAAAAAAATGAATTATGACCAGTCCATACATTTATGATTGTTCCAGCATCCCCAGAATTAAAAATTAAAATTAAAATTCTGGTGCTTGGCAACTAGTATGTATTTACAATGGCTGCAGTGTCCCAACATCATGTGATAATCATTTATGTCCTTCCTAGTTGGCTTCCAACAACCAAAGTCAATGGGAGAAGCTGAATTTGCTTGAAGACAGGATTATTCACTTAACAATTGCAGAGATTTTCTTAACAATCATGACAAAAAGTCATAACAGCTGGCGGGATGTTCCTTGGTAGAAACTGGAACATCACCGACTTCAGGAAAAGCTACCATCAATGTTTGCTGAAGCTGTGTTTTTAATTTCCAGGTGAGCCAATAGATTGTTTTCTATTTCCTTTTTCCTAAAGGATTGACAGCCTAACACTCAATAGATGGCAGCAAAGAATTAGTCTCCTTAATTGCTGTGTAGCAGTAGCCTGGATATGTGCAAGACAGACAAAACCACTGCACAAGTTGTTCTTTTAATCTTGATATGTATAAGATGTGTTCAATTCTGAGGTTTATATCCACATATTTTTTTTAAAATGATCATTGGTATTTCAGCCATTAGGTGGCAGCAAAATTTAAACTTTTCCTCTCTTGACTGCCATTTTGGGTGTTTAGATTTATACAGCTGATATGGAGCTGCTGGATTAGTAGATTGGCTGGAGTTTGTTTTCTTATTCTCTCTGCCACAATACATTTTACTATGGACTGAATTTTTCTAAAAGAATGAGAGTAACTGAGGAAAAAGAACTTTTCACTGGAAGGGGAACGCTTTAGTTGACAGCTATCACAAGACTGGAATTGTTTCAATTATATGGATTAAGCTGAATTTTGGGGTGGTCAACTTCAGGCTTTGTAGACTAACTCAAGCAATCTACCCATAGACCAGAGCTGTTTAAAAAGGAAGGAGGAAGACCATCTTGCAGCCAAAACAGCAGTGCAGAATAAGCACCAATTTCAGTAACCAAATAAAGTGGACAAGTAAACGTGTTGGGCCAATTGTAGCTCAACAGATCACTGTCTATCCCTGACTAGTTAACTTCAACCATCCTCCTCTGTGTATTGTATATTATCCAGATGGAAGTCTTTTATTTTCCCAGTGAAGACATTACTTTCACACCAAAACATTGTGGACTGCCTATGAAACAGAAGCTCCATTGAAAGGATACATCCTTAATAGTTAGAGAAGTATTTTCATATTGCAGTAAGCATAAGTCATCAGGTTTCCCCTTGTTCAGCACTTTTTATTTTTTCAGATTAAACTTCAGATTTGTGGTTGATATTATTCATAAATTACCTCCATACATTTGTACAGGGTTTCTGTAATCTCTTAGAAGCATTGGAGTTTGAAGAATTGAGCAGTAGAATTTTGTAGTGTATCACTATATATTTTTAACTGAAATGTCCAGAATATTACAGAAACAAAGCTACCTTTATTTAGTGAATTTTGTCAGTCTTCCTGTCATGACTACATTGTCATGACTACATAATGTCTGTCTTGTTGATATTATTTAAATATTCATAAGACTAGTGAATTATAAAAGCTAACTAGCTGGCTATACTGTTTCAATATACTTCCAAGATGTCATATTTTGTTTTAAGAGTCCTTTGTGTATATATATATATATTTAACACTCTTGCTCAGTGGAATCATAACTTCCAAGAAATTGTTCCAATTTCCCTATCAAAAGCAAACAGTGACATGATGTTGAACTGAAAATAAGTTATATATGTGCACTCCAGTCATGCCATAAGTACAATCTGGTTTGTAAAACATTCTTGCAAATGATTGAAAAAACTCAATTTATCTCCCACATACTTATAGTAGTAGTCTCAAGTTCAGTTTTTCAGGATATTCAGCTGAATACCTTTAACAACTTTATGTACAAATAAGTGTGTGAAATAGTGATGCATCTGAATGGAGATGAGTGACATGTGAATGGGAATAGGCACAGAGAGGAAGTAGTACAAGAACAGCGTCTGTGAATCTTCACAGAACTCCATCTGTCTTCTCCTGTTTGGCAGATGGAAAACTAAGACCAACTGTAGGTACTATAGCAAAAATAGCATGCTGACTGAGTGCTAATGAAGTCACAAAATAATCTGAAGGAAAAAGGGGAATAATTTGTTAATTGTAAGGTCTAAAAATTACTGTAATATTAGACACAACATATAAAACCAGTGGGAAGAAAATTTACAAGAGGAAATAGAATTTTCGCCTTGACAGCATCTCATCATAGAAATGTAATTATTAGACAGATCAATTTGTATATTACAATATTTGCAACTAATTCTTCTTTTATTAGGTTTGCTCAGAACATAATTGCCTGCTTCCTGTCTTTTCTGCAGTGAACAGTAGATATGGGCCAATTATTTCTTTTTCGTGTAAGTCTTGTACATCACAAAGTATCCTTAATATACAGTTTATACATACAGTATATACTCAGTAGTTTATAATGGGATTACTGCCAATAAAGTTATTTATTAGTTTTATCTCATTAAAAAAATCTCTGTGGGTAATAATTCTTAAAGCATATCTAGGTTATACCTTGGTAAAATTGGTAAAACCAATTTAATCAATTTAAACATTGTTGATCTGCATATGCGTGACCTTTTGTTAAAAGACTTGCTATTAGCAGGCATTCTAAAATTCTGTAGGCTTTTTGGCTATTAACAACTATATGGCAAACAGGAAGTCATCTTGTTATTTTTGTGAATCAGTGAGAAATATAAGCTTATATTTTCTTGCTTCTAAGCTCATAGAATCCCAATTAAAGGGGAGGAAACTATGGCAATTCTATTTATTGTTAGGAAGCTTTTCTAATTGCTTATGTTTTATATCATTTTCTTTTAGTGTATAATTATTGTTTTCCATTATCTTTCTAGCAATCTTGCGTGTGAAAATTATTATCAGTACTCCTCCCTTTAGTTATCAAAATAGTAAAATAAAGCATAGTTGGATGGTTGATATTTTTCAATACACAGAATTTTTCACTTTGTTTTAAACAAAATTAAAACAGTATTCTCTATTCTAGGCAAGAGAAACTATTTAATACAATCCAACTCCACTTGAGCAAAAAGCATAGAGTTAGGCATAGAGGACTGTTGTCTGATTCCTTTAACTGCAGATGAACAGGATTAAACCTAAGATTTTCTCCATGCAGATTAGGTATAGATAAAGATAAGGTTCCTCTGCACATGCGTGCTAGTTGTTTCCGGCTCTAGGGCGGTGCTCATCTCCATTTCTAAGCCAAAGAGCCAGCGCTGTCTAAAGACGTCTCCGTGATCATGTGGCTTGCATGACTAAATGGCGAAGGCGCATAGAGCGCTGTTACCTTCCCACCAAAGTGGTCCCTATTTTTATTTTATTTACTTTATTTATTTATTTATTTTATTTTATTGAATTTCTATACCGCCCTACTCCCGAAGGACTCAGGGCAGTGCACAGCCATGAAATAAAACACATAGATATACAAAATTTAAAATCGAATAAAATGAATTAAATAAATTTGGCTGAATTAATACCCATAATTTAAAATACCCATATTTTAAAATATATTAAAAATTTAAAATTTACACTTAAAAGGGAGAAGATTTAGGCGAGGCCAGCTTGATGAAATAAAAGCGTCTTCTAGGTGCTTTCGAACTGCTAGGTTGGCAGAAGCTGGGACAAGTAACAGGAGCGCACTCTGTTACACAGCGCTAGGGATTTGAACAGCTGACCTTCTGATCAACAAGCTTGGTGTCTTAGTGACTGAGCCACATAGGTAGATTAGGTATGCAGTATGTTTACTGAGTTAAAAGGTCTGCCTGTTATGGTCCAATGAAAGCCTTCAATATAGCATTAAACATATTTGACCAAGATGTAGAGTAGAGATTTTGCTAATTTAGTGGTTCCAAGTGGTTCCAATAAATATGTGCTAGATTTAACATCAGAAATTAGAACACACAAATACTTAGCTTCAAGTCTCAAAGATGCTTTTTCAAAAAGCATCTTTTCAAAAGGCAATTGGACCGTTTTTTTCCTTGAGGAAGAAGAAAAAAATGTTTGGTTTCTCATCCAAGAAACTTCATCAATTGTGATGGCCCCTAAAAGCAAACATTTTGTTCTTCCTCAAGGAAAAACAGTCGAATTTGCCTTTTGAAAAAGCACTTTTGAGACAATTATGATGTGAATGACTGAAAATCTCCACAAGTTCATTTATTTAATTATTGATTGTTCTCCAGCTATAATCTATGTGCCTTGTATCTGATTGTCCAAACTCAGCTGTTATGGTTTTAATGGTTATGATCCATGGATAAAGATACACATATTGCTAATGCCATGTTGAGCTGGATTGGCAAACTATAGCATTAAATTAAAAAATAAAAAGTTGGTCTTTCTTAGGACTGTCCAACCTACCTACCCCTTAATATATCATATCAGAAGGATGGATACATATAATATAATAGTCTTTATTTTGTTGACCTTCAAATGTGTTGGACCCTATTATCAAAAACTAGATTGACCAAGGATTAGATTCTGTCTGTCTGAGAGACACCAGGTTGGAGGAAGCTAATTTGATTACTAAATTCAGAATGGTAAACTTCTGGTGAAATCAGAATAGATAGAATTAAGCTGAACAGTTGAATGGTCTGACACACTATTAAGATAATAGATTTTTATCATCACAACTGCAATTTAAATAAAAAACACTTCAAGTTATAAAAAAAACTGGAAGGTGGGCTTTAAATTCTACGGTCAGTGGGACTTTCACACATGAGAATGAACTACATTATATTTGCTATTTTTTCTACTTGATTCAACATATTTGCATAAAATGGGTTAACAACAGGAATCCCTCTGAAGCTAGCACTTGGTAATTATCTTCCAGCATATTCAGCATTCTCGGATCTCTCAAGACGAGATGAAAGATCCCTATCTTCTAGGAAATAATGACATTATTACAAAGAATATGAGTAAACCCTGTCCCTGGATATGTTAAAGCAATAATTTAGAATAAAATCCAACAGTTTCATACAAGAAACCTAACAGTAACTTAAACAATAGCATGGTGAATTAACTGGCTCAACTTGGTATTTTCCTCTGTGGCCTTTTGTCTTTCATCAAAGGGTCCAAGAACAGAATTTACTAACAAGTATGTATGAGTGAGCGATAATTACATTCAGTTTAGAGTGGACATTGTACAGAGAGGAAGGGCATGAAAATAAAGAAAACTGGACAGTTTTGAAATTCTGGGAAGATTCTAAAGCACAACCTCATTTTGCATAACTCTGATAATCAATATGTGAGTTGTTGAGTCTAAATACCAGCTGGGAAAATAATTATTTTCAGATATTATATTGGGCAAGATGGGGTGGGATTGGGGAGAAGCCACTAAGGCTTCTAGGGAAGCTGAGGCAAATTTCCAGGAACTGTAGGCGGTTTTCTCTGCAAATATACCAGCCAATGAGCAGTAGACAAAATAATATTGGATTGTTAGTTGCCAATCCTTATTTCCTGTTTTATTGTCTGCTCAGAGATATACAGTAGTTTACAGATTGCAGTCACACCTCCTATATTATCAGTGTGGGCCATTTACAAGTGTTTGGCAAGTCTTTTATCATTTGAAGTTCTGGAGGAAGAGTAGGAAGAGGGAGGAAACCAATTATATGTAATCAGGCTCTCCTCCTCCAATACTTTCAACATAGCATTTATTTTTCTCTCATGTCAACTCATCAGCATTCATAAATCTGGAGAACAATGTTGGACTTTCAAAAGCAGTTCTAAATAGAGAAAAAGTATATTTTGTATCTCTATTCTAAATTACAATGACACTTTAAAAAAAATAATATTTATTAGTATTGATCTCCCCATTGATTTCCTTCTTAAGAACATTCATTCTTAATATTTTAATTACTTCAATGATTTACTGATTTATTGACCTGATCAAAGAGACTTGTGAAATTCTGGATTAATTTTGATATATTAATCTTTTCTGAGTCCATGATAACTGAGTCATAAAATAGAGGGTTTTAAAAAGGGAAATAATGATAGGTTATCTTGTTGGATAATCAAATATTCTCAGAGTTTATACAGCAAGTACATCACAGTTATCTTTAAAACATAGCCAAGGGATAATAGTTTGAATCAGTTAGATACTATTACCGGTATCTGTTTTGACTATAACTTTTTTTCCATGAGTCAAAAGAAGTTTGAATGGAAAGTCTCATTTGTTTAGAAAAGTCCTTTTTATAAACACATCAGTATCATTAAAAAATTCTTAGAAAATCAGAAAAGTATCTCCAGGTGAGTCTTGGAAAAATTACTCTTTAAGTTGTAGCATTTTTAGAACATTAATGATTTTCATAATTTTTACTGTAGTATGTAGTTTTAATAATATAAATATACTACGTTATTTATATATTAGAACAGAGCAGAATAACGGAGTTGGAAGGGACCTTGGAGGTCTTCTAATCCAGGGGACTGCAACCTTAAAACTCAAAGAGCCATTTGGACCTGTTTCCCACAGAAAAGAAAACACTGGGAGCCACAAAACCTGGGTGGGCGTGGTCAACTTGGCATCACTCCCACCCAGTCACATGACCCCCCCCCAGCCATGCCTAACCAGGTTTTGTGGCTCCCAGTATTTTCTTTTAAACAGGTGTCTCTCTGTCTCTGTCTCTTTCATCTCTCTCTTTCTCCCTCTCTTTCTTTCTCTCATCTCATCTCCTCTCACTCATCTCTCTGTCTCATCTCTCTTTTTCTTTCTTCCTCTCTCTCTTTCTCATCTCTCTCTCTCTCTTGTGTGTATGTGCGTGTGTTCCCTCATAAACCATTTCCAAAAACAGGTGAGGGTTGAGGCTCTGCCCACCCGCACGGATGTTGTTACTTCCTGGTTTTAACCAGGAAGTAACCTGTTTTTGACTCTCTGCGCATGTGCAGAAGGCTTTGCGTATGCGCAGAGGGTCCAAGTGTACACATGACATGTGTGTGTGCCTGCTCTGCGTGTGCAGAGCGCGCACTTCCGAACCAGTCAGAAAGATAAGTAGATTTCACCCCTGATACAAACGTGTATCAACACTAGGACTAGTAATGGTGGCCTGACCAGAAGCTTGAATAGAGGTAGACATAAGAAATAGGGGGAATATTTTATATAATAGAATAAAAGCAATAACCAGATGGAAAGGCTAGAGGTTGAAAGATGGTATTACTATGTATGCTCAAATAATATTGTGATTGGCATTAGAATGGCACATTTAAATTCTGAACAACTAAATAATGAAGGATCATATTTTAATAAAAATGTGTATTAACACTAAGATTACAAAAGTTTGACTAAGTAATAAATATTATGAATGTTAGTATTGTTATTTGTATCAAAATGAACGATACCCAGATGCCACATTGTTCATGTATTGATGTTAATGAATATTTAAAAATAAAATAAAAAATATACCAAAAAACCCCCTTCATAAAATATTTATAGCAATGGTCAGACAAATTTGTGAGACCGCCTTCTGCCGCCAATAGCCTCCCACCGACTGGTTCGCTCGCACAGAGAGGGCCTTCTCAGGGTGCCGTCGGCCAGACAGTGTCGGCTGGCGACCGCCAGGGGGAGAGCCTTCTCTGTGGCAGCACCTGCCCTCTGGAATGACCTGCCCCCTGAGATACACACGATATCAGACTTCCGGACTTTTCGTCGGGCCCTGAAAACACACTTATTCCATCTAGCCAGGCTGGCTTGATCCCATCCTCTCAGTTTTTAATTGAATCTGGTTTTAATTGGGTTGTTTTAAACTCGGGCCAAAATTATTTAGTTGTTTTTTAAAATGTTTTTTAAATTTTATATGTATGTTTTATCTTGGCTGTACACCGCCCTGAGTCCCGTAGGAGAAGGGCGGTATAGAAATAAAATAAAATAAATAAAAATAAATAAATAAATTTATAAAAGGATATAGACAAATTCATGAGAATGAGCTACTACGGTAATAGTTACTCATTTTGATGGTTGTTTAGTACCGCAGAATCAAAGGCAACATATTTTAAATGCCATTGTTGAAAAGCAACAGTGAAAGAAGGCACTGTCATCCTATGACTAATATCCACAGACCCCTCTCATTCTTTCTTACTTTTTGAGTCAAATAAGACAGATGCTTCCTACGAAATCTTTATTGTTTCCTTTCTCAATAACATGTACTTGCAATCTCCCTTGTTAATTTCTGCTTCTTTTCAGTTTCCAGGTTATCTCGGGTAACCTCCCAAGGAACGTTAAAAAAATCAAACATGTATATTTGCTAGATGTCGGGGATAGTCAGAACTGTCAAAGGCCTCTATGGCTTTCATAGCAAATAGAACAAAATTACTTTCTTCCCTCTATTCTAGGATAGGCCTCTTGGTAATTCACAAAAGCATATTCCATAGCATATGTACCACAAAAAGCTAGCAAATGGCATGGTTGATTTAGTGAGCTGAACCTTGTAGTTCCTTAGATCTTAGTAATATAGATACTTCTGCTTATTTAACTGCAGAGATGCTAAAATACATTTGCTCAACATAGGCAATTGAGCCAGTATTGGAACTGTTCATTGCTGCTTTTTGATTTGAGGTACATAATATCTGAGGACAAGAAAGATATAGCCGTAAATTAGAATACAGATTTATATTGGTGATCCCAAAACATTTGAATTAAGGTGTTTTGAGCTCAAAATAACTATTATGCTCTTAACAGAAAGAAGTACTGTTGTAACCATTATGAAAATTGACAAATATTAAATAGTGGTAAAATCTAAATTTTTTTACTACCAGTTCTGTGGGCATGGCTTGGTGAGCGTGGGGTGGCTTGGTGGACTTGACTTGGGCATGGCAGGGGAAGGCTACTGCAAAATCTCCATTCCTACCCCACTCCAGGTGAAGGATACTGCAAAATACCCATTCCTTCCCCACTCCTGGGGGAAGGATATTACAAAATCTCCATTCCCACCCCACTCTGGGCCAGCCAGAGGTGGCATTTGCCGATTCTCTGAACTACTCAAAATTTCCACTACCGGTTCTCCGAACTACTCAAAATTTCTGCTACCGGTTCTCCCAAACCTGTCAGAACCTGCTGGATTTCATACCTGTTAAATAGGCTGTTTTTAGATATAAAATTTAAATCAACCATTTCAGTTCTTGGAATATAAACTTGGAAAGACTGGGACAATGTTAGAATATTTGATTCAAACTGTTTTGTGCACCACTACTTTCTACCACAGATATTATTATTATTTTTTTTTGTTTGATTTATATGCAACCCTTCTCCAGAGACTCAGGGTGGCTTACAATGCGTTAAGCAATAGCCTTCATACTTTTGTATATTTATACAAAGTCAGCTTATTGCCCCCACAATCTGGGTCCTCATTTTACCTACCTTAGAAAGGATGGAAGGCCGAGTCAACCTTGAGTCTGGTGAGATTTGAACTTGCAATAATTGCAGGCAGCTGATGTTAATAACAGTGCTTTAGTCTGCTGCGCTACCAGGCTCTGTTGGTATATATTGAAGTTCATGTGCATTGCCATTCTGTTGTTTTTTTTTTAAGAATAAGTGAATTGGATGAAATGTTTTGTGGTATAAAATATCTTAGTTGCATATTCACTAGTGTTCTGTTAAACACAAGGAACATTACTTGTATGATATGTAGAATCTCCTTTTGGTGTTGCTCTCTACAACAATATAATGGTGATAATGTTTGATACACATTATTTCATTTAAATTCGTCACATCATTATTATAAGCAAATATTCCTGCTAATAATTGGTTTGTTGTCCCAGGCACATATATGAAAGGAAAATCACTGCAGAAATTTGGTGTCTATATAATATGTTTTGCTATAGATTTACTGATATTTCATTAATGACATAACATGAACTAAGTCTCTTACCATCCTAATGCCTATTTGTCATCCTGTCATGTTTTTTATGTTTTTATGCATTTGAAAATTTCTACTACCAAAGAAGTCTATAGTTGTATGAGTGGCTAAAGATGATTTATTGAAGAATGAATTACATCTCAAAATGTCCAGAAATATTTTACAGAATAATTCTATACATCCCTGTTCAAAACTAAGTCCTACGCAGTTCAATTGAGTTTACAAATGAAGCTGGGATTTTGCAATATGAATATGCTAGAATTCAATAACAGGTCTGTAGTTAACCTTTGTGTTTGCTATAGAAATCTATTCTCATTTTTAAAAATTAAAAAATAGTCCCTTTAAAATTGGAAAAGAAGAAATTACAGGATCATAGAATAAAAGGGAGGTAATGAGCTTGGAGATGATCTAGTCCACTCTTCTACCCTGCAAGGAATCCATTATTTCTGGATCCCTAGCAGATGGGTATTCATCTGTTTAAACACTTACAAAAAGTGTTTGCCCCTCCTCAATGGAGTACTCTCCAGTTTTTTTCCCTTAAAAAAATATTAACTAAAACAGTGAATTAAAAAAGAATACATAAAATTGCAAAAGCTGGAAAAAGGAAACAAAAACATACAAAATGTATATTTACAAAGGTACCTATACCAATATATATGTTCATTCCACTGTTAAACTGGACATTCACTTTTTTTTCTTTTTCTTTTGTAATAGTTTCATTTTGTTGATGTGTACTGAACCTATGAACCAGCCAGACACTTAGATCCTTTTTAAATGTATTGCTATCCAATATGGTCTCCTACAACCTATACATATTCCTTTGATTTTTCTCTCAAATAAAAATATTTGTTGAAATTCATCTTGTTGCTTGCTACTGATGGTTCCAATTTACCAGGCTCTTAGTAAATCTTAATTCTGTGATCTGAGATTATTGTTATCTGTCCATCTTGGTGTCATTCATAAATTTAATTGTATTTTCTAATCTGCCCTGTAAATAATTTAGAAATATGTCAAACAGTAGAAGGCTAAAATAGAGCCTCGTAGTATGCCAATGCCTGTTTCCAGCTCAACATAAATCCACTGATATACATTCATGAGAGATGGTCATGAAGCAATTGCTGATTCCTGCCAAATAACATTGTTTTCTAAATGCTCATGAACTAAATGCACCATAATCTGTCCCTGGGTTTTGCCCGGTATTGATGTCAAGCTGTTTGATCAAGTTGTATTTATTAGTTTTACTCCTTTTTGAAGATCTTATTATCTTCAAAATTTGCCTTCCTCTAGTCTTCTGGCACCATGTTTGTCCTCCACAGTTTCTCTACAGTTTCTCCAAAAATCGCATAAATGAGCTTCAAGGTGACATCTGAAAGTTCCTTCAAGCTCTTGGGTGTAATTGATCTAATCATGGAGCCTTAATTCTGTTAATAGTACTCAAGGGCTGCTGTCTCTTTATTTACTTCGGGTTCTCAGTTGTCTCTTGTATCAAATGTTCTGCATACAGCATTTGGACTTAGTTTTCTTTGGAAAATTAAGAAGACTAAGACCTTTCCCTGTTCCATGTTACCATCCTTCCTATCATCTTCTGCAAACAGGAGGTCCAAGCTTTTCTTTTTCTAGTCAAACTGCTAAAATATCTCCCAAAGCCATTTTTATTTCTGTACTTTCCATTGATTTCCATTGATTTCCTCTAGAGTTTTAGTACCCAACTACAGGTAGTCCTTGTCTTACAACAGTTTGTTTAGTGATATTCAAAGTCACAACGGCACTTTGTGACATTTGTGACAATGGAAAAAAGGGACTTATGACCAGTTTTCACACTTACAACCATTGTAACATCCCCATGGTCACGTTATCAAAATTCAGATGTTTGGCAACTGGTTCATATTTATGACGGTTGCAGTGTCCCAGGATCACATGATTCGCTTTTGCAAACTTCTGACAAGCAAATTCAACAGGGAAGCAAGATTTATTAAACAACAGTTTGACGAATTTAACAGCTACACTTAACAACTATGGCAAGAAAGGTTATAAAATGGGGACAAACTCACTTAACAAATGTTCACTTAGCAACAGAAATGTTGGGCTCAATTGTGGTTGTAAACCGAGGAGATTATCTTTTTGGTAATTATACCTATCTTCCATTTCTTAAGCATGTCACTTTTCACTCTTCTTATGGGTCAACAATCATTTCCTGATCTGCTCTCCATTTTTCCTCTATTTGGAATAGGGTTTAATTGTACTTATAGTGTCTTATTTCTGAGAAATTCCTAATGTCCCATACCCTCTTTTAATTGTTGAGTTGTGCCTATGGAATATTGTGTAGAACTTATTTAAAATATCTGGAATTGGCACTTCTCCAATGTAATGAACATACGACTATGCACCAATTCCCCCTTTTTGTAGTATGTTGACACCGGAGATTAAGGTGTTAGATTTAAAGCAGTTTCTGTAACCTTCCTGATGGTGAAATGGAGTTGGAGGAGAAATACGATTGGAACTGTGTCTCTGGAGTAAATTCATTTACTGTAAGTTGTTTTTCAGGGTCTACAGTTTCTTTATTTAGAAACTGCAGACAAGACATTCCTTATTACTGGTAAGAGGCAAATGGAGTTTATCTCATAACCTTAAAACAGTCTGCGAATAGATGAGTAATACAAAATGAAAGAACCAGTTTCATCATTTCATAATACAGGCATTTTTTTAAAAAAGGATACTGAAATCGAGATCTTCAGTTACTGGTAGTGTCTTATTTGATTGACATGAATGATTCAACCCCTTCCCAAACTAGATTCCTGTGCCTTATTTAGAGAAATTAGTCATGTTTCATAACAAGATGACAGTGTGATAGAGCACAAATGTCAGAGAAGTGAACTGTGCAAGTTTGGTGGCAACACCTCCCCTGCCCAAATGTTAACTTCCCCATTTCAGTGGTTAAATATTTTTTGGCAATACAAGGAATGAGCTGGCATCTGCCCCCATCCTGTCAGCAATAATCCAGAAAGGAAAATACAGGGAAGAAAAACAGCATTAGCAGGTATTATATTTGTTGAACTATATTAATTATATTTTGGGTAAAGTGTAGTTTCCAAAAACAGGATATCTATTGTTCTTGGTCAACTCTTCCACTGCCACAGAGAAAAAATGCATTTTTATAATATAGTGTGTGCCCTGCCTTGCCTTTTCTATAACACTCAAGACAGCAAACAGAACCAAAGTAAGTACAGTTCAAAACAGTAGAACAAAAGTAATAAAAAGTATTAAACCCATTAAAATCTATTTAAAAACAGCTGAAGTGTTTGATCTTACAATGCCAGTATATTACTGAGATAGAAAGATGCTTGGACGGATATTTTAAATGCTTTGAATACTTCTAGGTCACTACAAAGCTAAGTATTATTCTATGGGGCTAGTTTAGATAACAGAGTTGGAAGAAAAGTTTGAGGTCTTCTAGTTCAGGGATCACCAACTTTTCGGACCTCAGGGACCACTAAATTCATAATTTTAAATCCCGCAGACCACTAATATGATTTTTTTTAAAAGATAAATAGTATTTAGTGCAATATAAAAAATGCAAATAATCTTTCTGCGAACCACCAAAATTTTCTCCGGGACCACCGGTGGTGACCACTGTTCTAGTCCAATCCTCTGCTCAAGCAGTCAATTCTATTCCATTTCACACACATGGTTGCCAATCTCTTTTTAAAAACCTCCTGTATTGTAGCATTCACAACTTCTGGAGGCAAGCCCTTCCACTGATTAATTGTTCTCACAGTCAGGAAATTTCTCCTTATTTCTAAATTGGTTCTCTCCTTGGTTAGTTTCCATCCATTGCTTCTTGGGTATTTGAATAATGTGTTTTCAATATAATACACAGTGTTGTGGTTTATAATCATTTCAGGATTTTTTTTACGTCAGGGACTTTTTTTTTTTTCATAGATTTGCAATAGTATAAAAAACTAGAGAATGTTATAACAGGGATGGTAAAACGGTTGCATTGGTTAGTTGGCTACATGCTATCAAGTTGCTGTTGAGATTTTCTCTATGACAATCTGTCCCTTATCTGATCTTTAAGGTCTACGAAAGGTGCCCCCATTACCAAGAGTATGGCTTTTCTTGCAGACTCTCAAACAAAATACTCAGCTTCTTGTTTTGTTTTCTAAGTTTTATTTTCTAAGAATATCTGCGTGGCCAGCATGAACTGCACAGAGATGTTGACAAGCAAATCCCTTCATTATATACTTGCGTCCTTATGTCTGATGATACAGGAGTTGTGGCTTTTCCATTATGATGTCAACACACATGTTCACTTTTGTTCTCCTTGCTTCTGCTGCAGATGCCAAATGTTAGAATCCATATGCATTTATATGTCCAGGATGTGAGGGACCTGTAGATATTTTCTCAGCCCTCTTTTTAGCTTGTGAAGTATACAGATCTTCAATAGAAGGCAAGCTGGATGCAATTTTTTTTCTGCAGTCCTCTAACTATCCATTGAAGTCTGTACCTGTCCTGTTTGGTTGCTGTGCCAAACCAGACAGTTATAGAAGTAGAAATGACAGACTTGATAATTCCTCTGTAGAACTGTATCAGCAGCTTCTTGGGCAACCTGAGCTTTCTGAGTTGACACAGTTAAAACATTCTTTGTTGTACCTTTTTAATGATGGTTCTAATGTTAAGTGTGCATTTCAAGTCCTAGGAGATTATAGAAGTCAGAAACTTGAAACCTGAAATGGATAATGGCAATCCACTTCTGAAGTCTTGCTAAGAAAACTGCAGAGATTATGCCAGGCAATCATTGGGAGTCAAGACTGACTCAAAGGCGCACGCGCACACACACACACACACACACAGGTAGGTACATTTCTGCAAGAAAAAAAATCTTAAAAATGCTAATTTTGAGATGGGAATTGTTTTTTTCAGATTATTGTTCCTTTTGTAATTGTTGTTAGTTCCAGCATGCTGGAAAATGCACCCGTGATATTAATACATTTGGAACTGCCAATTAATATTTCTATTTAATTGGAAGAAGAGGGCTAAACTTGACTTGATCAATATACTGTATCTTTCCAATCTTTGATTATAATCCCAAATCTCTTTCAAAAGGGACTGTCTCTTGCTGGTCACATCTACCTAACCCACCAGAGTGGAGATGCAAGGAATGTTGCGGATCCTATCCCCTAGGGAGATACACCTGGTGGGACCTAGAAAAAGGGCATTCGCCGTGGTGCCTCCCTCTTTCTGGAACATCATTGCCACAGAGATTAGAATGGCCCCCACTGTAACACACTTCTGGAAGGCGCTGAAGACCAAGTTCTGCCAGTGGGCCCGGGGAAAGCAGAGAGGGATGGAGCCCATTAAATGGCTTGTATGATGTGTTGTTGCCGGGGAAAGGGATGGGAGGTTATTTTATTACATATGATTCTCTCTTTTATTAGTTTTTATTGTTTTTTATATGATGTTTTTATATTCTTGTAAGCTGCCTTGAGTTGCCATGTGTGAATAGGCGGCAATATAAATCTAAATAAATAAATAAATAAATAAATAAATGTTATTGTCAGACTGCAGTTTTTAATGTGAGGAATGGGAGATATGATTAATGGCAAAGAAACTGATATTATTTGTTGATCACATTGTGACAAAACCAACCCATGGTGGTTTATTAATTACAATAATTATATATATTGAATTAATATAATCTGAATTTGAATGGAAATTTATGTTATGTCCCAGCCTTTCCCACTTAATGGAAAGCAACCTCTGACATACTAAAGATCAATGTAGCCTTTAGCACAAAAAATGTTTTGCACCCTGTTGGATAAAGGCAACATATTATGTTTAGTTCACATATTGTATTAGTGCTGGAGGGATGAGGGGAAGAGATTCTGCCTAGTGAATGATCAGATAAAAGAGGGGAGAAGCCCATCACTGTTAAAAGTGAGTGGGAGATGTGTATTTTCAGACCTGAAATATTCTGTTAATGTAGTCTGACAATTGATTAGTCCATCTGCTCATGTTTCCTGTTTGTTTTACCTGGGAGGGCTGACACATATACACTTCCTCTCCCTGAGAGTAAATGCATTTATATCCCACCACCGCTCTGTTAGTTTCATCTCTTTGTCAGCATGTCAGACCTTTATAAAAAAATACACTCTGAAACCTAATTCAAGGATCTTCACAAAATACCTGCTACTGCATGCAAGCTGTGGAACAAAACATTTTTAAAATATTTTATTTTAAAATGCTTTCATTCACAATCATAAGTTTTCTAAGCAATTCTTGTCTTTTCTCATATTTAGAAAAAAAGTAATAGTGACAGGACAAAACCACAGCAGATCATGGAGCCATCTGCAGGGAACACCCAAAATATACAGATTGCCTGTTTTTGTTTTAGTCCCGTTTGCTAAGAAATAAATAATTTCATAGGCAGGAATGTGAAATGAAAAAAATCAACACAAGGAACACCAGTCCACATGTCATTCAGTAAGAATTGTCATTCAATTGAAAAACACTTTTTTGGGAGATTTATTGTTTTTCAGACTGTCTTTCTTCTCTCCTCCCCCCCCCGATTAAAAAAATCTAAAAACACATACATTCAAATTTCATTGTACAGAGAAAAATACATTTTCACAGAACAAAGTTAGAAATTCCAAAACTGTCCTTTATGTAACAATTTGCTATGGGATTGTCTGTTCATTTACAATACTTGCCTGACATCATAGGCCAGTTCAATGAAAAAATCAAGAGCTAAGAGTACAGCTGTCAGATATTACATACAGCAATTTCTAGCTAAAAGGTATGTCTTACATATGACCCAGTGACTAACATGCAATTATTTTGCTGCAGTTTAAGCCTTCTGAATCATGCCTAATCTCATTGTGAAACATTGGGCTTTCTGTCACCAGATATCCAGAACAAATACATTTGAATGAATCTGTAAACACTATATAGGCAGTCCAGTCTTCAACTATGCCTTGAGGACAAGGAAGTCCACCCACTGTCCCCCTTGATAATTCAGGCAGGTTGGAATTTGGCAATACAGTATTTTGAATAGCTAGTTGTAGCTATCATCCTGCTAATCTGTTATCTGGTGGCTAAGGTAGACAAAAAGAAAGATAGGTTATATTGTCACTTCTAGAACTACTAAGGCTTTGTAGTAATATATGAAGAATAATGCCTGAAGGAGGAGGTTGTGGGTGTCTCTGATAGAACAATGAAATATAGGAAAGAAAATGGCTCTGTTCACACAGCAACTTTTAAGATAAGATTTTTCAAATCATGGTTTACTACCAAATGGCTCATAGAGCCCATGTTGTAATGCTAAGACATGGTGGGTATGCTCAAGTTGTGAAAAACAAACAAGCTGTGTTATAAGTGTTACATAGTCATATAGCATTATGATATAATCAATGCACTATCTTTTGAAAAAAGCAATTTTGTAGGGTAAGAAATAAAATACACCAAGTTATCCCCTTGACATCCTTGCTCATGATAACAGGAGTTATAGTTAAAACAGCTGAAGCACATCAGATGAAAAGTCAGCTCTCACTGGACTGAGTTGGAGAACGAGGTATGAAATTCTCATGATTTTGCAGCTTTAGTAACTAGAAATTATCTCCCGAATTTACTTCATTCTGCTGATAACAGCATGAAGCAGAGGCTTTCAAGTAAGGGTCCAATTTTAACCTTGAACTCTGTAGTACACCAACAAAATAATGGAGGCTGATTGGTGCAAAGGGGAAGAAGAGGCATTTGTTTCTCCAGTTTACTAATTCACTTGCATATGGCAGATTATGACATTTTTTAGGAACCCACAAAAGAAAAAAAAAAGGCAAGCATTCAAGTTTTTGCCACAACCAAGTAATATCAAGGTTTGCTCTTTTGTAAATTGTGCTTTTCGTTACAGCTTTTTTTTTCCTGACACAGCTGTTTATTGCTTACACTTCAACACATGTCTATAATTAAAAGGGGAGGGAAGGAGGCAGGAACTAAGAAGCAATCAGACAGGTCTGAGTAACTTTTTAAAAATGTGGTTCTTTCTATTCCAGCAAGGTCTGGATGTACAGTAGTGAATGCACAAATATTTCAGAAATTATTTAAAACACTCATAAATATGCACACATTATTCTCTGAAGAGATTTATTCTTTCAAAACTGTAACCTACCCAGAAGTTCTTATCCAGAATGAGGGGCATTTACTTCTGGGAACAATATCTCCAAGTTCTAAGTAGAGTCCTCAGATTATCTGAGCTGAAACCTGGAGTTTGCTAAATTTAGCACATGATAACTCCAAATTGCATAGCTAGCCCGAGTTTCAATGCATCAAACTCATCTCCACTCCATCTCAACATAAAAGCATATTTTCCCTTCTGATGTAGACAGTCATTCCAGTGTCTGGAACAATGAAATAAATAAGGGCTTCTGTATTGCGTATAGATGAAATGTCTTGTTATCATCACCTCACCTCATGGAACTGTACTGTCTCTTGTTCCCAAGAGGGCCCAGCATGATGAATTTGCAGCAATAGAGTTCAACATTAGTGGATGGACAGGCGAGTGCAGGGGCACTGAATTCAAAACCGAGGTAGGAAAGGGAAAACTTTTGCTCAAAGCCAGCTCTTCTGTAAAGAAAGACACCGCATCCCTTTTGCAAGATGCAACAGGAGGGCTAGGAGCCGAAGACAAAATTTCTGACTCATACTGCAACAGCTGCCCCATGAAACTGAAGTTTGGCGAGATCAGACTCCTCCGTTGCTTGATATAGTCAAATGCTTCCTCCAGGCGGAATTTTCTTGTTTTCATCAGATAAGCCATGCAGATGGTGGGAGAGCGAGAAATCCCTGCTTCACAGTGCACCAGGATCTTGCCCCCTGCCCGTCTGGTACAATCTGAAAAGAAGAAATGAAATGGACTAAATATAGAAGCTATTTCAATCACTACAAGTGAATGCTCTATTGGTAGCATGCCATGCCATGCTTCCTGCCTTCTGGAACAATATTTCTGAGCTTTGAATGGCCCTGACCCTATTGGCTTTCCAGAAGGCTTTGAAGTACCTGGCTTTTCCTCCAGGTGTTGCGGTGCAGATCTTACTGAAGCCAACATATATGTGACCTTGACTAGTTTTTAAAAATTGGTTCCTGCTTCTTTATTTATTTTAATTTTTTGGTTCCCTGCCCAGAGTTATCTTAGTTAAGGTGGGCAGCCATACAGAATTGTTTAATAAATAAAACATAAATAAATGCCATGATGCGAATCACTTTATCACTCGTTTCAAATTGCTAAGAGAAGGACATTCAGAAGGTATTTCACAGATGCAATGAACACCAAGAAAGTAATTTCTCCTTGTTCTTGTTGGCCACATTTACTGAAAAATTACAACTCTTAATGACTGTGTGGTAGATAAAAAGGCTTTGCTCTTTCCCTTCACCCTTGCCAAATCTAGCCACATTATGGCAGCAGATGTTTAATAAAATGAACTCTCTACAGTTTTATTTTAAAAAACCTGAAACAGTTTGATTCTTTTCATATGTTTTACTGGCAGTAAAAAGTGTTATATACTCTCTCGAAGCAGATGGAAATGAGTGTATTTCCCTGCTTATTAGGATCACAGAAGGTCCCCATCTTTGCCCTCATCCTGTGAGATCTTTTTGGTAAACGTTCAGTATGCATTTTGAACCCAAGATGCCAAACCCTGGGCTCCTGGGGTTTCCACCACAAACTGCACAATAAACTACTCTAAAATCCCTAATTACAACCCTTGATAAGTGGCACTTGGACTTAAATCAGACTATAAATGGCTTAAGCAAAGCTACCATTTTACAGAATGGGAGGCCCCAAGGTTACTCACACAATTCAATTATTGTTATAAGATTTAAAAAAAAATGCTGAAAATAAGCTTCTTATGTAAAATGCAAGGATTAAAAATAGAACTGAACTGCTTTAGCTGGTCAAGGAAATGAATTTCCAAGTTTTATCCTATTGTGAAACCTGTTAGATTTATAGGCCATACTGTACTCCACCCAGTCACATACTCCCTAATTGTTATTATAAAGTTTCCTGAAGCAACTACGGAAGTCATTTTATTTGAAAGCAAGGAACCTACACTTTATTTACTACATAGCATTGAATAGGCATTGATATGTAAAGTGCTTAGAAGTCTCAGAAATCAGTTCTTGCAAAAAATTAGGTTCAAATCAATATTCATCTTTGAAACTCATGGGGGACTTTGAGCTACCCCATTTCACAAAGCTGCTGTGGACAAACTCAAAAGTGGAATATAAAGATAGTAAGTGAATAAAGCTTATTACATAGGATACTCTCTCACATTGAAGGATAAGGGTGGAGGCAGAGACCAAGAGATGTTGCTTAATGCTACCTAGTAAGTCAGTAGTAAGAGAAAGATTTGAATAGGTGGTTCCTTAGTTGGATATGAATTAGATTTTTTTCTTCAAAAAGCCAGAAACAGTATATTTCAAGAATCATATCCAAATAATATACCCTTTTAAAACAATTTATGTAAATAACTGAACTCTATGGTCCTTGGATAAACCAATTAGGCAAACCTGCCTACTTAATGAATGTGTTGTAGCCCTAAGCTATTCCTATTTAGGGACTGGTGAATTTTTCCAAATAGCATAGGACTTAACCATAATTCTATACTAGAATTTCTGTTGCAATTCTTTAATTAATAGAAAACTGTCATCAAAATGTTAACTGTATGTTAACATGCCAGTTTCATACAAGACAAGACATGGTTGGTTACCTAAGCTTTGCACTAATCTATCAGATGTCTAGCTATTTGACTCTGCCATTTATGATTTTTATCTCTGTACTGTGTATTTGTGTAATATGTCTAAGCCAGCTAAAAGCACTTGGAAAATATTACGTCCCTCATAGAAATGAGTTTGACAAGAACCTACTCAAAGAGTTCCAGAACTCTTCCAGAGTTCTTCCAGAGAACTCTGGAAGAGTTCCAAAGCTCAAAGTATCCCAGTAGACAGGTATTAAATGTATCCTCTGTCGTGTGCCAACTCATTTCTTTTCAATCTCATACTGTCCTACTCAACACTTAAAGAGAACTTATTTTACACTTTCCACCCAGCAGTACAATTAGAATGCTTAGCCCTACATTGTGAAAACTTGAGGCCGGGGATGGGAAGAGGGAAGGGTTCGCACACAGAGGAAAAGTAGGGATGGCTTATAGACTAGATGTCTATATACTTTATTTTCCAAAATTCCCAAAGTGCCCTTAGTAAATCTACTATACCATTAGACTGTTTTTGCTACTATGAATTGAATTAAATATTTCTGTGGAAATATTTATTTAAAATATTTACATGTTGTCTTTTTTCATCTGTCGCATGGTACATATCAACATGAATAATAAGAACAAATAATTAAAAATACACTAGCCAAAGAAACCATCAGAAAAGACCCCAGCCAAAATTAAAAGTGGTAGGCAAGGCAAGCAAAGTACAAATGACCATCTAAATTTCCATGGAAATAGCTATACGGAACCTGTAAAAATAAAAATTCATAATCCTCTGAAATGCTGCTGGAAAGGGAAAATAGATTCTGTAGTCCCACACTAGTGGAGGAAGGCTTCCTTTCATGATTCAAGAGTTCCTATTTTTCATTTGCAAGAGAAAGAGAGAGAAAAAATCCACCTACCAATAAATTCTATGGCTTCCTGGAAGTGTGAGCTGATGTCTGCTGTGTGACTGTCCTCGACTGGAATCCACTTATAGCAGAATTGGTTAGTAAAGGGTTCAGAACTCTTTCTGGAGACATTCAAGAGTGCAGTGATGTTTAAGCTGGCAAGGAACTCGCACTTGGAAGCATGATAAGCACTGCCAAGGTATAGGAAAGGCAGGATTTCCACTGGACCACCCTGGAAAGTAAAAGAGGAATAAATCATTGTAGATTTCCTGGATGGTTTTTATTCAATAAACTCAAGATAATAGGCAGCTCTGGCAAATTTTTGGGGAGTATTTTGGGCCCCTTCCAGATGTTCTTGTGATGAACAACTGTGGTATTGAGGTTGAAAGAGTTTGCAGTAGGTGGAAATTCTAACATAGGTGGTTAAACCTCCTGTTGCTGCTTTGGCACGTGCTATGTTTCTCACCTTCTAAACACCTTTATCCCCATTCTACTACAAGAGTCAGTTCAATATGGTTGTTGCAGATAGGAATAGCTGTTGTTCCAGAAGCTATAGATCAGGAATTTAGTACTTTTTAATCTAGGGACTGCACTAAACTTTAAATAGTATGTGGGGGTTACTGTCCCAAAGTGGGTGATTAGATCAAAGAAGTAGGTGGAAGCAAGGCAAAACCTAAAACTTGCATGCAATCGAATAGAATCAAATCAGAGTAACTACGACTGGCTGATCTTTGATCATAATAAATTGAAACTCAAACTGTTTATATTATTACTCACTGTATATTTAATAATGTTCTCTCCAATCATATTAAAAGCTACCTATATGTAGGATTTGGAGGCTGTTGCTAATAGTGGTGTCCTGATATAGACACATAGCTTATTAGAATTACTGAGTCAACAACTAAGTTTCATAGCTAACAAAGATCCACCCATCCACGTTTTTTCATTTCAGTGGGGAAAAAGCATATACAACAGCCTGAACCTGAAGAACACAAACATGGGGAAGGGCACAGAAAGGAACCTGGGCATGAAGAGATCGTTCTTATTTTCCTCTAAACACACCTGATCATATGCTGGCTTCTGGTGGATGCATTGCTTCTCGTGCAAGCCGCTGATGCTTTTCTCAGTTTCAATCTTCTCTTGGGACAGAGGCTTTATATCTATGCAGAACTCTGGATATTGTGAGTAAAACGTTTCATAACCTCCTAGAAAAATTACAAGTACAAAGATATAAATTAGAAAAGCTAGGGGGTGGCTTTTAACTGTGCTGGATCATCATTCCCCCCCAAAACCTGTTTCCTGTTTCCTATTGCATTAAGAGTTTCCATTACAAAAAACAGAGAAAAGAAAGCAAAAGAACAGGAATCTACATTTAGAGCTAGGGAATTGAAGAGGAAAAACTGCAAATAAAATGTGACATTTCAAAACATTTCCTTTCAGACATTTTTATGCTTTTATTAATTTGAGAAAATGCAAATTGAAATGCTGCTGTGCATTGATTAAACACTTCCATTCCTTTGCCCCTTGGCAAATTAAATGGATGCATTAAGAGTCATAAAAGTTAATGAAACCCTGTGATGGGCTTAGGTATCTAAATAGCCCCAGGTGAGTTTTTCTGTACAAAAATAGATTTTCTAAATTTACTACACAATTAATGTAAACTAAATATATCTATCAAAGATGCAACTTAAGAGCATGGGCACTGATGTCCATCTAAGATGCAATTTACAGCATGGGTACTGACATCCATCTAAGATGCCACTTAGAGCATGGGTACTGATGATACATGTGTATATCAAGCATGCCTCAAAGCACTCTTTTTCATTGTTATATTGGGTAGCATGTGTAGAACCTCAACTATGATGATTAGAGTGGGTTTTTGTTACGTTTTCATTTATAAGAATTATTTCCACTGATACAATGAGAAAAGGAGGACATGTCTCTACAATCCTCTATACCAGAGGTCTTCAAACTTGGCAGCTTTAAGACTTGTGGACTTCAACTCCCAGAATTCTCCAGCTGTCTGGAGTTGAAGTCCACAAGTCTTAAAGTGCCAAGTTTGAAGACCTATGCTCTATACTGCTCTATACCTTCAACCCTTGGGACTAAATTTTAAGAAAAAGCAAAGTGGAGGCAGGAGGAGAAGTCACACCATTTTGCTAGTAAAAATCTGATGTCTGACAATCCCACTTTTAATTAGGGCACATTGCTTAAGGAAACATACTCAGAGTTACTATCTTACAACTTCACTCCCCAAAATCCCTTGAGTTGGTACATATTGAAACACTTTCAATACAAATTTAATAAAATACAGAGAAAACAGGAAGTTAAGTAAAAGTCAAGAAAAAATGGCGTGGGGATTTAGGGGATTTTATAAATAATATTCAGTTCAAGCAGTATAAAACATTGTGTTTTCATCTTTTAATTCTTCCCTAATTAAAAATTAAAATATCATAAGAGCCTAGTAAGGAAGGACAAATAAATAAGTTTATTGTTATAGCTCAGAATGTTGAAAAAGGAAATCAAACTATTGCATATTTTCAGCTCTATGTCTTTCTGCCATCAAAATGGATGCTATGATTCCCCAAATAATCAGTGGAAGCAGCCAACTCTTTTCCTCACTTTTGCTCCAAATGGTTTCCCCCTCAATTCATTTCTCTCATTTTTAATCTTCTGAAACGTCTTGTACAGGTAGTCCTCAACTTACGAACAGCATTGAAACCAAAATTTCTGTTGCTAAACGAGAAATTTGTTAAATGAGTTTTGCCCCATTTGTAGAACCCCATTTCTTGCCACAGTTGTTAAGTTTATATCGCTAGTTTCAGGGATAGAAAAGAAAACCAAGCTATCTCATTTTCCTTGGATAGATCTGAGAACTCAACAGATCAGCTGTAACCCAGAAGCACCAGGGGATCAGGAGATTAGCCAACTATTCTTAATATGAGTCATCTTTCCATCCAGCTCTCTAGCTCTTTCTCTGCCTACACTCCTCTGATGGCTGGGCTCTGATGCTATGATTTCCACTAAATACTGCATTGCTCATCTTGCAAAAGAGAGATTCTTTTCACTATGAGAGATCAAAATTCTAGGCACAGGAAAGTGGCAAAAACCCGCAGTCTCTCTTATGGCAAATAATTGCTTCCAAAAGGGAAAGCAATCATTGTTTAATTTTATATTCTTTCAATAAAAAACATTTTACCAATGAAATATGTATGATTTATCTATGTAAGGAAATAGTCTTGCCAATGAGGTAATCAAGGAGTAAATTTTACAGATTTGTGTGACTGTTCACTTAATCTCAGTGCTAGATTCAATTGAAACTTTAAAATCAGTGAACAATTTTTTTTAAAAAAAGGTCCTATTATGAGTGGTGGATCAGAGAAAGTGACATAACACATACTGAAAGCTTTCAAAAATATTGGGGGGGGGGCTGTTGACAAGGATTATGTCACTCAGCAGTAAAAGTATTCTCTGAAGAGCAGGATTGCATTTGTGGTGCCGTTAGCTGACAAGCTTTCTGACTCATGCCTGACAGACTGCCTTGAGTCTAGGCCCACTTAGAAAATTGATTCCACACAACAATGAATCCTCTCTCACACCACAAACAGACAAAACCCTTGGGATAAGCCTCAAGGTTCTTCCATTAGTTCATTGTGAACATTCAGACTGAGCTAAAAACATAAGAAGAACAGCATCAGCTTATGACTCAAACACAATTTATCAGTGTAGCCAGTTTCCAGAAGATAACATGCAGTCTATAACAATAATAGGCATTCTATTTCAGGATAATCAACATGGATGGCATTCAGCCTAAAATCACCCAGAGAATTTCCTACCATGGTATCTCACGCTTAAATGAGCTTAAAACAGGAAAAACTGTTAGCACTGAGTAATATTTACATTCATTTCCTAAGATCGCCTTGCTCTATCAAATAGAATGCTAAGAATATAGGAGATAAAGCTTCCGAGAATTACTTTTTGATTTGGAATCGGGAAGACTAAGAGATTGCCATTTAAAAGACTAAACTACAAAGCAGCTAATAAGTAGGTCAGAACCAAAGTGTAACATGTTTTAGTACATAGCGTATTAAAAATTTGCTTTGTTAGGTATGTGCTGAAATATTTCTGAACTACAAAATCTTTATTTTCTCATTTCCAGCCATCAAAGGAATCAAATTTCAAAATCTTTTACATGACGTGAGTCTTCTTAAAAATAAAAATAAAATATTTATGCCAGCATAAAGAATTTAGCATCCATTTGAATTAGCATACTGTGTAGAGATTTTCCTGCAATAGTTTGATATCATTGAGAAAAAAAAGATGCCAAAATATTTTCTGACTTAAATAATATAAAGCAGTAATCATTATGCTTCTAACGGGATCAACTAAGACATTTAAATTGTTCCTAATAAAAGAACTATTCTACTGCTATCTGAAAGCTACCATTTTTGTTACATACAAAAACGTTTGATTATGTTGGAATACACAAATGATAAGGATCTGCCCTATAGGAGGCAGTGCTACTTCTACATTCTGCATTCCTTTAATTTAAAAGCAGAAGCTTTCTTATATTTCTGATTGCTTTCCATCTCTTCTATTAATACTTTCATGAAATGATCATACTACTTACGTATGAGCCAAGTGCATATTTAAATAAACTCAAGAATAAAAGACAGGATGGTGTTTTAGATCTGGCATTTGAGGATGGTGAAATCATTAATCTGTTTCAATTTTTGTAGCAAAACCAATACATCTTGTGTATATTTTTAGGTTAGATCTGGACTTTGATTCATTAGTCACCTAAGAGTACAAGAGCATATTTTCTCTTGCTGGGCCAAAAGATCAGATCTAGGTGAGCTTCGATTCCTTAGTCACCTAAAAATGTACACAAGAGCGCAGGCGATGTATTGATTTTGCTTCTGCCCCCTCCTTTCCTTTTTTGCATGCATTTATGACCAATAGGATTTCCAACGGACTTTTTGTCCTCGCTTGTTAGGGGGAAAAAAAAAGTTACAGCAAAGTCAGGAGAAGAGGATCTGTTGAAAGGAGAACCTATTGATCAATCCCTTTCAATACAGAGAGAATCGTGAAACCTCCTCTTCCTTTCTCGTTTAGCACACAATGGATCTCATGGGGCCAAAAGCATATATATCTTTTTAACTGTATTTTAATGTTTGTATTTATGTTTTTACTTTGGCTGTGCACCGCCCTGAGTCCTTCGGGAGAAGGGCGGTATATAAATTTGATAATAAATAAATAAATAAATAAATAAATAAAAAATAAAAAAAAAAAAACACGTGCCATTTACACGATCGGGCCGGTTCTCACTTGTTCTGCGAAATCTACCCAGTCTAGCATCTGGACAGGTATCGTTAAGAACAAGGCGGCCGCGGCTGCTCATTGCTAGCAGCGCCGTCGGGCTCTGGCACCCGCTCACTTAATCTGCCGGGTACGGGCGACATCCAGACGGAGCTCTCTTCGGGATCCGGTTTAGCAAGATTCGCGTTTCCAGTTCCCTGCAGCAACGCTTCCCAGGACCAACAGAGCCGGTCCCGTTCCCCCATTACCCTCTCCTCCTCCTCCCCCCCCCAGCCCGCAGAGCTTCATTCTCTTCGACGGCCTCACCTTTTAGGAAGCAGACGCGGGCTCCAGCCTCGGGCAGGCTTGCAGACAGCGTGTTCAGCACGATCTGCGCCGTGCTCTCTTTCTTGAGCTTCCGCCAGTGTCTGGTGTTTTGATCCAAGACAACCACGGCCGTCAAAGTCCGAGGCGGCGCGGCGTCTCCTTCTTCTCTTTCTTCCGAGCAAGCAGCCGGCGGGATCAGAAGCCGCCCCCGGGCCGTTTCGTCGGGCACCACGAAGTGTAAAGGCACGGGCCGCCCGTGGGAGCGGCGGATGACCACGGAGTTGAGGTTGACGTTGAGAGACCCTCGGAGGCAAGAGGCCGAATAGGAGAAGTAGGGTCTGCAGTCCAGGACGAGGCACAGGGCGGGATCCTTCCGTAGCAGTTGCTTGAGTCGACGAGAATCCAGAGCCGTTACCTTCATCTTGGCTTGCTCTGCCCGTCTCTCGCTCCCTTCCTTCCCCTTCTCAGAAGCAGCCTCGCAGAGAGTCGCCCCTAAGGCGCTTAGTTGCCTAGGCGGGCGATTATTTGAAACAACACCCGGGAGACGCCCAAGCCCGCTTCCTTAAAGCCGCGACCCTGGCCGCGACCCTGCTCTGTCTCGCCTTCCCTGCCTTCGCATCTCCCTCCCGGAATTCAAGCAGGGGATTCCGCTTCGGAGAAGTGGCAATTTATCTGAATGAACGCCGGAGCCGCGCGGCTCTGTCCATATAAGGCGAGCGACGTCACAGGAATGTTCTGTAGTAGGGACGCCTCTTCGGCTCAGCGCCGCCCAGCCGAGGGTAGAGGAGATTCCCTCCCCCCTCCCCCTCCAGGAAGCGGGAAGGCCGAGCCGAGGCTATACTCAGGAAAGCGTTACTCAGGCTTCTTCGAGCAAAGGAAGTTGAAGAATGTTTTAAAAATTCTCCAGTCATCAGAAAACCCTCCTCACACTCACTCACTTATTTCCGTCGACTTACTAATGAAGGAAAGGACGTGTGATGGTGACGGAAGAAAGAGAAGTAGCATAAGGTGGAGGTGGAGGTGACACCAGGGTTTGGGGGTTTTTTTGCCGGCAAAACAGAGAGCTGTCTGGCTTGCTAAAGCTACAAGAATCGGGCTCTTCAGTTCCTCCATGCAAGCTACTAATTTTAAATTGCCACAGCAATAAGAATATCATTCTCTGTTGAATTTCTTTCGGTAGAATACCTATAAAATACATAGGGGGGTGGGGGTGGGAAAGGATGCCTCTCTTGACTTACATTTTAAAAGTTCTGCTTTAGCATAGCTATAGTGCAGTGATAGCTAACCTTTTTGCCATTGGGTGCCAAAACGGGGGGGGGGGTTTGTGCACGCACATGCCCAGACCTATAATTCAATGCCCCCCTGCACCCCGCCCCCGCCCCCCCCCGTGCATGTCCGCCCTCCTGCACCCTGTTTTGGGCCTAGCAGGCCTACCTGTAGCCTCCAGAGGGCAAAAACGGCCACCCCCACCCCTCTGGAGGCTGGAAATGGCCCATTTCCCGACTTCCGGTGGGCCTGGAAGGCCCGCTTTTTGCCCTCCCCAGGTTCCAGAAGCTTTCCTGGAGGCTGGGGAGGGCGAAAATGGCTTCCCTATCTCCTCCAGAGACCGAAAACGCCCTCCCAGAGTTTCCACGCAAGCCCTGTACTTACCTGATATCCAAAACGGGCCACATGGAGACTCCTGGGAGGGGAGACATGGGCGGGGCCAGCTGAAAACCAGCTGGCTGGCGCACACATGGGAGTTGAACTACGGCAACGGCTCATGTGCCAGAAGGTATGGCTCCGCGTGCCACCTGTGGCAGGCGTGCCATATGTTTGCCATCATAACTATAGTGTCTTCAGAAATATCTATGCAGAATAAGATGCTGTCTGGCAAATAACTGGTTATCCAAAGCTCTCTGTTCACAAGAACAAGCAAGAAATCCAACATAGTCTCAAAGGTGTTTTGTTTTGTTTTTTGCTTTGATGAGTAATGTGCTTATGATCAATATACTACAACTCTTCTTGTGTTGGCCTAAAGTAATTCTATCATAGAGGAGGTTCTTTGCATTGCCAATCCCACAATACCTCTCCTGTAAGTGACAGAACCCCATTTTCTCATTCTGCAGGTGTACCAGACATTGTTGGTTTTAGTCTCTAGCTTTGCTGCTGTGCCAGCATAATGCCAGCTGGCAAGAAACACCAAACAATTGCCATCAAAGGTGAGCCAGATATTATGACTAAGTTTCACAGTTTTGCTTTCCACTTTAGCCTCTCTAGTTTTACTCTCTCCCCTCCTTTTGTAAATGCAACAAATATACATCCACAAAAATATTTAAATATCTTGTAAATAGTTAATTTGGTGAGAAACCTGTGGCTTTCCAGGTGTTTGATGCTTCCCAGGCACCCAATTTTTAGGATACTGGGTGGCATTATGCAGAATATTCTATACACAAACTGTTTCTGGCACAGAACTGTTAATTTTGGGTGATCTGTGCCCCAAGAGTGAAACAAAGCTGTATTTTGATGACTGTTAATTGAAATCTGCTTGTTCTAGGGTTTGGGGGGTATGGGAAAAAGCAGGGAACTACCTTGGCAACAGTTTGTGTGAATATTGGCAGTAGCAGTACAGGCTGAGGGAAGAGGGAGATAAGGGGACTGGGATGATGGAGGGGGCATAGCAGGCCAATAGGATATGCCATCCTAGGAACCTGTCCCTTAATGCTGTAAGGAACAACACATAGAGCACTACATATGTGGCAATACGTGGTTTTAAAGAACTGAAGCAATCACATTTTCCTTTGTGATTCATTTATGCTAGGAGTTTCACTTTAGTTTGTAATATGGTTCATTTCCAACAATTGTCTGAATTGAGAAGTGAAAATAGAAAGGACTTGTTAAAAAAAGGCAGGAGAGGGGAATTAATTCTACATTACCCATTACCGTAACTTAGGTAGAATTTCCCTCTCTTCTTCCCATCATAATGTCTTCCTTATTTTACTGCTATAGTATTTTTTCTTTTGTTTTTGATAGCCATAGACAAAGAAGAGACTGAGTGACAGTCTCAAGTTCTAATAATAGCTATTAAGTTATAGTGTAGCATGCAGTTGAATCTCTTCACCTTTTTGGTACTTTTTAGATGTTGCTTTTAGTAAGCAATTATCTCAGAGATTTTTTTTTTACAATATTTTAGATGTCACAATGAGTTGCAACAATTGTTTCCCAATTCTTCTAATTTTTCCTTATGGTAGAAAATGTGTAAGGAGAGAAAGGTAGAATTGCTGCACTGTTATTTTTAATAGATAGTGCAAGGAGTTGTTCATTTTAAAGCACTTTTTGAATCTGAAAGTTTGAGACTTAGACCACTGTTTAAGAATAATCTTTACACTGACTGCTTTACAGGTGTGTGCATACTACTTATTTATATGAAATTCTAATTGACTTGGTCTTCTGAGAATACTTTAAACAAAAATACCTCTGTACCAGACTAAAGACAAGATTCAGGGGTTTAAAATAGTTGTAACATATCTAAATCATGATTTCAAGTTTTGATAAGATTAAGTTTTTTTAAAAACGTTTTTACAATCCAGCTGTGGAACACAACTGAATTAATCAAACAGACTTTCTTCAAAATTAGCTAAAGTTGATGGATATATAATGTCAGAAGACAAGTGTATCAGATAACCACAAGAAATTGCTTTTTAGTGAAACAGACCCATACTATAACCAATCTATCTTGTGCAGCTTTCAGACAGATTCTTTTCTTATTCTGTCTGGAAACATTGTGGATTGAGTGTGGACCTTCTAATGAAAAAGCATCTGCTACACTAGTTCTTCCCTAAGGATTTGCAGGTAAAATTTTATAACTTTCAGGAAATCCTGAATCCATGTGTGTTGAAGATTGTGCAATTATCATTATTGAAAGCATTCGGCTTTATCACAGAACTCAATAAATCAAAATCCTGTATTTACACAAAGCCACTTAGAAATGCATTACCAGAAGCTCTTCCAGGATATTGGATATATTGTGGTTCATATCAATTCTCTTGTAAATCTTGCTATATTACTATGTATACAAAATTGAATGAAATTCTTAGCCCTGTACAATACTGGAACCTTTCAAAGGAATGAAAAGCTGCACATTATTCTCTACACTCAACAAACATTAACTTCAATGTCATTGTCAATAAAGTAATATATATCTAAGTAACAGAATTTGCAGTAACTATGGCTGAAGTAAAGCAAACAAACAATAACACAGAAGTAGAACATATCAATGATTTGCTATACCTTTTTGCCTCAGGTGGAATGACTTGCTATATATTTATTCCTTATATATTTCTTTCCTCATAAGCATTGTATCAACATGTCAAGAAAGGTTTGAAATTCCACAGAATTGGAGCAGATGATTGTGTGGAAGGAACGTGTATCATACACTAGCCATAAACTATTGGCCCATGGAACTGGGATGGGGCAGAACAATATCAAAGAGTGATATATAAATAAACAACAGCCCCAAGGTGATTTTTGTTTTCAGGAAAACATTGGTTGTAGGATGGTTGGGACTACAAAAGATAAGGAAGCTGTAGAAACAGTTTTTAAATTAATTTAACCTGGGGAAAATTGCTAAGGCAGCAGAGAGGTTCAATATTACAAAGATAGGATTCTGCAAGTATATGCCATAGTAATCATAATTCATGTGATACAGCTCAATGAATTCACAAATTTAGTTATATAATGCATTGCCAAAAATCAGAGAATATAGTATGCCTCATTTGATTGATTGTCAAGGGCATACTTGGCTTTTCAGGAAAATAGGTCATTTAATTCAATCATACTACCTAGCTTTAAAAAGAATACAGATTTGAGAATTAAGACTTGTACACATTTTAACATAAATGGAGTTATTAATTTTATTCAGTGATAGTATGTAGCAAATGGACAAGTGCCTTTTATGGATGTGTTGAATATCATTATTAATCCCACCACCATGATACAATCAGAATCTGCTAGAAGGGATTCCTTGCTATACTTCTATCCCCTCACAAGTTTAATATCACTGACAGAAAAGAAAATTTGTAGCTTAGGGTTGAACTGTGGGGTCCTTGGTGCTCTCTGGGTTTGGTTATTTTCTTGCAGACATTTCATTACCATACTAGGTAACATCATCACTGCAGTTTATTATCAGTTTAGTATCACTTTCTAGATATTATGGATGACATATTCCCTGATTTCAAGGACAATTGAGAATGATAGCCCTTAAAATTGAACCTTTGCATTTAGCTTTCAAAGAATACTCAGACTTTGAAAAGGAAAACATCGGTTATGCCCTTAAGAAGATCAAAAGCTTATATTAAGTCTATATCTTTATTTATTATAAATAATATTTGGGATTATAAAGTAAAGAGTACCATTGGATTCCTTTATTACCAGACTACAGTTTATTACAAGAACATTTAAGAACATTGTTTCAAAGGACTAATATCCCATTTAAAATGAAACTAGATAACCCATGACTTGTTGGGTTATTGTTTCAGCGGTATTTCCTAAACAGAATAACCATGAGTGGACAAAAAAGCAGTGGGACTGGGAGCAAGTTCCTGCTGGCTTCCCAGCAGGAAACTTTTTTGTAGAAAGCTGGCAGGGAATATTAGAAATGATGACCATGTGACTATAACTGGCTGGTAGCTTAGTGGCATGGCAGTGTGGCTGTGCTGAAATTTGCCAAAGTTTAATCCCATGGGAGAAATTGGTCCTGGATTTTGGATCCCTTCTTTAAGTTAGCCCATTTCAGGCTAATGTACCATTTCAGGTACATTGATTCAAAAATTGTTGTCCTATGATACACCATTTTGCCCAATTAAAGGGCAAAAAGATAAACAGCAGAGTTTTAGAAGTAGATAGGTACCTTTGGCCCAACCATCTAGCTTCTATCTCTTTAGTGTAATTGAATTTTCAGTAACTGAATTTTCACTATAACTATAAGTAAATAAAATTTACAAATGGCTGGCCAAGCATCTTTGCACCAAAATGTATTCTTTTCATTTTGAAAGAGATTATGCAACACAGAATAAAACAGTTTCAAGTTTGGGGTGCATGACAGATGCTGACAAATGTAATATAGCCTGGAGATGTGAAAAGATTTATTGTGACGAATTATGATTTCTCTGTTCTCACCTCTGTTCCTTCTAATTTGTAAGTAACAGGTGTGCTGATTTCCTTTCCAATAGCTCAGAGGATTTTCATAGAAACCAACCAACTAAGGGAGGCATGCTATTTCTGTGTATGTTTTTGACCCATTATATTCTATTTACTAGGCACATGGAAACACTGTCAGCTTTCTTTTGAAAATATAGAACAGGTTCTCAATGTAAAGTGTGTATTTCCAGCAATGTTGTGAGGAAATTTAGTAGGAAATTTTTTAGCAGGAAAGTTATTTCGCATTAATGTTTATTGTATGGCACTGGAAAAAAAAGTCAGGCTTTTAAAATCAGATCAGTTAGGATCACGTAAGCAAAAACTACACATGGTGAAACTACTATTTGGATAAAATATTTTTTATGTTCTTCCCAAATGACTCCAAAACAGATGTATGATCCTTTTATCATATATTGGATATTTATCCTACAGTTGGGCACGTAATATATAGAAAAACTATGTTTGTGACTTTAAATGATATAAGAAAGAGCCTGTAGTACAGAGGACTAAAGCACTGTTATTAACATCTGCTGCTTGCAATTACTGCAAGTTCAAATCTCACCAGGCTCAAGGTTGATTCAGCCTTCCATCCTTTCAAAGGTAGGTTAAATGAGGACCCAGATTGTGGGGGCAATAAGCTGAGTTTGTATAAATATACAAAAGTATGAAGGCTATTGCTTAACGCATTGTAAGCCACCCTGAGTCTCTGGAGAAGGGCGGCATATAAATTAAAGCAAAAAAAAAAAAAAGAAGAAGAAGAAGAAGAAGAAGAATGATTGGCTGTGCTATTATCAGACAGCCATAAAAGTAGACAGGAAGCCCAGGAACTCCTGCTCCTGCTATTTGATGATTGATCTCCTGAAGAGGGACTGTGTGTGACTGAAGAAAACTAGTCTGTGAGTATCTGTGTGTTTAACCAGCAACGTATCTCTTTGCTGTCCAGTCTGTTGCCTACTATGCAGAGGGAAGTTTTACCGTCAACACTGGTTATGGGCCCAGTTTGTATGTACCGGTTACAGCAATAAGGGAGTTGCGACACACATTACTCCTTCAGGCGTTCTGGAGCAATGCTGGAGCAGCGTTGGTATGGGCAGCTAGATATATATATATATAGTTAATCATTTGGACGTAGAGACTACATACCTACATGCACCACTACAGCACGAAATCTATTTAAAGAGACCCTCAGGATTAGAGGAGAATGGGACATCTGACTGTTGGTTATTAAGGAAAAGCCTTTATGGGTTAAAACAGTCAGGTACAAATGGAACCAGTGTATTGTAAGAACATTAGAGAAGATTAGATTCAAAGCAGGATTAGCAGATCCATGTTTATTTAGAATGGAGAGGGATGGTAAAGTGTCTGTCAAGTTTCCGAAAGAAACCCTCCCTCCCTCCTGCTCATGGCAACTTGAAAGCTTTGCAAGTTGATAGGGTCATTATTACTTCTTTTTACTGACAACATAGCTTTGATTACAGAAAATGAACAAGAGACTAGCAGGATTGTTGATCAATTAAAAACTCATTTCAGAATTAAAAATCTAGGGGAGATACAACAATACCTGGGTTTACGAATTGAAAAAACCAGGGGAGGATTTAAATTATCCCAAACTGATAAAATCAATAATTTATTAAAACAATTGAGGATGGAGTTATGTAAACCATCAAAGACACCTATAATTCAAGACTATTGTAACACTGATGTAAACAGTCAGTTGTTTGATAAAGGGATTTACCAATCGCTGGTTGGCAGCTTATCATATATCAGCAATTGGTCTAGGCCCGATATTTCTTATAGTGTTAACCAATTGGCTAGGTTTAACAAGGAACCTACAGAAAGACACTGGCAGGGAGCAAAACGTATCCTAAGGTATTTGAAATATACCATGCATCATGCATTATATCTACAACCATCAGAAGATTTACCCGTAATTGCTTATGCAGATGCTAGTTTCGCAACACATGTGAATACAAGGAAATCAACCTCAGGAATCGCTATATTTCTGGAAAAGTCTTTGATATGGTGGCGTTCAATTAGACAGAAGCATTTGAGTACGTCTACAATAGAGGCAGAATTTTCTTGTTTATCTTTATTATGTACTGATCTGATTAGTATTAAGCAACTGATGCTAGATATAGGAATAAATATAAGAGATCCTATAACAGTATACGAAGATAATCAGGCAGCGATTCAAATGGCGACGAATATAGCTGTAAAAACTAGAACGAAACATACAGATCTTTGGTATCTAAATGTAAGAGAATGTATAATAAACAAGGTGATAGAACTTGTATATTGTGCATCGGAAGACAATGTGACTGATCATTTCATGAAAGCACAAGGAAGTAGGAAACATAAAGATACATGTGAACAATATGGTTTGAGATTGTAAATATATTAAGCTACCCAAAGGGGAGAATGTTGGATATTTATCCTACGGTTGGGTAGGTAATATATAGAAAAACTATGTTTGTGACTTTAAATGATATAAGAAGAATGATTGGCTGTGCTATTATCAGGCAGCCATAAAAGTAGACAAAGCCCTGGAGCTCCTGCTCCTGCTATTTGATGATTGATCTCCTGAAGACGGACTATGTCTGACTGAAGAGAACTAGTTTGTGAGTATCTGTGTGTTTAACCAGCAACGTATCTCTTTGCTGTCCGGTCTGTTGCCTACTATGCAGAGGGAAGTTTTACTCTCAACATCATAGAATTCAATGTTGCCATCCAATATTTCCCAGGACAGAGGAGCCAAGCTTTGCCTGGAAGAGACAGTATTTAAAAATCTTCTGATGGAAAGAATAGGGGAGAATGTTGTTTAACATAATAACAAGGAACTCCCAGAGTTAAAAATGCTAATGAAACTTTAAAGCCATCTACCCTGGATTGCTTGTGGGGGGGGGAGGGGGGGAGGCATTGGGTAAAAGAATGCTACTGGATTGAAATTTTTAGAAATGAGAGAAAGAACAGAAGAAATTATTAGTGGTTTGGGGACTTGGAAGTAGACAGCAATTCAGATTTCCCCTGATTTAATAAAAATGAATAGGAGGAAACAACCTTAGAAAATGCACATTCCATTTTATTGTATGGAAAATATACAGCACACATACTAATACTGACAGCTGATTATTATCTTCATAATATTCTTTCAGCGTAGGCAACCATGAGCTATATCAGTGTAGAAAAATAAGTAGTGCTCCTCATGCCAATCTAAATCCAATATTTGGTAAACCAGGCCAACAATTCTTCAGCATTTAATTATTTGCCAGCAGTTTTATCAGTGTCACAATCAAGAAATACATAATGTTGTACACTATCACATACAATGCAGCAATTAAGGCCACCATTTTTTTTTATTACTCACCTTTCACAGAATAAATTGAATTCACAGGGGAAACTTCAAGAGCATAACATTTAAACACGTTTTTTGAAGAAAATATAGTAAAGGCAGGATAAGATTAATTAATTATTAAGACTTCTATATCAAGTGCATATCCAGAATAATTTAGGGATTCCCTCTTGTCCCTATCCAACTAAAAACTTGCTTAGTTCCCACAACATTATAGCACTTGTTGTTTCTGTATATCTGCAACTGAAACTTATCTATAATTATTTTAAAGTAAATTTCATTAAATTTCATCAAGGATTGCAATCATTATCCTTTTGGCATTTGGCATAATGATTTAGATGGTTTAAAAAGGGGATTATTACACATATTAATAAAAGATTAGGTGGCCCATAGTTACTAATAATTAGCATTGCATGTTATCTTCTAGGAGTACCAGATCTGAGCTGCCAAAATTCAGAAAATTACAGCACACCAGCAAAAAAAATACATAAACCAACACTTTGTGCTGTCTAATGGTCTTTGGATTTTTCAATCCAGATTTGTTAGCCTATCCTAAATTATTACAGGGAACTGTTAAACACAGAAAATCAGAGTCCAGGCAGTTCAAAAGAAAATAGGTTTATTGCATGCTAATGCTCTCTACAAGAATCTGAACTACAAACAGTCAAAGCAAATGGGTGATAGATAAGAACAGAATTAAAGGTGGGCTGGACTTAAATTCTTGTTGACAGAAAGGAACTTGAGACTGATGACATGTTTGACCCAGGGGTGAAATGCTCCCGGTTTGGACCGGATCGCCCGATCCGGTAGCGATGGAGGCAGGTGGTTCGGAGAACCGGTAGCAAAAATCCCTGCCCTCCCCCCATGCCCAGCTGAGCCATGCGATCATCGGAGGCTTTTTTTCTTTTAAATGGCTCTGACAATCCAAGCTGAGTTGCCTAATTGGCAGGCAACTCAGCTTGGATTGTCAGAGCCTTTTGAAAGCATTTTTTTACAACCTCTTTGCCAAAGAGGTTGTAGAAAAAATGGTTTTAAAAGTAAAAAAAAAAAAAAATTGGACATGCCCACCCAGTCACATTACCGCCCCCACCAAGCCACGGCCACAGAACCGGTAGTAACAAATTTTAGATTTCACCACTGGTTTGACTCCTCCCTCAGGCTCAGCTGCTATCTCCTATATCAGTGATGGCTAACCTTTTCTGGACTGAGTGCCCAAAGCTCGCACGTGTGTGTGTCCCCAGCACGCCCCCCCTGCGCATGAGCAGCAGAGACCCAACGACCAGCTGGCCAGCGGAGCTGAATTGGGGTGACGGCTCATGTGCTCACAGAGAGGGCGCTGCATGCATGCTATAGGTTCGCCATCACGGTCCTATATCAACATAACTGAATTACTCACTGTTGGGAAGTGTTAATAAAAGAAGGCTCTTACCCTCCTGTCCATGCATGTAAATTTATGTGGGACCTACAGTATGCGAGTTTATCTTTAGGCTCAATGGGTTTGCCCTTCTTAATTGAATTTCAAAACACTGCCTTGTAATTTATATAACAGTTTCATAACGTTTGACCATCAGCTGTAGATATATGAATTTGGAAATCCAATCAGATGTTCTTAGTTTTTGATTTATAATTCCTATTTGTTTCTAGACCCAGAATATACAGTAAAAGCACTTCAAAAATTAAATTAATGTAATTAATTTCAAGACAATTGCATTGTTCTTTTTGTTTAAGACAATGTAATTGTTGATTGTAACTTAGCTCCATCTCCAATAGCATCAGCTGAGATACATTTCTTGAACATAGTATTTTTCATTACAGCCCTGTTCACCGTAGCTCATGCAAAGAGATTAATATAACAGATTTAAGCACAGCAAAGAAAAAATAAAAAAGGGGCTACATGCTGTTAAACTACAGCATGTAGTCTGAAAATGAAGTTTAACCTGACACTACTAAGTTCTTAGAAACGTAGAATATACTGCATGTTATATAATAAATTCCACAAAACTACAAACTATTTCTGTTTTATTTTAAAACATCACTTACATATCAGGGTGAAACTTTCAAAATGTCTAATGTGAGCAATAAATTAAAGCAATATGCCAAACATTCACATTCAAAAATGAAACAGTACATACCATACCAGCACCTCATATTCCTGACGAGTTATTGGAAATAGAGGTTGTTTTTAATATATTTTCTCATTAATTTATTAAATTATTCAAAGCAATTATGATTGATACATTATATCTGTGACATATTGTTTGTCTGTCAAAGTGTGCACCACAATGGGTTCTACAGGATATTGTACAATATGATGAGATCTGCAGGAAAGGAAATGGGTAATACAGCAGGCCATAATAACTGGGTCAGCCCAGTAGTGCATCTAGGTCAGCTTCCTGTCTCCAGCGGTAACTAAAATCAAATTATTACAGGAAATATACAAGAAGCCAGCAGGCAAATAAGGAATGAGCTGCACTCTTATGGCCAAGAAACCTGAGGCTAAAAACAGTTTATCTGTACATTAGCTTGGGCAGTTCTCTGTCAAGGAGTGATTGAGGGGATGGCAGAGATGATAGCAATGTCAATTACCATTAAAAAAATATTGGGGTGCTTTTCAATTGCAATGATTTTTTTTACAGCTTTACACTAATTAATTCTAACTTGTTGAATTGTTATTTAATTCTTACACAGTTTAGAAGCCCCACATGCCATCAGAAACAATATTTTGACTATCAAATTCATTATGTTCCATTAGTCTTTAATGTAACTTGTATTCTCCTGCATTTTCCTACAGGAAAAATGCATGAATCAAGATCTGGGTGCACAAATGTTTTAGGCAGAATTGTTTTTATAGATTGTGAATATAGATTGTAAGGGGCGGGAGAAGAGAAGGTTTTCAGAATTAAAGAACATAGGTAAATAAACACTGAATGTCCACACAATATATCAAATGAACAAAAAAGGACTAATCAGTTGCAGCCCATATATTACACAGTTATATATACTGTTGGAAGGAAAATCCATCTGGTTCAGGTCCAAGCTGGAAATAAAAGTTGCGCCCATAACCACCCGCGCGGCCGCATTCTGGACCAGCTGGAGCATCCGAGTGCTCTTCAAGGGGAGCCCCATGTAGAGAGCATTACAATAGTCCAACCGGGAGGTAACAGGGTGTCCCGGTCCAGAAAGGGCTGCAACTGGTGGATCAGGCGAACCTGATAAAAGGCCCCCCTGGCCACGGCCGTCATATGCTCTTCTAAAGACAGCCGTGCGTCCAGGAGGACACCCAGATTGCAAGCCCTCTCCGTGGGGGGCAAAGATTCACCCCCAATAGTCAGCGATGGCACCTGCTGACTATATCGGGGCGCCGGAAGCCACAGCCACTCGGTCTTGGAGGGGTTGAGTCTGAACCTGTTCCTCCCCATCCAGACCCGCACGGCCTCCAGGCAGCGAGACATCACATCAAGGGCATCATTGGGGTGGTCCGGGGTGGAGATGTACAGCTGAGTATCATCAGCGTACAGATGACACTTCACCCCAAAACCACGGATGATCTCACCCAGCGGCTTCACATAAATGTTGAACAGGAGGGGCGAGAGGACCGACCCTTGCGGCACTCCCCATGCGAGACGCCTCGAGGTCGACCTCTGTCCCCCTGCCAACACAAACTGCGAGCGGTCGGAGAGGAAGGAGGAGAACCACCGCAGAACGGTGCCCCCTATTCCTAACCCCCTCAACCGCTGCAGCACGATACCATGGCCGCTGAGAGATCTAATAGGACTAGGACAGAGGAGCAGCTCCTGTCCCGAGCCATCCAGAGATCATCCACCAACGCGACCAATGCCGTTTCTGTGCTGTACCCCTGCCTGAAGCCCGACTGGTACGGGTCTAGATAGATAGCTTCATCCAGGTGCCGGGGAAGTTGTCGTGCCACCGCGCTCTCAACAACCTTCGCCACAAAACGAAGGTTGGAGACTGGGCGATAGTTGGCTAATTCAGCCAGGTCCAGGGAAGGCTTCTTGAGGAGGGGCCTCACTACCGCCTCTTTCAAGGCGGCAGGAAAGGCACCCTTTCATATGACTGCTCTCTATAGCTCCATGATGGCGAACCTACGGCACTTGTGCCACAGGTGGCACACAGCGCCCTCTCTGTGAGCACGTGAGCTGTCGCCCCAGTTCAGCTCCGCCGCGCATGCGCACATGCCTCCTGCTGGGTGCAGGGAGTGTGCAGGGGGCCTGTGCATACATGCATGTGGGGGGGCCCGCATGCATAGGAGCCGCGTCCGCATTGCATTTTGGAGGTTCGGGCACGCACGGCCTTTGGGCACTCGATCCAGAAAAGGTTAGCCATCACTGCTATAGCTGCTGCACAGTCCTGTGAAAAGGCATATAATCTGAAGTGCTGCACATCTCCATTTGCAGTTATTGTTCATCACAATATACATGTTTGCAGAAATCCGCAAGCAGAATGTAAGAAATGTATCCCATTTAAAGTCGCATTAATTGAATGATGGTGTTATTTGTCTATTCTGGTAGCATGTTCGTACGTTTAGTTCTGAGCAGCTGTATTTTTAGAAAGCTATGCCAGCTAGTTTTAGAATAGACTAAAACTATTCTTTGGAGCCCCATTTAACTTCACTAGAACACAAAGTCCCAAGTTCATTATCATGTGAAGTTAAAATCAGAAGATCAGAGAGCCAGGAAGTCCATTAGAAAATTTAGATTATCTTTGGATATTTATTTGCTGTTAAGTGAGAGCTGCTCTGCCATGGCTCCTCTAAGCTTTCAGCCTCATTAACATACAAAATTGCTGCAACAAAATTAATTATGATGCAGGAAGTCCCTTTTCCTGTTCTCATAATCATGGCACAGAAGTGACTAGAAGAAATGCTACAGCATTCCAACCACTTGTCGCTAAATGGCATGATGACTCTTAATAAAAACTTTAAAGCAGTTAAAATTGCAATTTCTGTCATTTTGAAAAGGATCCATGTGAGCAGTTATATTAAATGTTCTTTGGGGCACAAATTATTTGGCATAGAAAGTATTTTAGTGGTCTGGCTCAGACATGTGTACATCAGTCCCAAATTCAAACCGATGCAGGTATGTATGAATACATGGAAAATCAGCATTGACCATGAACCTAGCAGGAAAAAAAAAGCAAGATGTTAAGAAGCTAGATCTTCTTGTCTCTAATTCCAGAAGATAGGAGATATAAAATAAGCATCTTCATTATTGAGTGTAAGGAAACCTCAATGTTTGTTAGTCTCTGATTAGTTAGTAAACCTGTTATAGAGAGTCATTTCAGAAATAAGAAATGGAATTCCATCTCCCCCTCCATCCTATTTTTTGTTCACAGAAGAGTTCAGGATAGATAACAAAATTAAAATATCACTTCAATAAATATTATGATCCAATAAATTTCAGGAAAAATTGCATCATTCAATTGCTAATTAATTTTAAAAATTAAAGACAAATTTAAAATAACATGTTATATTCACACATCATCTGTATTTCTAAAATAATAGGCGTTTACCAATTTCTAGGAAGTTAATAATTAAGATTTGTGAAAAGAGTTCCAGTGTATTCGCAACCATTTTACTAAACGTTTAAGTATCATTAACATGTAATAAGGCTTCTGAATATTATTTAAGTGGGTTAACCAACTGGGGTAAGGCAAGAAAGTCCTTCAGATATTTGTACTTTAAAACTTGCAGGGCTTTAAACTTCATCATAGATTTTTCAATTACAACAGAAGACAAATAGGAAACCATTTTAAACATTTAAGCAATTAAGGTAAAGATTTTCAAAGCTTGCATTCCTATGATGACCTAAAATAATACATTATTTACTGTGGCCTCCCCATAAGTAGGATTACCATAGTCACTCCATCTCTGATAGCTTTTATTTGACAGAATGGACAAAGTTTAAGGTTTAAATCCAAAATTCAAGGACCTGTCAACATTATTAGACTATCTGAAGAAAACCAAACCAGTGTAACTGGGCAGTAGGTAACTGGTAATAGATATGAGGGAAAATATGCACAAATTATTTAGACTGGATCTCCTGACAGGATTACTCAACTGTATTTTATGTTAAGAAGTCTATGAAAATGCCCTGATGGCTTTAAAAATTTAAAATCTGATTTTCCTCCCAAGGCAAATATCAATCTTGCAAGCCTGAAAGTAGTCCTCAACTTATTATCACATTAGGCCCAAAATTCATGTTGCTAAGTGAAACGTTTGTTAAGTGAATTTGTCCCATTTTATGACCTTTCTAGCCATAGTTATTAAAGGAAATCACTTCTAAATTAGTGATTCACTTAACTAAATTAGTAAATCAGTCAAACTGTTGTTAAGTGAATTTGGCTTCCCCATTGACTATGCTTGTCAGAAGGTTGCAAAAGTTGATCACGTGACTCTAGGACACTGCAATTGTCATAAATATGAGTCAGTTGCCAAGGGTCTGAATTTTGATCATACGATCATGGGGAATGCTACAACAGGAGTGTGAAAACTGGTCATAAGTCATTTTTTCAGTGCCATTGTAAATTAAACTAAACAATCTGTTGCAAGTCAAGGACTATCTGTACATTTCTTCAACCCCAACCCATAGTTCTTTTAGTGACTGAGAAACTAGGGAGGATCTCTCCTGAACCTCTTGCCCCACCCATTATGTAGCTATGGGCTGTCTCTTATCTGACTGTTCCCTTGACAGCGTCTCTTTGCCCAGTCACCAAGGTCATTCCCACATACAATTATAAATTGTATACATTAGCCTGCTAACTGAAGGTGGTTTAAAATCCTAATAGGTTTTCCTATTAGCATAAGCCTGATCCAGTAGTAATCTGTACTTCATCAGGAAACTATATTAAGCTTCAGTGCATGGAGGGGAAACAGACCCAGGTTGTATATAGCTGAACACATGAGCCAGACATTACCTGGAATGTGCAATGGTTGCCATGGCAATCATGAATAGCTGTAGGCAGGGCAAACAGGTTAGGATTTCTGATGTTCATAATGTAGCACTGGTGCAGGCTATTAATTTCACCCTAAAATATATCAGTTATAATGCCCCTCTCATCAGTCTGCAGCTTTCAGAGATATGATTATTATTATATAGGTGAAAAAAGGTGAAAAAAAAGATGTACTCCACTAGAAGATTTGAAAAATGATTTGCATTTCCATACTGTCGTCACCACAGTCACTCCCTGAATGTTCAGATATACCTTGAAATTGACCTGAATTTGTCCTTTCTGTTGTTGATCTCAATATGTTAGAATAATTACATAAGGTGATCCCAGTCACCAGTAGATAAGTGTAAAACATGTACCTCATTCTGCATGTATTTATGTTTGTTTGGGTACTTTTCTTAAAAAGGACAATTCTAATCAGTTGGTCTAGAGCAGTCTTGCCAAACTACTCCTGCTCTACTGTTTTTATATGCAAATTAAGATATTTGCAGTAAAAACAAAATGTAAAGGTACCTACGGGGGGGAGGGGAGTACAGAACCAGGGAGACAGGGAGGTTTTAGCATTTCTGAGTATAAACTTGTATTACAGGTATTCCAGCAATAAATCGGTTCAGCTGATCCAAAATCAGCACAAATGCTAGCATGGAGCTGTGGTGAGTTTATTTATATGTATCACCAGTGTTGGCTTGCTCCTGATTCTGTCCTGTTCTTTAGAACCAGTAGTAAAAGTGGTGGGAGACTCCACCCACCCGCCTGGACATCATAATTGACGATCTGTGCATGCGCAGAAGCTTCTGCGTGTTCCTGTTGCGAAGCGGTAGTAAAGGTAAGTAGAACCCACCCTTGTGTATCACTGATTGCTTTGAAATATAGCTTTATACTAGACTACCAGTTTCATGTTGTGTCATCATTCCAGAGATATTTCCTTATCTGAACAGAGCAATAGAATGACAATGCGTGGCCAAAAAAACAGTGGTAGAATAGAATAGAATAGAATAGAATAGAATAGAATAGAATAGAATAGAATAGAATAGAATAGAATAGAATAGAATAGAATAGAATTTTTATTGGCCAAATGTGACTGGACACACAAGGAATTTGTCTTTGCGCATATGCTCTCAGTGTACATAAAATAAAGGATACGTTCATCAAGAAATCGTAAGATATAACATTTAATGATAGTCATAGGTTACAAATAAGCAATCAGGAAACAATATCAATATAAATCGTAAGGATACCAGCAACAAGATTACAGTCATACAGTCATAAGTGGGAGGAGATGGGTGATGGGAACGATGAGAAGATTAATAGTAGTGCAGACTTAGTAAATAGTTTGACAGTATTGAGGGAATTATTTGTTTAGCAGAGAGATGGTGTTCCGGAAAAAACTGTTCTTGTGTCTAGTTGTTCTGATGTGCAGTGCTCTATAGCATCGTTTTGAGGATAGGAGATGAAACAGTTTATGTCCAGGATGTGAGGGGTTTCTAAATATTTTCACAGCCCTCTTTTTGACTCATGCAGTATACAGGTCTTCAATGGAAGGCAAGTTGGTGACAATTGTTTTTTCTGCAGTTCTAATTATCCTCTGAAGTCTGTGTCTGCCTTGTTGGATTGCAGAACCAAACCAGACAGTTATAGAGGTGCAGTTGACAGACTCAATAATTCCTCTGTAGAACTGAGCAACTTCCAACTTCCTGCTGGTTTCTCTATATGGAGTTATAATCTCCATCCCCTTCTTTCCTAGTGTTGGTTTATCAAGAAACCTCTAAAAATCCTTTGCGACATAGATTAGGGTTTTTCAAATTGTCAAATCCCTGATATAGTCTACAGCTACAAATCAATCCCATTAAACATCTCAGTTAGAAGCAAAGCTACAGACAATAAACCAGTATGTGAAAGTAACAGAGAAAAAACAGGTAAAAACTATCTAAAAACCAGCAAAGAACAACAACAACAATGAAAGAATGGAGAGAATCTCTTCTCAGAGATCATTGGAATAATTAATGGCTTCAAATACAGTATATTTTCATTTGAAAAAGGGACAACAGTGCAATTTTTAATGTACACAAAGAAAAGTTAAGGACCAACTTTATAATTGCTATTAATTATATCTTTAAATTAATTCTGTTGAAAGTATAAAATAGGAAAGCTAGTGAACATTTGCAAAATTCCCCCATTTTTGGCTCTTATAGGAAACGTCAAGAAATTTTGATATTTGGTTAATATTTTGTACAATAACAACTTCTCTTAATATAATACAATGATTGCTTTTAACAAATTAATCAGCACACTAGTGAGTTCAGCATCCTCTGTCTGAGTTTGCACAACACACTGAACCACAAATGAGTCAAAGACCTTTTAACCTGACATACTGAGCAAGCCCAGCCTGCATTTATGATCTAGTGCGTTAGTGGTGTGTGAATCCAGAAAATGAGCTTAATTGACTAAATCAATTAAGGTTTCATCTTTAACTGGACAAGCTAATGAAGTAGGATCATTAGGCTATTTTCTATATTCCTTCAGGACATGAGAGCCACAAAAAGCAGACAGTGGAATAAGCATATTGTGTAGATACATAGGGTAGTCACTGAGTTAGTCTAGTGCAAATATAGTCTAACAGGCACCTGAAACAGAATATATATTATATATATATAATATAATTATATATATATCTATATATATATCTATTTTCTTACTTCTTCGTAGGATTTATGTGTGTTTTTCCTCTAGCCAGGTTTTTCCTACATAACCAAGGTTTTTCTGCAGCCCTAGCCCTAGTGGATGTGATTCTACTGAGCTAGGGCTGCAGAAAAACCTTGGTTACATAGGAAAAACCTGGCTAGAGGAAAACCACACACACACACACACACACACACACACACTGCTCAAAAAAATAAAGGGAACACAAGCAGAAGACATCCGAGATCTGAATGAATGAAATAGCCTTATTAAATACTTTGTTCGTTACAAACAGTAGTTTTGTGTTCCCTTTAGTTGTTTGAGCAGTGTATGTAAAGAACGAAGTATTTAATAAGGCTATTTCATTCATTCAGATCTCGGATGTCTTCTGCTTGTGTTTCCTTTATTTTTTTGAGCAGTATATATTATATATATAAAATCAGTTTACAGGTAGTCCTTGACTTATAACAGTTCATTTAATGACCATTCAAAGTTACAATGGCACTAAAAAAAGTGACATGAGGTTTTTCACATTTACGACCATTGCAGCATCTCCATGGTCCTGTGATCAAAGTTTGGATACTTGGCAACTGACTCATATTTATGACATTTGCAGTGGGTCGGGGTCATGTGATCCCCTTTTGTGACCTTCTGACAAGCAAAGTCAATGGGAAAGCCAGATTCACTTAACAACCGTGTTGCTAACTTTACAACTGCACTGATTCACTTAACAACTGTGGCAAGAAAAGTTGTAAAATGAGGCAAATTCACAACAAATGTCTTGCTTAGCAACAAAATTTTTGGGCTCCATTGTGGTCATAAATCGAGGACCAACTGTAAATGGAGACATAAGCCCAATTACCTAAATCCAATTTAGAGAATAGGAAATTCTGTCAAAGCCCCTTTTGTAAATCAGTGGTTGCTTTCTATGGGCTTTTTGGGGGAGCTTTTTTTTCTTTTTTATAAATTCTGTCATGAGATTGTTTAGATTATTGAGATCTCTTAGGTGCCAACAGGAAGCCTAGCCAGGCTATATCACAAACAGCCGTGGGATTTTCTGAAAATCTTCATATTTTGGATTTCCTTTCCTCATTGAAGAGTACAGTCTTTCAAAACAAGTGGTGATGCGTGCTGTGTTAAATTTGCCTTTGCTATGGTTTAGGCAAGCAGCTGGAGGTGTAGGAAAAGGAAATTAGTCAGCAGAAGCAAAGATAGCTGGGCTTAAGGCCAGGGACTGACAGCACACACTTCTAAAATTAATGATGCACCCGGATATCAAGGTAATGGAATAATCATTTATGCATACAGAGAGAATTATGAACAGACACAACCAACCTTATGTACAAGGTTCTGTGAACATCTCCATCATGGATTTTTGTGGAGTTATAGGATAAATAAAGTTCATTCAATTTCCTTGAAAAAATGTGCATTTTCTAGAAATGGCTAGTATATGTTATTTTATAAAAGTAAAAAGTTGAGGTTTATTACTGCCTTATTCTACTGCACTAAAAAGAGTTGGACATCAATGTTTTTCTTTTTCTTTTCCCCTTACCCTACATTTTTCTCTCTTCTCTTTTTCCTCCCCTATTTTCCCATTATTTTTAGTTTTCTTTGTATTTTATATTTTGATAAACTTTATATATATATATATATATATATATGTAGGTCTTTGGTTATTCGGGTCTTCTCCCACGTAAAATTGGAAGTGTCTTGGCGACGTTTCGACGAAGTCTCATTCGTCATCTTCAGGCTGGTGTTCTCGGCTTCGTGCTCCTGGAAGCACGAAGCCGAGAACACCAGCCTGAAGATGACGAATGAGACTTCGTCGAAACGTCGCCAAGACACTTCCAATTTTACATGGGAGAAGACCCGAATAACCAAAGACCTACATACAAACACCCGCGAAAACCTGAGAAAACATATATATATATATATATATATATATATATATATATATATATATATATATATTAATAAAACATTTGAATAGCTGAAAAATGTGCAATATAAACTCATTGTTTGACTGATACACCAATCCATATTTTATTTAACTATGATTTCCTGGTTCAACCCAGTTGGCTGTATTTGCACAATATATTGGCTGTGTTTTTCCAGAACACTTTACTACTGGTACTTTGTTGTTTAAACTCAGTCCATGAATTAGCTTATGTTACAGTTCTCACCTACAGTGTCTAAGAGTTTTTCTCTCTTTGCATTTTTAATTATTTATTTTAAAAGGCTACCTGTGAATCTAGAAACTGCATCTTGGTGTACTTATTGGGATAAAATAAAGCAGGAATTAATAACCTAAAATGATTAAAAACAGGAGGAAAATGGTATTTGTTGCATTTAATTTTGTTTTTATAACTTTACATTAAATGAAAGCAAATTTAGTTCTCATATTCTACTCTTCTCAAATTTTTAATATTGTTTATTTATTAGTCACATGTTTATGCCGCAAAACTCCGGAGGGACTTTAGGCGGCTAACAACAAAGAATAAAACAATGCAAACAATATCCCATACAAAAGTTTTAAAAAAACATTAAAACCTATACATTCCAATTTGTGGCCGGGTCTCGCAAGATCACCATAGTGAGATCAACAGTCCCAGGCCTGCCGGACGAGCCAGGTCTTCACCGCTTTCTGGAAGGCCAGTAGGATGGGGGCAATCCGGACCTCAGGGAGTAATTGGTTCCAGAGAGCCGGGGCAACCACAGAGAAGGCCCTCCCCTGCAGACCCGCCAGCCGACATTGTTTGTTCCCAGGCCAGTATACCACTTGTGGCCAAACTCAATCCCCAATTCAAAAACAGTTGGACATAACTGTAGTAGAGTTTGGAGATGTAATAATATATTTGCATTAATGTTCTAGTATTAGTAATAACAAGCTGACATACATTTATGCCTGTTATTATAGTAAACACTGGAATTATAACATAACCAGGATTCTAAAAAAGACTAGCTCCCATGGTGATAATAGTTTTCCAGAAGGGAGAGTTTAAAATGCAACATGTCAGATTATGGTTGTGTATAAACTGCTACCTGCTAAATGTCTTCTACACAAATATTAGCAGAGCAGACTTATTTTCTTTCACATGTGTCTGTGTTGTTCTAGCCAGCCTGCCAGAATAGGCTCTACATTCGGATAATGCGTCTGTAAAAATCTTTTCATAGATTTAAATAAATTCCAGTGCTAACTGTCTGAGGTTCAAATCTAGCAAAGAGGTGAAAATTGCAGCCATGGCAACTAGGTTGAAAGACTTTGGATATTTCTGTTCTTGGGAGTTTATCTGTAGAATCTGTCCACCGTAGCTGTGTATGCATTAGTTGAAGTTTTAGTTGATAGTATTCTGAATTGCTATGTTTTTTAGTAAAACTAAAACGAAGTAAGCAATATGCATGCGTCCCTGAGAACAGAGTATACAGATTTTATTTTTCTGTATTGCCATATCTTGCCATCCACATTTTAGCTTCCATTACAGGTAGCTTTCAATTTATGACACTGAAAAAAGGAATTTATGACTAGTTTTCACACTTACAACTGTTGTAGCATTCCCCATGGTCATGTGATCAAAATTCAGATGCTTGGCAGTTGATTCATATTTATGACGGTTGCAGTGTCCCAGGGTCATGGGATTTCCTTTTGCGACCTTCTGACAAGCAAAGTCAATGGGGAAGTCAAATTCCCTTAACAACAGTTTGGTTAATTTAGCAACTACAGTGATTCATTTAACAACTGTGGGAAGAAAAGTCATAAAATGGGACAAAGTCACTTACCAAGTGTTTCACTTAGGAACCGAAATGTTGGGCTCAATTGTGGTGGTAAGTCAAGGACTACCTGTACTGAGAGTGCAGGCCCTTGATGTAGAAATTCATGCACCAGCATGAGAGGCCACATGTGCTATTTCTTCTGCCCAGATTAGCTTTTTGCCAACCAAACCTGTCCTCTTCAGAAGTTATAGTAAGAAAAAGGGGGTGATAGATTTATATGCTTAGTATAATCTCTATGACATCAGAGGTGTAGGAGGAAGCTTTGCAGAATGTTTACTGACTTGGCTCAGAGATACTCCAAACTGCTAGGGAACAAACAGATGTTTCAAATGTTTGCTATTCTGCATCAAAGACCGGGAGGAAGGAAATCAGTTGATTGGATTTGCCTTTGGTCAACAGGAAACTTTATCACTAAACTGCTGCTCTTGTATCTTGTCTTTGTTTAGTATTCTGTTCTTCACGGCTTTGCTATCTCATTGAATCTAACTAAAAGCTTGCTGCTTTATAAAGCTAACTAATTATATTCATGCAAATTGTTTCAATACTGTAAAACGTTAAAAAAGCTGTCTGATTTATTTTGGTGAAATGTTTTTATTTTGCTTCACTTTTCAGTGTTTTCACTTTTCAATTTGTTGTGAATCATTCATTCATTCTAAATCATTTATAACTTGCTTGTCACATTTCCCTATTCAAAGTAACTGATGACAACACAAGGAGAAACAAAATTCTGAATCTATTATATAACAAACCTAAAGTAAAATACTTAACCTCAGAAAATCTAACAAAGAAATCTATTTTTAAACAAACAATTAGCTGTACACTAATTTATTGGGCTCTCAAAATACTTGTAAAACAGCAATGTGAATTAAAGTTGAAAAATGAAATGAGTTTCCTACAGAAAAGAGTTGTGGAGTCAGGATCCTATTACTAATAGAAACCTGCAAAATGATAATAAGTGGCTCAGAGAAAAGCAACAACAAAGATTTGAAAAATGAAAAGGAGATCCTGAAGACAGTCTCCAACATAAACATTTTAAGTTGAACCTATAATCGATACTGGAAGTTAATTAAGAATATATAGGAATCCTAGTTTAACACTCCATATTACAGATTATATTTAGAAAAACAGATTGATTGTATAGACATAGACCTGATGGAAGCACGACATATGCTTTTACATATGGAATTTCTTTGCTAGATTGGGTTGAGCTGTTTGTAAAGAGTAACTTAATAAGGTATAGATAAGTTCAGAAAAGAAGGCATGTCTTTTATTCAACAGCTCCTTGATCATATTAAAAGTAGACATTTAGATATTACTAAATGTTTTTGAAAAGGAAAAGCAGATATTTGTATTTTTTCCTGTTCCTCTCCTTTTTATAATGTGCAGAGCTCTAGCAACTTATAGAATTAATAATGGAATCAGTAAAAACAGATTTATTAAAAACATGTAAAAACCTTGGTAAAAACCTTTACCAAAGGACTCGATATGTTCCAGAAAATAGATCATGGCATCATCCAGGCCTAGAGAAATACACTATTCCATTAGTACACCTTCTCTTCATCATAACATGTTGTTAAATGATGTCTCTTTCAATAAGAGAGAAATGTTTGCTTGTCAAAACTAGGAAAAATAATCAGTTATTTGTATAGAGGATGACAGCCCAATAAATCAGTGACACTGGCCATCTTTAGGACTGATACTCAATTTATCTCTCAAGGCATCTGAGCATGTACAAGCCATGAAAATGTTGGCTTTTTCCATGACAGAAGGAGCATATTAGTAGTTTGTTTCTTTTTCCTATTTCTCCAAATTCCTGATCCTGTAGGAAGAAAATTTTTCTGCGTTCTAATCACAAGCTCTTGAGAAGCAGCTGTTGAGAAGCCAGTCATGTTATAAAACCACATCTGGATTTAGCAGAGTAAAGGGTAGGGGAAAATGTATATGTCAGACTTGAACAATAAACATAATCCTTCTGCGAGGACCCTCCTTATCTAAAGCTGTACATGAAAGAAATGATATAATATGGTATGGAGACAAGAAAAAACCTGGAGAGGTAGAAGAATATTCTTCCCTAGAAAATGTCACTCTCATGGACTCATGATGGCCTGGTAGGCCCGTTTTTCTTTCTTACCTGGTTCCAGATCCTCTCTGTATATCTGGGAAGGGCGAAAAAAGCCTTTCCCACTCCCTTGGTGGGACAGGAAGTGACATTTTTTGCTGTCCCCAGCCTCCAGAACCTCTCTAGGAGTCTCTAGGAGCCTCTCTAGGAGTCTCTAGGAGTCTCTGGAGGCTGGGGACAGAAAAAAAACGTCACTTCCTGTCCCACCGGGAGTCGGGAAATGGGCCCTTTCAGCCTCCGTAGGGCTCCAAGGGAGTGGGAAAGGCTGTTTTCGCCCTTCCCAGATACACAGAGAGGATCTGGAACCAGGTAAGAAAGAAAAACGGGCCTTCCCCACCCCGCCCCCAGGCCCTCCAGAGACAGGAAACAGCCTGTTTCCCTACTTCTGGTGGGCCCAGAAGGCCCGAAAATCAGCTGGCCGGCACACGCATGCGCCCCAGAGCTGAGCTGGCATCCCCACTAATATGGCTCTGCGTGCCACCTGTGGCACGTGTGCCATAGGTTCGTCATCACGGCCGTAGGTAAATGGCAGCAAGATTGTGTGGAGAAAAGATTCTAAAGCATTTAATGCCTATTCCTTAAGAGTATGATATTTAATCTTTTATGTTATCACTGTAAATTCTAATTGAATGATGAAAGAAGAGATTCTTAGTACTCTATTCTGACAAATTTACAAACTTTTTACTGATAAAACCAATCAGTTACATGTTAATTTGGGTTCTGGATTTGAAGCTGATTGAAAGTATAGACCAGAAAATCAGTTCAAAAATGAAGTTTTATGAAGTTAATAAGTAGATATGATGACTATATGCAGAAACCCTCTTGGATTGGATTCAAGGGTTCATCTAATCCAGAATTCCAGGATACACAGAGGCCAATCAAATAATTCTACTCAGAAAAATGAGCAAGAAGGTGATAGTTTCGCCCCCACTATTGCTGTTTGGCATAACAGGAAAATGCCATTGTCCTATTGTTAAGGAGTACATATTGTATCTGGAATGCAAAAAATTGGATAAGTACTACACGGCACCAAAAAGCTACAGAAAGTCCTAATGTTTTGCTGCCATGTAAGCGTTATTGCAATTTTTGCAGCCCAAATACAATGCCTCTATTGTTTGCTTTCATCCAACACAAGTAACATCAGAGAGTGAATTTTCCTCAGGTCCTGTCCCTTCCATGAGTGGATCTTCTTAAAACCCACTAAGATTTTTTTCAACAAAGCCAACCTAACAACTGCTTTTAAATGCTTTGTTAGTATTATTTTAAATGCATGCTTTGCCTTCTTCACTTGGCTAATCTAATTTCAGCTGCCTAAAATGTGGCATGTCATAATCAGCTTACTAGGCAAATACAATATTAAGTAAGAGCAGCTAGATTAATCATCTATAGGTTACTAGATTCTAACCAAGCTAATTTGCTGCATTTTATCTGAACTTAAAATGTGGAGAGACAAGGTGCAGAGGATACTGGAAAAGACACTAATACTGTATTTTTTGCAGTTTGTTAAAGGCAATTGCACAGTAAAATGGCACAGGAAGTAATATGGTTTTATGTGCGTCACAATCATTAGCACAGCAGTCTCCTCAAAGCCTTAAGTGCAAAGACCATCCTTTATCAATATATTCTCTGTTGAAAAGTTTGGCCTAGTTCTGGGGGGTAAAATGACATTTTACAGTAGTTTAATGGGTTTTCATTTTTTTTAGGAGCTATAAAGAGTGGAGACCTTAAAGGTATAGAAGACCAGCACTGGAATCAAGATGAGAAAATCTTTAATCTCTTGCATTATTTTTCCAGAAAAATTTATCCTTTCACCTACCGTGCAGGCTGGTTTGACTACACTCACTGCCAAGAAAAGATGTGACTGTGTGTATGTGTACTGTATTGCCCAGAAGTAAAAATATGCTGGAGATATGTCTGTCATTCTTGCAGCAAAATGGCTTGAGAGGAAATAGTTAAGAGATCCTTTTCCAATGCCAATCTTCTGTTTCAAATCTTTCTTTTTATACACACACACACACCAAAATTCTAAAATTTCATAGAGACCAATGAACTGAATAATTTATCTTTAAGTAAGATGATAAAACTGTAAGTCATTCCATTTGGTAATAGCTTGCATGCTAAATGAACATTCTTTTATATAGTGGGGAAAAAGCGAACACAGAAAACAAGGTATAAGTGAAGGGTTCTGAATTAGTCCATTCCTTTGCCGTACCAATTTTTTCAGGCCTTACGTCTTGCTCTGAAAGGGAATTTCACCCCATGAACCCTCACTGCAACCTGAATTGATTGTCAGTTTAAATTATAACTTCTGTAAGATGGCTGGGCTAGGAAGGAAAAGGTGGAGTGTATTGCATTAGCAATGCCTTTTATTCCTTTATTTGCTTGAGTTACAGCAGATGGTATTTCACCCTCTACTAATAATACTCATTCATTTCACAAATTAATATCAGATCACTCTGCAACGCATGACTAGAACTCTCCATCACTCTCAGGAAGAAATTTCTCAAGTGGGTGGATCATAACTACTGTTCATTTCAGGACCATTTTGTCTTCATTTCTTTTTTTGCTTTTCCTCTTGCCCAGCCATCTGTTGCTCAGTAATTGTACATTGTACATCTAATAACTCCTGCATTACATTGCCTCAAATGGCACCATATTGCTAAACCAGCATCTGATGGCAAGGCTTTTGCACAGGGGGTTAAAAGTAGAAACTAAAATTTATAGTCTTTCAGCCTTATCCTTACTCAAAAAGCCCAAAAATGCTTCAAGATGTAATTCTTGTACTTTGGTTTTACATACTGACTTGGCTAAATGGGCATTCTTCTTCTTTTATCTCCACAGGCCCTATGAACAATGTGTTTATAACTTTACAGCAGTTTTCAGATTGTAACCCAGATCTTAGGTATAGAAAGAAAGAAATCTGTTTAACTTTTAGAATGTTTTGTACTTGACTTTGTTTTAATAGGCAGAAAATGATCATGAATTATATTTTTGTTTGTGAACCATGATTTATGGAAACTTAGTGAATGCAAAGAGCTGATGTATCAGCAGTAGTTATCATCAACTGGAAAAAGGAACAATCTGTAATTGGTTTATTGAATAAAATGATGTCAAGATTACAATCATGACTGTACAGAAGACGTGTACTAATTGTAACATTAGAGAAGAAAAGAGAAAAGGAAAGAAAATTTAATTTTGGTATTCACAGAAATGTTAGCTGAAATATAATGGAAGTCCAGCACCAAAATAAATGAATTATATACCTAGGTACAGTAAGTTCATATCAGTGCAGCTCAACATTTGGGTAATAATTTTTTTTTGCACGTAGGATGAACATCAATTACTTGTATCTGCCACCAAGTGATTCAATAGCAATAATTCTGTGATTATGAGCCCCGTTAGATATCCAAGGCCATAGACTTTGCCTTCAGTTATACTTTTGTTATAGGATGTGAGCAATACAACATAATTTCTATTTAGTAAGTATAATATAAAAACCTCTCTGTATAATTCTGAATGTGCAGGGGGCGGGTAGAGGTTTGACTTTTTAAATGAAGCACATGACTGAAGCAGGAGACAAACATCTGAGCCAAGACTCAGGAAAGAGTTTCCGCCTCATTGCCTAAGCAGTGACAGATGCAAGGATACGTCAAGCAGGCTAGATCTGAAGATTTGCACTAGGTGCCAGGTTGCTGACGTCTTCCCAGGCATGCTACCACAGCACAGGATTCTTCTGTAGCTAACATTTGCTCTCCTGTTCCAGACAATAACAGCTCTTTGCATTTAAAAAAATGGAGATAAGGCACATTTAGAAAGCTCCTGCTTGGCTTGCAATGCCTGGCACAACTAGTTGGAAAAGTATTGAGTTATGCACATTGGAAATTGGTGAGAGAAAAGTGTTGGGGAAAGCAGAATTTTTTTCCCCAAAATTTATAAAAATCCTCTATGACAAAGAATCATTTTCTCTGATTCAGATATGCTCTATTCCTCCAATGTTTGCAGAAAATATATTTCATGGGTCTGCAGTTTATCTTGTGCTAAAATGAGAGCTGAGGGCAAAAAATCTCAGGAACAGGCAGGCAAGCAGTAATTAAGAGTAGGAAACCACATAAATGAGGATGGTGGAGGTTGCAGAGGAAGTAGGGAGATTAGGTTATGCTAATGCTGAATGGGCATTTCAGTAATAACTGGGCTGGGTGTCTGTCTCATGATTACAACTCTGTTGCATGTTTTCAGGTAGAGGCTCAATTAATTCTAGAAATAAGAAACCACAGTTTGGCCTGCTTGGATGAGATACTTAACTGCTCATTTGCTTCTGATTCCTCACACTGTCTTGTAAGAAAGCCAGAAATGACTATATCTGGTATCAGTAGTGGGGCTCATGGTGCTGGGTGCCTGCAAATCGTCCCAGTTATTATGATGCACTGGTTGTTTTCCAAATGTAATTCAAGGTTAAAGTCTTCATTTTTAAAGCCTTACATGGCATAGGACTTGGCTATTTTCAGGACTGCCTCTCTTCAAGGTCATCTACTCATCCCATTAGGTCAGATAGGGTGAGCATACTCAAGGTCCCTTTCCCTGAATGTTGCCATCTGATGAGACCTTGGAGGTACACCTTTTCTGTAGCACCCCAGCCCTTTGGAATAGTTTCCCACCTGAGATTAGAGGGCTCCCTATTTTTAGTCTACTGAAAGACCATAAAGACTTGGCTTTTCCCCTCCAAGCATTGGGCTAGAATAGAGTTGACTCAGGAGATTACTAGTTTAGCTGTTCTGGCACCGCTTGGGAAACGTAGTTGTATTTTTATTTTATTTTTTGTTGTTGTTATTAGGAACTGCCTAGGAGCACTATGTGAGATAGGTGGCCATATAAGTTTTTTAAATAACTAAATACATACATTTCAGCAGAACTGGAAGTAGATGTTTTTTCATTTGCCTGAAATTCATTTTTCTACCACTTATGACAATCCATCTGTGCCAGGGATAGCCCAACTCACACAACCTTATTAGGCCTGAGCCATGCTCTGAATATGGTAAATTCAGTCCAGTGGCTTCTGGATTCAGGTCTCAAGGTCAGATCTAATCAGTTTGTTAGTATGCTACTATATAACTATAATTCTCTGGAGCCATTGGACTGTGAATAAAGTTAGAAAGATATATCTATATCCCTGAGTTTCTTTTAACAAAATTTATTGAAAATAATAGGATGAAGTTACAGAAGTCTCAGGAACTGAACAGATTTCACTTTTAGAACCTAATTTACAGCTCAGTTAAAATTACCCTCTGAACTTTAGTGGTATTTTTTTCCTAGAATAATCTTTTGGCTAATTACAAGTAACACTTCATTCTTTTTAGTCATTTCCCTCCCTCACATTTTTTTTTCTAAAAGGCTTTCTGATTAGGAACCAGATCTAATATTAGCTCCATGGTTCCTCAAATGTTTGTTATGGAATTTGTACTATATTTGATGTGTTAAAATTAATATGCTGCTTTTTAAAAACTTCTGGGTTATATTTGTATTTGATGTCTTTACAAATGAACAATAGACAATAGAATGTAATAGGTACCTTCTTGTTCTCCTATTTATTCTTTTACTTTTGTGTCATTTTAACCATTCTTGGGTTCAGAAGTGAGTAGCCATCCTCAATCTACTGCTTTCCAGATGTCTTGTATTGCTATTCCTATTAGCTCCAAGCTGCTAGCAAGGCCCAGGTTAAGAAGGACTACAACTACAACTAAGCCTAACCTCTCTGCAAGCAATACTCATGATTATTTAATTTGTTTAAGAGGCAAGCTTATCATACTGAATTGTCTTAAATTGTGATCTAAACTCATCCAGTAACCTATATATTAGACTGAGGCAGGATATATTGAAATTGCAACTAAATTAGGCACTTCAGGGTGTTTCCTGCAAGGAGACAGTATATAATTGCTGTGGCTAGTCTTACTGGCTGCTTTGGTCATATAATTGAACAGAGAAATTGCAGGCCAAAAAATAAAGCAAAAGTCACAGGAAGTTTTTATATATGTTCAAAACATAAGAGCTGCTTGACATTTTAAAAAAAATTGTATTGCAAAACCTTTGATAGATTATTTAAACAAAATTATACAAGAATAAAGACAAAAAAAAAAACAAAGTAGAAGATAATCAACTACCAGTAGTACACAAGTAAAAGCATTGTGGAGAAGGGAAAAAAACCTTTTGGTAATACATTCTCCTCTTCCATTTATTTTCCTCACCATTAAAGACTATCTAAATATTTGTACTTTACTTTGAAAGTTAAACACCGGAGATTATTGTTAGTTATCTGTTTAACTCATTTCATCTATTGTTTTTTATTGATCACTATTTTCCTAAAAAGCATATTCTGAATTTATGAATTCAAGGTATTGTATATTTTATTAATGTAGGTATACATTTATTTATTTAGTAAATTTAAATGCCACTCTCTCACTATCAAAATGGGTGAGATATATAGAGAAGTCATTATTGTTTGACGTTAGCTAGCCTTTTGTTATGGGTATATATACTGTCAGTTTTGCCCTTGCTGCCTATTCTTCAGTGTTGGTCTCCCAATCTCCCAACGGATAGACCAATTTCAGCCTGATTTCTGCAGGGATGTAATTGTTTTAAATTAAGCCACTGCTTTAATTGGTATTATAAACATAACTGAACTAGTTTTATGACCACTGAATATAGTGCAGCAGGTTTGGAGCCGTGTTGCACATTTAAAGTCTCACAAAGATTCAATAATTGGTCTCAGGGTATTTTTGAGACTAAGTTAAGTATGTTTGTGTACTAGGTCTCCAGATTTAAAGACACAAACACAGGGGTGCAAATGTAACAGGTCTGCCACTTCTTAAAACAGTGATTCATTTTCATGATATTCGTTTTGCAAAACCAAAAACTCTCTTATCAAGAGTTGTGCCTTTGTTCTATTCAAGTAAACATTCTAGTTCAAGAAGTGGTCTGACATTAAATTTCTTCAGTTCTGTTTAGTACTGTATTCAGAGTTTTTGTTTCAGATCAGGACAGGACTCAATTCATTTTTTTAGATAGGAATACAAAATATACTGGAGTTAAGGCAATATACCATATCATCAGTCCTAGTAGCTTATCCATCACATTGGATGAATGAATTTGGATTCTTCTGATACAAGATATAAGTAAGTTAAACATTGGACTGATCAACAGGATCCCATACCATAGAGGAATTTGAAGCCTCAGTTTAGATATTGATTCCATCTGGACAATACAAATTGACTGGGTCATCCACTTGCTATGGCAATTTATGATAGTAGATGATTATATCAAGTAACTACCTTCTAGGCTGCTGCAAAATTGACTTGGGGGAAATTATTTCCTGCCTTCCATAAATTAAAAGAATAACAATTGTAAAGTTATACATTATCAAAATCAAGAGTAGTTTCCAAAATAAAATGATGAGATTTCAATAGGACAATATCTAAACAATTTGAGAATTGTTTCCCTTTGTTAGATTTTAACTGATGTTGATAACTTTGAATTTTAATTAGAACCTGGTATATCTGAAAAGAATGAAAACAAGTCTGAATAAAGAAGTAGCTCAAATCCTATTTTTGAGTTTATGGCTTTCAAATATCCTTCCCATCAGATGAGCACTTGTTATGAATGGTAAATTCAGTATACAGTAACTCGGGTATAAAAGAGAGAGAAAAAGAGCTCTTGACTATGCAAGGAAGCAGTCTAATCCTTTCACACATATTTGCCTAAAGAAAACAATCAGAAGCAAAAGGGTCAAAAACATGAAAGTTTCTCTTGCATCAGTCAATTCTTATAAGGTAGCCAAATTGATGCTGCTTCTTCATTATATAGGATAAAATGTGCTTGTAGCACATAATTAACATGCAGCTTCGAAGAGACTAATTATTTTCCCATTTCCAAAGGAGAACTGCCACATTAATTCAAGACACAAAATGTAGCATTTTAATTACATCCTATTTAGCCATGTCTATTATCAGTTCTTCATATATGATAATCAAAATGTTCCAAATAGTGCAGAACCTTGTCACTCTCTGAGTTGTCTTTCTGAATAGTAATTCCCATCTGGAGGCTAAACTACTTAATTTTCAGGAATAGGGTTAAAGGGAATTAAAGCGAGAGAAAATAACAAAGAAAGCGAGGGAGACAATGAAAGGGAATGGTAGTAAGTTGCTATGTTCTCAGAAATGACATTATCAATATCTAAATAAACAAAAAGAATCACCTTTCACAACCAGGTGATCTATTATTATAACTTAATCTTTATTCCATTCTTCTCCCAATCAATTCAGAATAGCAATCTATGTAACCTTTCTTATCCTGCAAGAAATGTAGGATTTTAGCAAAAGATCCAGTGTCAATCAGTAAGCTTACTAGCTAAGCAGAGATTTGAACTCAAGTTCCCCAATTCTAGTCAAGCATAGAAGTGATTAAAATAAAAGCCCTGTAAAGAAACTTTCAAGATTTATGTTATACATGATTTCAGTTTAGTCTACTCCAATCATGACTAAACCTAGATATAATCTGATAGATACCTACCTTACGCCTTCTAGTCAATGTGTGATGGTTAAACTGGTTAGGAGCTCAACCATCCATGCAGGTCCCACCTGCATATTTTTCTGCCTCTCCTAAATGGAAATCTGCATAACATGCTTCAAAGGAGAAAATGTGACTTTAAAGACAAAAGAAACAGAATCACAACCTCATATTCATCTTAGCCTTTGGATGTTCACTAAAATATGTGAAAAATTCAAATGCTGTACATTTCATCATGTTTTTTTAGATTGAGTTTTATATTAAATAACATATTACACTTGTCATCTTTTGTATCATGTTTCTACAAGAGCAAGATTACTTCAAGAGATGTACAAGATATGATACAATAATTTTTAACAAACACATTTCAAAGTGCTCACCTTAACAAAACCCAGGTGAAATGTCACAGATGGGAGAAATTGACTCAGGTCAAAGGTTGCACTAAGCAATAATGTGGATTCTGTTTGGTTTGATATAGTTGTAATATATAAACCAGGGATTATATTATGAGCATTAGCATTATGGAGCCAACTGATTCAACAGAACCTAGTTATCAAAATGGTTAGCCTGAGTTGTACAAAGGACTGGCTATTATATACAAACAGTACATTGGTCAGCTTTTCAAATTTGAGGTTAGCAATGCACAAGGGAAATGTACTGATCTTAATTTTCACTCTTGCTAGCTCAGCATGGTCTAGTTAGTTTAATTCTGCCTTGTTAAACAACTTACAAGAGCTGGTTAGCCATAAACAATGAACTACAATAGTTAGGGTCACATTTCATAATGACAAAAAAATCAAAGTGCCATCTGAACCAAGCCATTGGTTGTATGTATTTGTTGCTACTCTGGAAACTCGACTAGGAGCCAACTCAGCTTGAGATACTGTACGGCTAGAACTCAGGACTCACTCTGCTGTTCAGAATAACCCACCTAAAGTAGTGGCCAAAATTATGGAAACTTTTTAGGAAAAGTGTTATTTTCTAAAACTAGCTAATAATAACACCACTTTTTTTTGGAGTAGTACCATAAAATTATATATCAATGGAAAGATAATTTAATCAATAATGTAATGCAATAACTTTTATGAAGGATTTGCTGTTAGAATAGCAGTTACAGTATAAAGAAGAGAAGTGAAACACATAGAAAAAAATAAGATATACAAAAATTATCACCATAGAAAAAACGAGATATACAAAAATTATTACCATGTTAGTTAATACTTAGTTGGGTAACTTTTAGCATGAATTATGGCCTTACAACATCTTCCCATGGAGTGAACCAAGTCTTTTAATTCTGCACAGGGGTGGGCTTCAAAAATTTTAGCAAGGAGTTCTCTGCCCGGGTGCTGGATGGGTGTGGCCATAGTGGGCGTGGTCTAGTCGGTCTCCTGCATCATGGTGGGGGGGCATTTTTGCCCTCCTTGGGCTCCGGAGAGTTTTCTTGAGCCTCCGGGAGGGCCAAAATGGCCTCCCCAGGCTCCGGAGGCCCTTTGGAGACCGGAAATGGGCCCATTTCTGGCCTTCCCGAATTTCTGGTAGGCCCATTTTTTGCCCTTCCTGAACCTCCATGTGTGCTCTGCACTTACCTGCATCCAAAACAGGCCATGTGGGGACTCTTGGGAGGGGCAGGGTGAGGTGGGCAGGGCGGGGCCAGCCAGGAGTGGGATTTGAGGTTCTCTGAACTGCACAGAATCTTAGCTAGAGGTTCTCCTGAACCCCTGTGAATCCCCAGCAGTCCACCCCTGGTTCTACAACTGTTATAATGTGAAACCAAGATTGAGTGATTGCTTCTATTAACTGGGTTTTATTGGTGGGTCGCTTCTGACTAACAAGTTTTTTTAGTCAGCTCCATAGATTTTCAATTGGGTTAAGCTCTGGGCTATTCCCAGGCCATTCCAGCAGTGGAATATGATTATCTTGAAACTCCCCCCAAAAAGTGGTGTTATTAGCCATCAAACCTCAAAAAATATACTTTTCCTAAAAGGTTTCCACAATTTTGGCCACTACTGTATCTGTTTTCCTTTAAACAACAGTTCTGTGGGGTATTCTCCTTCACAGAAGAAGATCATAGGTGAGAGATATTATTTTGCTTAAGGCTTTCCAAGAATTCAGGGCAGAGCTGAACTGTAAGATATAATCAGAGCAGGGGTGAAATGCTCTGAAGTCTGCTACCGGTTTGCTTTGCTACCGGTTCGCTTCGTGCACACATATGTGGTGCATGCCAAATGTGCGGTTGTGCACATGTGCACCGCAGGCACTACAGCGCAGCACTGAAAAAGGATTAAGAAGCCTTTTCTGATCTGCAAAGGTAAGTAGAACAGCGAGGGGGGGAAACAGTTGTGCCGCGCGATTTAGATTCGCTAGAAAGCAGGATTTTCTGCTTTCTAGCAAATATAAATCGCACAGCATAACTGATCGTCAGAAATACCGGTTCATCCAAACTGGTAGCATTTTTTACTACCAATTTGGGCGAACCGGTCCGGGTAGCATTTCACCCCTGAATCAGAGCCTTATACAAAATTTTATACATTTAAATACAAGTGCCATGGGCTTTTCTGCTTCCAAAAGGAATTACTTTTCATTAGAAAGTAAAGCATTGCATTGCATTGCATACAGAGAAAAAAAAATTGAAATTGGCACCCATAATTAAGGTTATATTTTTGAGTAAGCATTAAGCCTGAAAAAGGAGGCTGCACATAAGCCCTTCATGCTTACTTTTGAATCAATTGCTACAATTCTCATCAGCTGGGATGTGCATGATACAAGATTTAACATTTTAAGTAGCAAACAGCATGCATCATGTGTTAATTCTATTGCTATGGCAACATTTGCTATATGCTTGATAAAGGCAGTAAAATTGTACATATTATATCAATACAAGCAATTGCATGGCTAAAGGGGAGGAAAAGCAGAAACATAATACATATTTATGTTTTGAATGGCCTTTCTAATACATCCCCCTAACTAATGCTATGTTTTCATATTACGACCAAGTACAAACTAGGAATAGCTTTTTCACCTATCTCTTGATTTCACCCTGTATATGGCTTGGGGGCAGAATGAAAAATGAATCAGCATTCCAAGTAGAATTAATATTTTTCCAATAAAAATGAGTTCTGAAAACATGGCTGTCTTTTTCCTTTGCAAGACTCTATATACGGTAGTTTCACAGCATATGGATGAACAATTAATGAAAATGAACTTAACTCCATTTCCTTTGCAGTTATCAAATTGAGGTGGCAAATGATTTAATAAGAAAGTTACTGCCGAAGATGTAAGGCCACGTCTTTAAAGTTTAGGAATAGAGGCTTTTCTATCTGTGCTTCCTGACATTTTAGGTCATTCTTCAACAACTTGGTTCCTTCCAGACTGCTGGTTAAAATCTGGGAATCCTGGAAACTGCAAAACAGTACTTCCTGCAGTGTTTGCATTGCTCCCGCATTGGTTCTGTATTCATGTGATCTCACAATATTGCATATATTTAGCAATATAGCTGGTTTATTTATCAAATTTATATAGCTGCCCATCTCATCAAAAACAATTCTGTTCTAGAAATGCTGAAATATTGCAGAACTTGGTCTGTTCTCTCCGAAATAGAAATTCTTGCCTCATTGCCTCTCTCAACTCTTAGATTTTTTTTCCTTGTCTGTCACAGTTTGGTGCTATTGTTTCTCTGCTGTTTTAATAAACTGAGCAGAGGATTGGGGATTTAGCAGTTTTGCACTGAACTCTGTTTGCAAATGATTTAAAGGCCAAACAAAATGAGCTGTAGATTAAAGGGCACTAGCTGGATACCATTGTTTGCTCTGTCTTATTTGGTCAGCTGGAGAATACACAGGTCTCCTCATGTGGCTCATTCTGTATTTTCAGCTCAGCAGCAGTGACTTCCGTCTCAAACTGTTCCTGATATTTCGAGGAGTGAGAGGAGCAGCGCATACTAATAATCTCTGCTCTTTGTCAAAGTATATTTATTTTTGCCCATGTAAAAATGCTCTGCCCGTAATATATCCAATATGTTCTTTAAAAAAGCAACCCTAGAAAGAATCCTGACTGAAATTTAATTTATTCATAAAGTAAAATCAATCTTCCCCATGTATAAGTATGCATACTTCCCTACATAAATTTGTCTGTTTCAGTGATAGAACTGCAGTAGCAATATGGAAGATACCAACCATACTAGAAATGCATGAGCTATGTATACTTACATTTTAAAATAATATTTTAAAATATTAATATTTCATATTTTGTAGTTTTTTGCAGGGTGATTTGTCCAATAATGCTAACATAGGAAAAGTGTGGAAAGTCAAATGATGTTTATGGTTAGGTGACTTAGTCTGAAGTGATCCAGTTTGACTTGTGATAGATATACTACTCTGCCCAAATTCTTTGTTAGGCAATCACAGAATAAGGAAAAGACCTGAAAAATAATCATATCATCTTTTGACACACTAACAACTTCCTTAGTGGGTAATAAGTAAAAATATTTTTTAAGAAAACAATGCATCCTCCTGAGGTTCTTCTTTGACATTTAGTCTAAATTTCCTTTCTTCTAATTTGAATTTGATAATTCAGTTCATGCCTATAGTATATATACGATTTGTTTATTATCTATACATGAAACCTCAACTAATCATATTGCCTTTAAGAAATAATATTCAACTCTAATATTGGTTTCCCTGTAGTTATTGGTTTCTAAACCATTCATTGCCATTGTCACTCTGTTTTAGCCATGCTTCAGTTTATTATATCCTTGTTAAGAGGAGGTGCACAGAATAGACCTCATCAATTCCACATGGTCTGACCAAAACAGAATAGAATGGTACTATTATGTCTGATGAGCTAATCTCTAAAATTCTGGTTCAGTCTAGAATTTCATTAGCCTTTTTAACTGCTCCATTGTATAATTGGCATGCTTAGTTAGTGATTAATTATGCTGTCTTCATGGCATTGCTGCCAAATTAGGACCAACATATCCAGATTTTTCTTACCTAAAAGTGAGAACTTTATATTTATTTCTGCTAAAAGTTTTTAGACTGGTTTGGCACAGTTATTGAGTCCCTGAAGATCAACTTCAATCCTTCAATTTTTGTCTTCTAATAATGCTTACTTTTTAATTTTATCTGTTTCTTATGATGGGATAAGATTACCAAGAAACATCTTTTTATGGCAGTTCCTTCTTCTGCAGAATTTGAAGAGTGATATTGTCAATCCCTTGAAGTAAATATTCTGCTCTTGAATGAAAGGTGAACAAGCAATAGTCTTGGATGACTACTGAGAATAATTTGAAGGTATATTTCTATTATAGATTTGTCTTCTAGTTTTTAGGATTTTTCTGGCAGCATCATTGGCAAGGGTGGGGATGTGGAGCTATGTTAGACTCTTGTGAGTTCATCTTTATGTTAAACAGAACATTCCTAAATTATCCAGAATGGAACTTTTTATGCTTACAGTGGATAACTATGATGGAATTTGGAGATGATGTGCATCACATGTTTGCTATATCATTGATCCTGTATCTAGACATCTGCAGATGGTTGCTGCTATGGGATTTAGGTTCTCCAGGTAGCTGGGTTTGCCAGAGGATATTTCCTTATGCATGCTAATGTTGCTGTCTGTGGTATGGCCTAGGATCTCAAGGCCTCCATATCAATTATAGTCCTTCCTTAGTTAATACCTTTATGTCAGGACATATACTGGATCTGGTATTTTTTTGCTTATTTTACAGAATGATCTGAAGGTAGAGGAATGTACTTTTACTGTTTTATCAAATGATTTAATGGAATTACATTCTTTTGAATGGCAAAACTCTAAAGTAATCAGATTGATTTGTATCAATTCCTGAATCTGAGGATTATGTAGACAATATGATATCTTATTCAATCAAGACTGTTTTGTATTACCATAACTTAAAGATAAGATGCATTGTACATCCTCCAGTGGTGGATGGTACACTTTGCCAATCTGTAAAACAAATATTGTTTCTTCATTTCTTGAGGACACCGAACAAGCAAACACTTGTGTGCAAAGAAAACTGGCAACCACTTAGTCTCAATCTTGAAAATATTTGAAAGGGTTTTTGTGAGGATTTTTTTAAAACATTCAGTTTATTATTTACACTATTAGTCAAGATTTTCTTGATATATCATTACATTGGTCCCCACATTCTTTAGATTACCTATGTATAGAATATGGAAATACTATATTATAAATATACAGCTACACATGAACTAAGTGTATATTAATTCAGGCCACTTATTTTTCTTCTGGTTGGCCCAAGTTCTTTATCTTGCTTCTTTCTGTCTTTTGAGTATCTTTATGACTAAAATACCACCTCTCCTAATAACTGTATTTCACTTTTTGTAGGATAGGAGTGATTCAGGAGGTATTTTGCTAGATGTCTCCTTCTATTAGAAACATAATTAAAGGAGAGCAGTGCAAATGGTGTAGATTCTTGGTATGAGCTAGTTCTGACTGCATAGAAAATTTTTATATCCTTGGCTCCATTCATGTGCTGAACCTTTACAATAGGATCATGAGATAAAGCTTGGAAAAAATAGACTTCACTATGCTGAAAATTAGAAGGTTCCTCTTTGTAATTTTTTTTTTAATATGGTGAACCATTCATGTGCATCCATTTATCATGTGGGAATCTCTGATTTTTGCTGTGCCGTTGAAGCCCTCATAACAAGTTGCCTATGGCTGTGCATGAATGATTCTCCAAATAGAACAGCCCCCGTGTGACTGCATGTTCAGATGAATTGGCGTTTTGTCTTTTTAGATTACAGTTGTGTTATTTCCGGAAGGCTGTCAGAAGCCATATAAACTTCTTGGAAATCTACTTTTTTATGTTGGTGAGGCAGGCCTGGGTGAGAGTAAATTTTCAATATTTTCTTGCAATACTTTCTTACACTATATTCTTCAGAAAATAGCAATTGGTTTAAAAGAGTGGATTCTAATGACAAGTTATAATTTGCTGGAATTAAGAAAACTCATTACTGGGATTTTCAGCTACCCTAGTTATAAAAGAGTGAAATTTAGGGTGGAACTAAAAAAAGTGTCAGATCTTTCAGTTCTTTCCTCCTCTTCCCTTTTTAGTTGTGACTCATCCCTTCAAAAAATACAGTGTTGACTTAAGCATTAATCCAACTCTTTAGATCTGCTAACAGTACTACTGTATGAGGATAATACCCAGATTTTTCACTCAGCATGATACCTAAGAAGTAATGCACAGAATTACCACATTGATATTCAGTGGGAATCCTAGCAACAGTATATACTGTTTATTTATTGCTGTATTATGTTATAGCTGCCTAGAATCACTCCAAACAGCCAAATGGCAATATAGAGTCACTAGAAAGTGAGATGGGCATCATACACATTTAATTAAATATACAGTATGTATATGTATATATGTGTGTATCAATGGTAGGTTGCTCCCCGTTCGCACCGTTCTATAGGAGCAGTGGTAAAACCGGTGGGAGGCTTCGCCCATCGACCCCGATGTCATCAAAATGCTTCTGCACATGCGCAGAAGAGCTAATGCGAGTGCACAGCCCTGCTGTGAAATGGTAGTAAAGGTAAGTAGAACCCACCCCTGGTGTGTATGTGTACAATATATGTATGTATAAAATGTTTATATATGTGAATGTATAAAATGATTTGTTGCAATATTTTCAGGATCAGACTCAATAAAGATAATAGAAGTTAAAGCTTTAAATATATTTCTTTTTAATTATGATAGGCATTCTATATTCACTGAATATTCAAGGTAGAAGCGACGAGAATGGTGAGGGTGGCTCCTTATATATACAAGGGGTGGAGCTAGGAATGGGAGTGGTAAGTTATGAATACATTAAAGTCCAAAGAATAAGTTAACCTCTGATGTTCCATATATACATTATTTACACATTGGAGAATAAGGCATTTACATCTGACAAATCCCCCTCTAAATGCCGGTTCGTTACACAACACCAATTACATTCTGATTCAGGACAATATAATACATATAATTTAGAAGTTAAATATTTGTGTTGTTTAGAAGGTAAGGGTTTTGTTAATATGTCAGCTAATTGTTCAGAAGTATCGCAATGTATTGCTTTAATGAATCCGTCTTGAGACAGTTGTCTCACATGCTTAAACTTTATATCAATATGCCTGGACCTTTGTCCAATTGCATCGGATCTGGATATTTCAATGGCCGCTTTATTGTCTTCATGCATAATAAATGGTAAGGTGGGTTTCTTCCAAACATCAGTGATCAGATCATTGAACCATACAAGGTTATTTGCAGCTTTGGACAAACAAACATATTCCGCTTCTGTAGTAGAAGTGGCTACTAGTTCTTGTTTACCAGTATACCAGTAAACTGGACAATCATTCAATAGAAAAACATAACCAGAAGTACTCTTTCTGCATGATGTATCACCAGCCCAATCTGCATCAGCATAACAAGTAATTTTTGGTTCTCTGTCATTATTGGGTTCCAACATTAAACAAAAATCTAATGTACCCTTCAGATATCTTAGAATTCTTTTGACAGCTTCCCAATGATACAAGGTTGGTTTACTAACATATCTTGACAATAGATTGAGAGGTAATGCAATATCTGGCCTAGTCCAATTAGATATATAAAGGAGTGAACCTATAACTGATCTGTAAAATGTGTTGTCTTTAAACTCAGGGGAAGATTCATCAGTGTTTCTAAGAAAATCAGTTTGCATAGGGGTGTCACAGGTTTTAGCATTATTTAAGTTACATTTGTTTAGGAGTTCGATGATTTTATCTTTCTGTGTAAGTTTGAATCCCCTTTTAGTTTTGTTAATTTGCACACCAAGGTATTTATTCACTTTACCCAGAGATTTCAGTGAGAAGTGTTCATTTAACTTATTTACAAAGATTTCCCTGCTCTCTTTATGCTTTCCAATGTATAAAATATCGTCCACGTAAATTAATACAAATTCAATATGATCATTACTCTTTTTTACAAAGAAACAGTTATCAGCAGTGGTGGCGTTGAAATCCATGGTCTTAAGTACTTTTACCAAGCAATCGTACCATCTTTTGCCGGATTGCTTTAATCCGTACAGACTCTTATTTAATAACCAAATTTCGTTCTTATTAGTGTATTGACTGTGTGGTGCTCTTACATATATTTCCTTATCTAATTTTGCATGTAAGTATGCGGTCTGTATGTCATATTGGAATACGTCCAGATTGAGTGCAGATGCTACTACAAGGGCTGTTTTGACACTCTCAGTTCTCACTGTGGGTGAATATGTATCAGTATAGTCTTCTGGATATTTTTGTGCATAGCCTTGTGCAACTAGTCTAGCCTTGTATAAGGTATTGCCTCCTTCTAAGTTCTTAATTTTATAAATCCACCTGGTACCTATAATTGTTTTATCCTTAGGTGCGATCGCAGGTGTGAATACATTTAATCCTTGTAAACTTTCCATCTCTTTTTCCATAGCTAGTTCCCATTTTTCTCTTTCTTCATGTGGAAGTTTCAATACTTCTTCATATGTATTAGGTGTTATTTGTTCTCCATTCATATGCATTATGTAATCTTTGTATTTATTTGGTATTTGGTTTCTATTGTTTCTAATAGTTCTTTCAGGCTTGCTATGGTTATCATGCAAATATCTAGCTTCCTTTTTTGTTAATGTGTCTGTCTTTATTTTATGCTGACTATTAGTCCAAGTTTTGGTTTTGTTCTTACTTTTGTTAATATTTTGATTTTCTGTTGTTCCTTCCTCGCAAGATATCGTATCTTTACATTTATTAGGAAATATTTCATTAAGGTGCAATTTTGACCAATTGGCCTGTTCATGGAACACAGCTGTTCTGGATACTATAAATTTGTTATTACTATCAATAAATCTGTACCCTTTGGTTCCAGTTTCGTATCCCATGAATCTTAATCTCCTGGATACGTTTTCTCCCTTTCTCCTCAATTGTTTAGGTATGTGTACGTCTGCAGTGACTCCAAATATGTGCATGTGTGATAATTTGGGTTTTCTATTGTACATCACCTCATATGGTGTCTTATTCACAATACTGGACCAGGTTCTATTTTGAGTGTAATTCGAATAATGTAATGCCTCTGACCAAAATTGTTTGCCTAAACCAGCATCCTCTAATGTGCACCTAATCATGGTTTGTAGTGTGGAATTTTTCCTCTCTGCAACTCCATTTTGAAATGCAGAAAAAGGATTGGACGTGAAATGTAACATTCCTCTATCCTTTAACCATTGGGAGAATTCTTTAGACATGAACTCACATCCCCTATCTGTCATAATTTGCTTTATTCTGATATTATGTTGTGTTTCTATACGTTTGTAGAATTCCTTAAATTTCTGAAATGTTTCATCCTTGTGCTTTAATGTGTAAACAAAACCATATCGGCTGTAGTCATCCACTATAGTTAGGAAGTAACGTTTTCTATAGGTAATTGAGGGACTTAATGGACCAACTAAGTCCATATGTACCAAATCAAAAATATTGTTAGTTGATCTGTTAGATTTTTTTGGTCTGGGACTGGTTTTTAGTTTGGTGGACTTACATACTGAGCATTCCAAATAATTTTCACAATTTTTTATTTTGACACCTTCTGCGTGTTCAGTCATTTTTTGTACTACAGGAAAGCTTGCATGTCCTAACTTCCTGTGTAAGATGTGAGCACACTCATCATGAATTGGTTTACCTATTTTTGGTTTCTTTTCCTTGTATGTATTTTTGTGATCATGAGTTATTCTACACTCATCATTGTCACTGTTACTGACATTTTCATCATCTGCTTCAATACAATCTTCCATATTTGAATCAATGTTATGTAAACATCTTTCTTTAGTTATCAGATAGGGTAGACCTCCTTTTATCATTACAGTACCTACATTTGTTTTGTTCTTTTCTATAGTTGCTTTCCCCTTTGAGAAAACTATATTGATATCAGATTCTCTGCTTAATTTTATGGCACTTAGTATGTTGTGAGGTATTTCTGGGATTAATAATACCCCCTCTATTTTCCCTAGACCAGGCAAGGTCACATTTCCTTTGCCTAGTACTTGAACCTTTTCTTGATTAGCTACCTTTATCACAAACTTATCTTCTATAAATGAAGATAATATACTTTTGTTGTTGGTGGTGTGATTTGTTGCACCAGAATCAATAAGCCAATTGTTATTCTCATCCTGCTGTGTTCTGGTGCTGTCTTGTTTATTTAGCCCATTCAGTGACCCAGATTTCCTCTCTTTTGAATTTTCTCTACCCCCTCTACCTTCTTTGTAATTTGGTGGGCTTCTATATTTGTGTCTATCTGTGGAAGATTGTCTGTAATTATATTTGCTCCTATATTCTGGTCTATGTCTCTCTCTTGAGACTTTGGGGCAGTCTCTTCTACTATGTTCCCTGGATCCACAATTGTAGCATCTAAAGGCCTCATTATGTTTATCTTGAAAGACTACTTTCCTAAAAGGTTTGTGGTCTGTTTGGTTACTGGATCGATTTTTTCTTGAATTGTCTTCTGCTATCAATTTGTTAGATAGACTTTCTATGGATAAATATCCCAAATTAATGGTATCTAAGTGTGACATAAAGCTATCCCATGATGGATCAAGTGAATTGATAATAACACTTTTCATTGTTTGATCTGAAATCACTTCCCCCCTCAATTGTAGCTCAGCTCTTATTTTGTTTAGATTTATCAAATGCTCACTTATAGAAACCCCTGGTTTTACTCTAGAGGAAAAGAAATCCTTAGACATTCTTGTGGTTGTAGCTACGCTATCGCTGTGAAATAGATTAAACATGCATTGAATTATTTCTGATACAGTTAGGTTTGGTTTGATGCTATGATACATTGCAGGAGACACGCTAGATATTATTATGAAAAATGCTCTATGATGTAAACAATCTATTTTTAAAGTCCAAGGTCTTCTTGGAGGGCTAGTTATAAAGAATAGTAAATTTTCTTTCATGAAAATAACCTGAAGCTGTTGATACCACTCTTGTAAATTAATGCCATCAATTCTAAGTTTTGGGAAGTCACTGGGTAAGTTACCTACATTATTCTGTCCATTACTTACAACCTGGGGCAGTCCGTGATCTCTCAAGTGCAGGAAATTACAGAACGGCATTGGGATGCTTGCAATGAGTCTGCGCGGTTCTCTGGCCAGTTCAAGTCCTTCTGGGTCGTCTACGTAGTTTCGCACATGCGCGTTGCTCATTTCTTCTTTGGTGGCGTCGTGGAAGGTTCTCTCCCTTTCAGCTCTCTCGATCCGCTCCTCCTCAGATGAGTCGGTCTCTGGCTCGGTTTTTGGGGTTCTGGTGGTGGTGACGGTTCTTTTCTTCTTTTTGTGTGCGTTGGTATTCGATTTTGTCTGTGGTGTAGGGCGAAATCGGCATGGCTCTCTGGGCTCGGGCGTCGTCGCTTTCGAAGTCAGGATGGGAGCGTGCAGGTCTTGAGTCGCCGGTTTGATTTCTTGCTTCTTCGTAGATGTCTTGGTAATTTTCAGTCTTGGCCCAAAAGCAGCAAAAAGCGTTTTCATTGCTGATTTTACTTGAGATTTTGTTAAATCGTCTTCACTTTCTGATTTTGGATCATCTGAAGAGTTTGAGACTTCTTTCTCACTTTCTTCGTCTGATAGTGTTTTTCGCGCCAGAAATTTTGAACTGAGCGTTTTGATTGGCTCTGCTCCATTCTCTTTTGAAGTTCGTTGAAACCAAGATGGCTGCCATTCAAAATTTCGCGCGGGATCACATCTTTTCTTTTTAACAACTATTTTCTCAGTAGTCATCTCACTTACGATTTTTTGATCTTTGGGTTTTTCTTTAATGACGTTTTTCTCTCTCGCTGCTCCGCTGTTTTTCAGCATCTCCTGGAGGTCCGCGATGAGACTTTCATCATTCTTTTGGCTTTTTAGTATCTTTAATATCTCTGACCTGAGTTCGTTATTTTCTATTTCGATTTCTTTCTGGTCATTATTTTCACTCATTAGTTCTTCTTCTTCAGTGGTGTATTCTTCGGATTCTCTCGAAATCGCATTGGTGGATTCGTTGATCATCTCTTGATCAGTTTCTATTTCTTTGCTGTAGGCCCTGGTGTTGGGCCTATCTTTCTTGGACATTTTTAATTACTTATTGAGTCAATTAACCATCCTCTGCTACCAGCTTGTTGCAATATTTTCAGGATCAGACTCAATAAAGATAATAGAAGTTAAAGCTTTAAATATATTTCTTTTTAATTATGATAGGCATTCTATATTCACTGAATATTCAAGGTAGAAGCGACGAGAATGGTGAGGGTGGCTCCTTATATATACAAGGGGTGGAGCTAGGAATGGGAGTGGTAAGTTATGAATACATTAAAGTCCAAAGAATAAGTTAACCTCTGATGTTCCATATATACATTATTTACACATTGGAGAATAAGGCATTTACATCTGACATGATTGTATATTTATATCTACTGTTTTACTTCTCTGATAAATCAGTACAAAGTTATTCCAAAAACAGAATGCACGTATCCATAATTAGTTTTCTTTCATTTTATCTTATCACATCAATACATTTCTCATCATGTCCATATACAATGTAAATCATGATATATCAATTAGTTGACTACATGACTGGGAGAGGAGGCAGTAATGGTTTCGTGTTCTGTGTATATACATGTAGATCAAGTTCTAGTCAAATGGAGCATATACATGAAAGTCAAATGCATTTAATCCTCTACAGCACCAATAAAGTACGACAGCTAATAACACTAACCTCCATTGGTGCAATTGATATCTGGGCTACAAAAATCTGAGCAATCACTAAAATTTCAGCCTTCAATTATTCATCTTCTTTTTTGTAGCTTAGATACTATACCATTACCAAAATTTACCTTTACCAAACAATACAATATTGTATGGCAATATGTCATTAGAGCAGGAAAGGATATACAGTAAATATTCCTTTTCCATGTGCCATCCTCTTTCCCACACAATTACCACCACTTTTTCCCCACCTTGTATCATAAATACTTCAGGGGGAAAAACATCTGACCCACTCAGTTGATAAGTCATTGAAGCCTCCAGCTTGGAGTCTATACGGATGCTATGTGTATTAATTAACAAAACATATTGTTCAGAGGTTAGTCACATTCTATTTTTTTTAAAAAAGCCAGAATGCTGTTTTATAACCATAGGAATTGGATTAGCATTCCAGATGTTACTGATCTGCAATTCCCAGCATCCTTCACCATTGGGATAATGTATAGAGCTGCTGGGAACTTGGGCTCTTCCATATCTGCTGCTCATCTTGCCCAGTTGCCTCTAGATGAGATGGGTGGTATATAAACCAAATAAAATGAAATATCGGAGCTCTCACAGGTTCTCCACTTCTGACCAGAGATTTTCTTACCAACATACTAAAGAAAATAATATATTTTTAGATTCCCGTCCCCCCTTGGTAATTTTACCATTATACTTTTCTGTACAATGTAGACTTTTTCTGTCTTGCTATATCTCTTTGCCAATTGCAAAACGGTGGAGCTGAACAGAGCAAAGTATATGCCAGCTGGGAAGTTGAGCCATATCATCATGGGTGATGTGAAGTCATTGCTATTCACCACCACAGGTTGTTCTTTGAGCAGTTTCTGCCCCCCTACCACTCTGTTACACACGCACACACTGCACAGCTCACCTGAATGAGTCATCTCATTCTTTTGCTTCTCCACTTCCTGTTTTAGTCACAACTGACATGCTTCACTCAATTATTTTATACATTCAGATGCCCCTGCCTATCCATTTATTTTCCTGTGTTTTTCCACATCACATTAGCTTATTATTCCTATTCTTAATTTGGAACACTATAAAAATGAACTTTAGGCAAACCAGTTCAAAATGCACTAAAACATGATGTAGGCTATATTGAATATTTGCAAGTCTGTTCACAGCTATAAGCACTTATGGGCCTTTCCTGTTTAACCATCTTTTATCGGGCATGAAATCTCCCTGTCTATCTGCCTTTACTGTATCTGTTAACGCTGTAAAAGAGCCATGTTCTTTGGTTCATGGTAGCCAAAAATCAGTCAGTTGGCAGCAGCATTTTTTCTACCTAACATTAATATTATTAATTCTACCTAAAATTAATATTATCAATTTAATATTAGTTAGAAAAGATTCCTAATTTAAAGAATCTGCTGTGGTTCAATGTCCAATGGTACAAATTATGCCTGTTAAGCTAAACAATGGTTTAAGCCTTTGATTTTTCTGCCTCTGCCTCCTTGGACATTACCTGCGAATGGCAAAACATCTATCCATCATTGCAGTGGTACAGGAATGCATGGCTGAGCTTCTGTGTACTTTCTTTAGGTAAATGAAGCTTATATATTGAGAACTGATGTGCATGAAAAGAGCCAAGTGACATAGGCATAGTTCCACAAAGGAGCAAATACCAGCTCCTTCCATTCTGGATGGAGTGAATGGTCCATGTGAATGTCAAACTTTGGCTCTGAATGAAACTTTCCTCTGCTGGTGAAGGAAGTACTCTTTTAGTGGATGAGGTGAGGGAGGTTATTCTAATGCAGCCAAGGGTGAGGTTAACTCCAAATTGAAGCCAGGCCAAATTATGTGCTACTACTTCCTTTCCTTGTTCTATAGTTAACTGAAAACACGTTCACTCATTCACTCACCTACCTATCCACTCACTCCTGCCTGACTTTTCTGTTTCCTTCCAGTCTCTTCCTTTCCACTCTTTTCCCTCTTCACCATCACAGAAATGAAAAAGCTAACACGAATTCATGTCTATATATTTTTCTCTATTTTTACTGAAATACAAGATTTCCTGAAGCAAATTGTTCTCTTCCTCAGTTTCCAGGACTTCCCCAGCTTCTTGGAGATTCCCACCATTAATCAAAGACTGCTGGGGTTGAGGGAAACCCAGCCTCTCTATTTGGATTTCTATACACATTTCCTCCCCAAAGAAAGCTCTTGATTTTTCTATTAGAGGGAGGCACAATAAAAAAATTGACCCTGGATCGTATATTCATGACAGAACAATCTTTCATTGTGGGTGTGTGGATTATGACAATCAGTCTGCAATGTGACATGGAGGATACATTGACAATAGTTGTCATTTTGCATTGGCATTCCCTATTCAAGTATCAACCACATACAAGAATAAGCCACTTTCCTAAACCCTACGGACATCACTGTGGAATAATGAAAGAAATCATAGGATGCCAATGATGGAACTATACTCTCTGATAAGCTCTAAGTGCTGAAAACATTTGAGGTTGAACTATTGCTTCTATTAAAACTATTGCTTTAGTAAGGGGGTGAATAATCAAGGGCATGAATAACCACGGGAATTATATCTGCAATCTGTTAGGTGGCAATGGTTACCAACCCAACCTTTTATATAGCTTAGACTTACTGCCATCTCTCCGTGCTAAAAATTCTTTTTCAATTTGGGAAGAAACACCTGCCATTCTAAATTAGTTGTGCTGATACAATGCATCCCTCTCACAAGTTCAGAGAGGACACATATCTGAAGTAGGATGTACACATATTAATTTTTATTAAATTTATTATTGTATTGTGTATCAAAAGAACAAAAGAAAATCACTTTCTAACAGTGTCTCTATCCTGTTTCTACAGTTTCTATAGGCTATTTTATTTTTCCTCTTTAGTCATCCCTACTCTGACTTCGATTTTCCTAGTTTTCTGTAGCTTCCTACATTTTAACTACCTGACTTTTACTTTTTATCTATAACTCTCTAATGCCCTTAACCTATAGATTTCTATATTGGCTTCAGTTCTTATTTATCCTGGTCTCATCCTAGACATTACCTCCAACTGTTCCTAATGCCTTTACTAATGAATTGGTCTCTGCTGTCATCTGACTAATCCAGACAAGACTAATATAAGGTTGTAACTGCTGCTATGTTTGATTGATCTTGCCACTAAGGTCTCTTGGTCCCTTGGAGATCTGAATCACTCTGGTTTGGCCCTTCCTTTGGCCCACTTCCTTCTGTCTCAAGTTGTCATTGAACTTCTTACAAGGACTCTCTCACCATTATTCTTGACCCTGCTGCTAACTCTGTTGACCTGTGTTGCCTCTTTCTCTTTTTATTTGGTATAGTTGCCAGAGAGGCTGGTTTCTGATGGTATGGTTGGTTGTTGCCTCTGAAAGATTGTGGTTACAGTACAATAAGTTCAGCTTTTAGGCTCTTCAACTAAGACTTCATAGTTTTCTTCATCCTGGCATCCTGGTACTCTAAAGTGCAGCAAAGTAATCATCTTCTCTTCCCTTTCTTCTTCTTGCTTGATCCCTTCTCTGGGGATACAGCCCATCACTGCTAGGTTCTGCTGTACTTTGGCAATCAGAGAACTCATCGTACTTGGTTTTATCTTGTCAGCTTTTGTTTCTCCTGTCCGCAGCTTTGAGATGGACCTTCTGCAGCCATATTCCTCTGGAATCTCCTCTCTGACTGCCAAGGCCTTTGTCTCCTCTTCTCCTCTGCTACAAAAGAGTTCTCCAACAGCCGTAGGAAATCCAAATGCACATACTACATGCTGTGTATGTAGACTCCTAGAGTTATTCCTAGAGTTGGCTTTTGACTTCCTTTTTTTCTTTCTTTGGTTTTTCTTTTTAAGGAAATGGCTCTCTTTTTTTCTGGGTAGAGTTGTTCCTGAGCATTCAGAAGAAGAAAAAATGTAAAGTGAAACAGCTTACTATTTTCTGCTTCCACAGATAATGTCTCATAATCCTACTTTAGTATATTACTCCTGATTTACTTTTACTCCCATTATTGCACAAGAACAATTAGTTGATAGAGCTTCTCTTAAAAAGAATAAATCTTGTTGATAGTTTCATAACTTAAAACAAACTTAATGGCATTATCAATAGTCCATAGATGCTAGGGGAAGTCTGGATCAGCCACAAAAATTAGGATAGACATGTGTCTATGGATCACAGAGGTTGCTATTATATAATCAGTGGTTAAAAAAAATAAGCTATATCTGTTAGCCAGTCAGATCTGGAGATGGAATGATCTTTCCATCCAGTGCAGGCAGCCAATGTCCTGAACTCACTCTAAAAACAAGGTTCTGTTCAGGCATTTCTTATCTCTGGATAATTATTATTAGGTGAACAGAAGCAAGAACAAATATGTTGACATTACTTCCCCCACTTTGGCTGTCCCAATGTTTCTCCATGATAGTTATCCACAGTTACCACACTACCCTTTATTGTCCTCCTACTCATGGAAATTGATAATCAGTACAGATATGCATGGGACCTGGATTGTAATTTTATCTCCTTATGAGAAAGATTGTATTGCTATTTTGAATGAAGATCTTTTCCAAATTGTGTGGGAAAATATTAATTAATCCAAGGGAGGCCTACACACTAATTTTTTCTATGGTATTCCCTAATTATCTAACAGAATTTACTCTATGCCCCTCCTGTGTGTGTATGTGCATATACGCATACATATACATATATACATACATATTAAAATTCTACACATAAACATAAAAACACACATATATTGAAACATAAATCTGCAAATACAAAACTCTTTTTTACTGTGTTTACTGAGAAATTGGGTAATATATTGATCTTTTTAATAAAGATTTGAATCTGTATTTGAGTGGAGGTATTTGTTCTATGCATTGTTCTGCTGTTTTCCTAGCATTAACACCCGTTCTCTTTTCTCAGGGTTGTGGGAATATGAATCTTTTGACACCTGGTTAAAATCTCTTTGATCTTTCCTACTTCACACAGGCTACCAAAGTAGACATCTAAAGGTGCTGTCTTTTGTTATTATCCTGAAAGGAACTATTTAATTGGAATTTCTAACAAAGAGTTTGCCTAAATAAATGTGAGGAAGTAGAAGCATTTTATCACATTACTTTCCAGAGGAATTAAGTAGCTTCAGATACATGATAGCAATGCCAGAATTTAACCTTCATGAATTTAAACTGCCTGATCCATATTAATTTCAATCCATTCTGTCGAAAGTATATTATAGAGATGGAAAAATCAAAGATATGAAAACAGACTATTAAAGTTTGGGGTTTCATTCTTTTTTAAAATATGTGAATAATTAAAAAGTGGTATAATTAAGGATCAACAAAGATTATAAATTTTGCCTGATATTTAGAGAGAATCATTTTCCTTACCTTTCATAATTATCATTTGGTGCATTTGGTTCCATTATTATGGAAACTGATAATAGGTTTAGGACAATATATTGCTTCGCCAAATGTTTTCAATCATGTATCTCATTGTCACAAATTGGGCTAATTTTAGACATAGTGTGGCAATGAGTATTAGCAAAAATAATGATGCAGAATAGAATTAGAGACATAGAGCTAACTACAAGTCAATGTGTCTCCTCCAGAGATGTTGGTCCTATAAGTCCTAGGGTCCTCAACCAGTACTACTAAAGCATATTTCAGTCAGCAGAGAAGCCAAAATGGGATTGCAAATGATCCTGCTGTGGTATTTTGTTCCTTTTCACAAATCATCAGCTTAAAGACCACTTCCTGTCTAAGCACATAGAAATGAAACTGAACTGGGAGAAGACATAAGGATAAAAACTCCCTTTAGTCAGACTCCTGGTGATTTCATGGGCATCCATGTAATTTTAGTTTAGTTAGTTTAGTTTATTATATTTGTATACCGCCCTTCTCCCGAGGGACTCAGGGTGGTGAACAGCCATGGTAAAAACAATGTACAACAAAAATTAAAAGCTTATTAAAATAATTCAATCATTCAGCCAAATTTAAAACATCCAACTAAGATCATTTTAAAATCCCTATCAAAACCCAATTTAAAAAACCTTTATCCTGTCAGTCCAGCTTGCTGGAATAATAGGGTTTTCAGAGTGCGACGGAAGGCACAGAGGTCGGGGATCCTTTGTATGTCCGGAGGCAGTTCATTCCATAGGGCCAGGGCCCCCACAGAGAAGGCTCTCTCCCTGGGGGTCGCCAGCCTACACTGTTTGGCTGACGGCACCCTGAGGAGGCCCTCTCTGTGGGAGCGTATTGGTCGGTGGGAGGCAATCGGTGGCAGAATGTGGTCCTGTAGATAATCAGGTCCTAAGCCAGGTGGTAACCAGGTGGTAAAGGTGATAACCAACACCTTGAAGCCAATTACCAATTTTATTGGTAATAATGTGGAAATTGTTTGCCATTGTCTTTTCCTGCCTATTTTTTCATTTTCCAAAGCCAAGTTTATCCTATGGTCTGAAGTAAGGAACAACTTACTTCAGAAACTAAGAGAATCAAGATGGGGAGCCTCAGCCTCTACTTTCAGAATATCAGCACTAGGGTTGGTCTACTCCACAGCTGAATACTGCACCCTTGTTTGGCTTAATAGCTGACACACCAGCAAGATCGATGCTAGACTAAATGATACAATGATAATCATAAGCAGTTGCATAAAATCTACTCCAACTTGCTGGGTCCCATCTTGAGCCGCATTGCACCATCAGCCCTACGAAGGCAGGAATCCTTAGTGAAGGAGCACAACAAAACTATGAGAAACCCATTTCTTCCTGTGCATGCTGATTTTCCTTATCTATCAATTGGCAGGCTTAAATCCAGGAAGCCCTCTCTGGCACTTGCTCAACAGCTGTCTAACAACTTTAACGTCAACAGACAGTGGAAAACCAAATGGGCTGCCGAACGCCCAGATACAGGCAGTTACGTAGATGACCCTACACAAAAGGTGCCTGGTTTTGACCTTCTTCACCAGCATTGGTCAACTCTGAACAGGATCCTTACCCAATATGGTGTTCGCCAGGACTCATTGTTTAAGTGGGGTCTTGTCTCTACCCCTCAGTGTGGCTGAGATGCTCCTCGACAAAATATCTACCACATTGTGTCTGAATGTCCATCAAAAGCTTATACTGGCCCAATGTCTGATTTTTTCAACATAGACCACCCTGTCCTTGAATGGCTGGGTGGACTGGACATTAACATTTAAACTACTATAAGTCCATGTATTTGCCATACGCTAAATAAATAAATCCTATGGCTCTGATATTTCCTGGTGGTCTCCTTGTTCTTATCAAGTCTGACCCTGTTTAGCTTTTTGAAATCAGTCAAGAGGTTGCCATCTAGCTGAACAAGGCTGAGACAAGGCTGCAGACCAATTATATAATCTTATAACTAAGTAAGCTGTGATTTTTCATAGCTGTGTGGAATTCAAATAGTTGTAAACTTTCAAAGCCATAATATGGACAGGTTATGTCATTTTGTTATACCAAATTTTTTTGGTCAAAAGCCACCACCCACTGTCTGAGAAATCAATGGGTATGTGCTGTAATCTCTATTCACACACCCACACTCACCGATCTTTTGTTAAGATTGCAATAAAGATCTCCCTGAAGACTCGTTAGCAGCTGAAGATGTTTCCATATGTTTCTCCCACCACAAGAGAACATAAAGGGAAGTATATTCATGGGAAATAAATCAGAAGACTTCACTTATTGCAACTATCACATAGTCGTAACTGAAATACATCCTTCTTGTTTTTTCAGGATGCAATGGCTATAAAGGCGTTGCTTCTGAAGAATGCTGTGCTGTGATTTACAGAGATTGCTAAGTCTTCTCTCCAGTTATGAGGATGGCTCAAGTTTAGGAACTAGGCTAACCTAATGTTATGTCATCAAAATAAATTTAGGGATTAAAAATAGATGCCAGACTGGGACACCCAGAAGCCACCTCAGACTTTGAACTGTAGTTATAGTAAAACTTTAATTGCTATGCAATTGTTTTTAGTTTTAAGGGAAAATGGAATTAATTACAAACATATAAAGTCATTTTCAAAGCCTTGAAAGTAAGGTTGGTCCAGTATAGTTCAGAATTTTTCAATACTGAGTTACTACAAATGAATAATGCAAGAGGAAAGGGACCTGAGCCAATGTACTATGCATATTCAGAGAATCCAGTTCAATCTATGGGTAGGCATCTACTGTAAACACAACCCTACTTTTTCAGCTCATAAAATACACACAGGGATAACTTACTTGGGAAACATGTGCCATTATTATCCTAAAAAATTTGGAGAAAGATTATAGATGATAAGGATGAGGATGAGACAGACAGATGATAGACAGAAAGACAGACAGACAGACAGGGGTGTGTGTGTGTGTGTGTGTGTGTGTGTGTGTGTGTGTGTGAGAGAGAGAGAGAGAGAGAGAGAGAGAGAGAGATGCTTCTAGCAGGATTTTTATTCTTTAATAGATACAAAATAAAGAGAAAATCAGTAGATTCAGCTTTTGCTTTCCATGCTGCTATTTGCTATGTAAAATTATTTACATAGTTTTACCCCTGGAGGCTTATATTTTAAAAAAGATATCAACGGTTAAGTTGAATTAAGATTTTATTATTTATTATGGGTAACATATAGAGTGACATATGGATTAAATATATAGAGTTCAAAAAATCTGGATGACCACAAATGATAGTAAATGACTGTCTATGTTCTTTGTTTCTTTGTAATGATCATTGGGACATTTGCATCTAGATAAGGCAACCCTATTATTTGTCCTGGGCTGAAGGCATTGCTACACATTTTTCTTCGCTGGGCACCTGCATCTTTAGCATCTACCATAAGGGTCACAAAAAAGGAGTTTTCCAAAACAAAAATGCAGTATAGTAAAGGGATTAGAACTAGCATTTCTAGACCTCAGCAACTCTAAACTACATGGACTTCAACTCCCAGAATTCCCTAGGCACCCAGGGGGATAGCTTAAAGTTGCTGAGGTCGAAAAATACTGCATTTGAGTTTTAAAAGCAAAAGAACTCCTATGGGAAAAAAATTAGATCCATGCACTAAGATAATCTTCCTGTTGGTGATTTCGGGCTTCTTTATAAAATTACCTAGCTATCTCTAAGGCAACATGAAGCATTACTTTTATTTTGGCACAGCAATGACTGAACACCTTTATAAAATGCTTTAAGTTGTTAGAAAGGAAATGATCTAATTGGTAATAACTCTTATCATTATGTCAGTGTTTCCTGGTCTGTTTACTTTCCAAAAGCATTGTGCCTTTACATTTGTGTAGCCTTATAATTACAGTCATATAGGCAATGCATTGAATATTTCAAACAGAGAAAGCTTGAGATAAGTATTAAAAATAAAATTGTCCTCCTAACCTATATTGCAGTCTGACCCATTTTCTAAATTGCAGGAAACATTGAGAAGGAAGTTAACATATATAATCTGCAAACTAATTAGTAGGAAATATATTGACATCATAATTACTGTACAATAATACGACTGGGCTTCATGTATCGGGAAAATTCCACAGACTGATAGACAATGCAAAAGAAAGAAACAAGGATTTCTGCTGTATCCATAGCAAAGCGATTAACCAAAGCGATTACGAGCTTGGAATTTGAATATTTTAAAAATCTGTCAGACAAATTTAAAGTGCTGAATTTGAAAACAAAGAAAAGAAAGCATTTGGTATTGAATGTTTTGCTTTATTGCTCTAATGTATTTTTATTCTTTTCATTTGTTTTATTCAGCCAGACAAACAATACTGGTGTTGGTGGAGATAAACTAGCACTTTTGTGGCCTAAATACTCTACTCTAACTACTCAGAGAACGATGAACGGGAAGCAATGAGTCATGAGCATCCTTTGTGTATTATTTTATAACCAATTATTGGCTCCCACCTCCCTATTTTCTGACCATACTGAAACCGATTCAGATTAGTGAAGAGGAGGAAGAGGAAGAATCATCAAGGCCAAAGGAAAACTCAGGAAAAATAGCAAATGTTAGCTGAGGGATGGCGTTTGCCCTAGAAAAAGCAGATTAAGAGCTATACGGCAAACATCTTTTGTGTTTTAGTTATTGGAAATGAACTAAGTTATTTTTGCATAAAACAGAGTCCGTTTCTAAAGAACGAGCAATGATGTCTTTGCTTTATAGGTTAATTTTATACATCAATTATATATCAGCAAATAAAACTCCTTTGAGTTTCATTAGCAATGGCATATTTCCTGTTATTACGAAAGAATGCTAGGAAATACCTAGCAAAATTATGGCTTGATTTATTCCGTTTCCACATTTGATGTATGGCTAAAGTGTGACAGCATCTTTCTTTCAATGTATGAACGTTTAAAAAATTATATTTGATACTCCATAAACCATTCAATTTATGAAATTCTTTAAAGAAAGAATAAGATCAGGGTACAAATGTATTTTAGAAAATACATTGAAAATATAATAGATAGAAAATATAAGTCAGAACAAAGACTCTATCATCCTCCAGATATTGCCAAACAACAGTTCTGAACAACTCTAGTTCACATAGTCAATGTGGAAGAAGGCCGAAAATTATAATTTAGTAATGTTTGGAGTTCCCAGATTCACTATTTCTGTTTTAAATGTATCTTTAGCCCATTCTCCAGCTTAGTTTTAAGTACAGTTGTATATAAAAAATTAAGGTCACTTGTTATATTTCAGTCATTCTCTAACTGAACAGAACCTGACACAATGCTTATGTGGTACAAAGTTAAACACATCCTTTTGCAAATTTGTGTGAATATCTGCTGTATATGTACAGTTATTTGCCTTCCAAAAAAGCTTCTGTTTACTTAAGAAATTATCAAAGGTTTCAATCCAACTGAATTGAATCCAAAAGCTGAAACTTTTGTGTGTAACTGTACCTTAATTAGGCTTTAGTTTCATTTATTAGCTCCAGCAGCTTGTCTCGGCTTTTGAGTTTATTTCACACAGAATATCATTTAGAAGTATATTGAAAATGAAAGATAACTTGCAGTGAATCAAGGAGAACTAACAATGTCTCTAGAGATAATCCTTCTTTTATTTATTTATGTGTTTTATTTATTGATTCATCAATGTGTCATTTTGCTTTGGTGAGGATATGATATATGGTGAATGGTCATTTTTTTTAATCACACTACTTAATTCTAAAGGCAGAGGGCAGCTCAGTTATTAAGCAAGTCACTAAGTGAAACCAGAGCTGTCCTCATGATCTTCAGCTTTGTTTTCCTTTACAGACTTGCAAAGTTCCTAAATAAGGGCTTTGTTCTCAAAGTTACTTTTCACCACCATTTTACCTGTGAAAACGTGCTCTATGAGGCAGTCACTATGGGAGGACTACCTATAAAGAAAATTATGCTTGGGTTTTTCAAACTTTCCAAAGTATTGCTTTTATGGAAACTCCAAGTGGCACCGAGACCTTAATCACTGTATTCTTGCTTTATACATTTATTTAAAATAACAGCATATTTCTGAATAAGTACTTTTAAAGGTTTGATTCACTTATTTAATCATATAAAGCAGATTTTATAATCCACATTTATTATTTTGTTTTACTATTCTATTTGTTATTTTTATTTGTTCACCAGTTCTTCTGAATGCCAGACTCCAGAGAGATATTTAATACCTGACATGTTTTTCCATCTCATTCTGTTTTTTTCAGTCTGACAACTGACGAGCACGGGGTATTATTTTCTTCAGTGAGCCAATGACTTATGCTGCCCTCTGATCCTTAGCCTCAGATAAAGGAAAAACAGAAGTGAAAAAAATAAACTATATCATGCTTGGAATGTACATTCCCCACTGAAGAAGTTCCAGTGACTCAAAAAAAGAAAAGAAAAGAGGAAGAGAAACTGTCGGGGCCATAACTTGTTTTTCCAGTTCTAGAAGCAATGTAGGGGACAAAGACTCATCACCTATACATGTGAAAACAAAATAGGAAAGTATCAATCCTATGGATTTTTAATCAACTCGAACATTGTTTCTAATTCATGCTTTCGTAACATCATGATTTAGGAACTGAATGATAGAAGAGTAACTATTTTTCTGGGAAGAAATATTTAAATAAAATTTCCTGCAGCAGAGAAAGAACCAGTTTAGTGTAGTGGTTAAGGCATCAAGCTAGAATATAGGATACTGTAAGTTGAAGTCTTGCCTTAGGCACAAAGCCAGTTGAGTGACTTGTGCCAGTCACTCTCACTCAACTTGAGGAAGCAGGCAATGGTAAACCATTTTGAAAAAACCTTGCCCAGGAAACTGCAAAGACAGGCAGTCCAGGCAGTCACCAGCAGTCAAAATTGACTCAAAGGCACACACACACACACACATTACACACATGGACAGCCCAGGGATAGGGAAACTGCAGCTCTCCAGATGTTTTTGGAATCCAATAGTCAACGTTAGATACATGAATAGTAATCAAAATGAGATTTTTAATTTTTTAATTAGCTTACTTAATAGTTTTGGAAATGCTATAGAGATACTATAATGTGACTTAACCACCTCATATGAATAACTTATTCATATATCATATTCTGATTAGCAAACTAGTGAAGGTGGATTTATAACTGATTTATAAGCCATATAAATGATTTCTCACCAATGGTTCCTTAAATTAGAACAGGTTGTCAAGTACATTCTCATAGGCTTTGGTCCTGATTCTAGTACTCTAACATTTTCCTGAATAGTTTTATTGAGAAGCTGAGTAGCCAGAATTCTAACAAAATATGCTCATGTCTTCAAACTGGAAGATTTTCAATGTTCTAGCAAATGCTTAAGAACACAAAAACAAATTTTAAAGAACTTGTTCAACCAGAGGCAAACTTAAATAAAATAATGTAATTTAATAGAGGGAATTACAAAATCTCTCATTAAGTAAAATGAAATTGCAAGCATAGTTACAGGATTAGGGATATTTGGTAAGGCTCTGCAGTAGTTCAGAAATACTGTGGAAAAGGTGTTGTGCAATCGCACCAAAAAAGGAAGACTTCACCCTCGCTTGTCAGTATCTTTTTGAAAAACAAGGTAGCAGCTTTTTCTAACTTTCAGCTGCAAGCTCCAGACTCCAATTTCAAAGACTATTTTGACACTGGAATTCAATGAAGAGGGAGTGACCCAAAAAACCCCTTGAATTAGGAAATGCTTGTGATTTTAAAGCCTTTGCTCGTTAGTTGAAGCAATTACAAGTTTCTGTAGACACTAAAAATGTTTGTCTCTTAACAAGAATGTCTAAAATAACAGTAATTAACGTCTGGTGAGAACAGGTTAAATTACTCTGAATCTGCTGAGAGGCAACATGTCAAAGATTTTGAACTATCGAAAGGGAATAAAAATAGGCAGGATTAATAGACTTGTCCATGGAGTTTCTTACCCAGCAATACTTTTTGATGAATATACCTTATAATGCTGAATCAGATCAATTTCTGGGAAAAATTTATGTTTTGTTTTCATTAAAACCTGAATACCAATTTCAAAATAGGAGCATTGTACCTTTTAGAGTTTCATTTTCATTTATTATAAAGACCCAGTGCATTTCTAGATTGGTTTCTCAAAAGTACTGTTCAAAATAGCATTTTATCACTGTCAAGACAAACATGGTCTTTGAAATGGAAAAATGAAAAGAGCAGGTTTTTACCAGAAGTTGTACTGTTTGTTGTCTTTTCTTGAATTCTGCACCAAAAAATTATCAGATCCAGAAACTGCTGAAATACTTGTTTCAGTTAAGATCAGGATCAGAAATAAAGCAGTAGTCCATTTAGTTTCTAAATGTTATCTGCTACTTTTTCCTATTTTATTTGGATATAATTAGTGGAAAATGTTTCTCTATTGTAATTTCCAGTATGACCTTTCCAGTAATCCAAATACAATTAGATTTTTCTCCTTTTTGCAATGTTTTCCCATCTCTCATCTTTTTTTTCCTGTTTCTTCTTCAAAATTCGTTTCTGTTTTATTATGCAATGGAGGTTTTTTTGCATTTCAAATTGAAATCATATGAAGGACCGCTTCCATTATATTGTCAGATTCCATCTTGAATGCTGCCCGTTCTGAGCATGGCAATATTAAGAGATACTGGAACAGGTGCAAAGAAGCATAATTTAGATCAACGGGACTGGAGATAAGTCTTAAGAAGATAAATGAAGGGAAATCATTTTAGAAAAAAAAATGATGGCAAGAGATATTATAGCACTTTTCAAATACTTGAAAGGGTTTAAAACATAAGAAAATTAAGATCTGTTCTCTATGGTCTATGTAGGTAGGAGATAATATAAACAGCCTTATGTTATAGCAAGGAAGATTTTGGCTCGTATAAGGAAAATTTCCTAGGGGTAAGAGGAATTTAATAGCGGAATCAGATATTTACTTATGGATGGAAAACAAACAAACCCAGAAAACATCTGGGAAATAAATGGTGAAGTTAGCAATGCAACATTTTACACAGGATTGGCTTCTTTCTATGGATTAACATTCACAGGACAAATACAAATGTCAAACACTACTTTATATAACATGTTCGAGTATAATCTCTGCTGTGATAAAAAATATTAAAATTTGCCCATACTATCTACTGGTATAAAGATAGTCATTTTCTAAGTCTTTTGTTGGGGGACTACAGGGTGAGGTTCCAATAATAGATCAGAGTGAATATTCGTTGAATATTTGATACTTCAACCAAACCTTTATAGTTGAATGTTGCTCTACCAACTGCAAAATTTCTACTAAGAAAGGACTCTTTTGTGTGGAAGTATTAAAATATTATTGTCCACAGCAGAATCCAGCAGAAAAGTATGCTGGATGCATTTCCAAACATTTCTGCTTTGAAGCTATCGCTCTGGGAATCAGAACTGAGCAAAGGAGTCATTCTATTTCTCTCCCACTCTCTCTTGCTAACCATAGATGTGAGGAAAAATAGGAAAAGGTAGGAGGGAAACTAGGTCTTTTGTTGCTAATTTTCCAGCTCCAAAAGACGCACTTCCCCTCATGGAGCTGTGATTGAAGATCCTATATACTGTATATAGCAGAGGCAATATGAATTTAATGAAAAACAACATCAGACACAAATTGTGAAGTGTAATATAAGCTAGATATAGTTTTTTCATTGCTAACAGACATAATGGTTCAGAATAATTGTAATTTTGTGATATTTATTATGTGATTTATGGAAGAATATTTTTACAAAAAATGCTGTCATTGGATAGTTGGGGAAATATATTTTGACTAACTCTTCCATATTAGCATTTTTAAAACTATTATATAGTGTTCAGGTAAGGAAATATGTTAACAAATGTTATGTATTTTGTGTCTTCATTATTAATTATTTCTACTTTATATTATTTTTTCAAAATTTTTATTTTCTCTCTGATTCTCTTCTTGTTTATTTGATTTTTTTAGGAGATATTTCTCTTAAACATTGAAAAGGAATTTCCTTACTTAAAAGGGAAAGAGTTAAAGTGTAGCTTTCCAAAACATTTGAGAAGCATATGAGATTTTCCCCCCTGCAAATCTTGCCGCGAAAAAAGGTTTGAATCAATTATCCTTTTTATCAATATATTTTGCTGATGGCAACAGTTTGTTCCAATAACTTTTAACAGTCTGCATCTACTCTATATGTAAAGTTTTTATTGATATACATTTGGAAAAGATTATTTATAAAATTGCAAAGCTGTTTGGACTGGGATGTGGATGTGTTTTTAGCATGTACAATCCCCCCATCCGCCCACCCCCACTTTCAGTTTATTGGGAAAAAAAACAAGAAATATGAGGACCTGTTTCATTTTCCACCTGATAGAAAAATCAGTCCTTTTTTTTATTGAGCAAGAGTATCAGAGTAAGTAACGTTACATGAAAGAACCTTCAAGTGATGCTTCTATTAATGTGACTCTTCAGGTTATAGATACCTCATAAATTATTTCAGAATTGTCTTCTTTATTTTTAGGATCTCAGAATCCTGGCTGTTCCCATTCTTCTATAATATGTTCCTAGGCATTCATACTGGATCCCTTTTCAAAGTTGTTATCACGTATTAATTTTGCAACCAAAATAGAAGAACTTAGATAAGGGACAAGTAAGTCCAGTCAAAGGAACTTTTCCCAAGTGCAATTTTAAGTCAGATTCAAGTAGTCTTACCTTTTGCAAATAGTAGCTGAAAGGTGAGTTACCTTGCTTCAGGCATTCCCCTCCATTGCTCTGGTCACTGGTCAGCCTGTGCATTTCTCTTTACCCTCTCAATTAGTGCTGTATTTTCTGAGTTTCTTTCAGTCATCTGTTCCTTTTCCCTATTTTAAAATTAAGTTTCCAGGCAATCTACCTTCCAACAACAAAGAAGAAAAGTAACCCTTGCCGGATACAATTTTATTCATGAACGAAGAGAAGGCATATTTAAGCAACACTGAAATGGCATTAGAGTAGATATAGCAATCCTGCTTTCCCTATTAAAATAAGAGGTGTTCTAATTTGCCACCCAATCATAGTGTGATCTGTCTCTTCCGCTCTGAAATTATTTCTGTTCTGGTGTGTCCTTTATATATGTCTAATAACTGCTGCTCAGACTAAATCTGTTTGGTCCTACTCAACCTATGAAAAGTTTATAAATTCATTTATAAACATGTGGCCTTCCCAAGTTCCGTTTTCACTGGCAGAGGATTGCAGGAGGCCATCCTAGCTGAAAACGGAGATTGGGAGCACATTTTCACTGGCAGAGGTACCATGGGCCGATCCTTCACTCTTTTCAGGGCAGCCCCACAGATCGGATGTTAGCACTCCATGGGCTGGATCTGGCCCCGGGCCTTGAGTTTGACACCCCTGTTCTAATGACTTTGTTCTTGTCACATGGTTTTCTCTTATACAATATCTACATAGAGGATAGGATAAGGGCAACCTAATGGATGAGGCAGAGATGAAAACCATTTGGTGTGTTTATAATAACTAGTGCAACCACTGTACCAAACAGTGCAGTTGGGCATAGAATTACAATAGACACAACAGAAGCAAAACAAGGATTAGTGATGCGGATATTCAGTATTATTTTATGCTGAACACAAGGAGTGAATAACACTTTAAATCAATAGTCGGGAAATGGCCATGGAAATATAAGGGCATTTTAATATTCAAAGGAAAATATAAACAATTAAATAGATTGTTATATGTGAATTATGCTTTCAGACATAACTGACATGAAAGAGTACATATGGAAATCAATATATTTTAAAATCTAAATCACAAATATATGAACTCTGCATTTTTAGATACTTCTCCCATAAACCTGAAATACATTTGTTATTCCAAAACCAGCTGATAAAAATGTTACTTTACTTATAGACAGGCCAGCTCAGAATGACTTTGGCTGTCCTAGGTCTGCTGAATCTCTCCAGAAGTTTAGAAAAAGCTAAGCTAACCTTTAGCCTTACAGTAAAAGAAGTTGAGATATAAGATTTATCTTCCCTTTCACAGGCCATATATCTGTATATTTCCTCTTCAGGAAGATGTTGATAGCAATCTTTCAACAATCCCTTTAGACTTTCCCCTACGTTTCTTCCCTATCTCCCCCATCCCTTAAATTCTGTACTCTGCTACACTGCTGAAAATATAAGTGTTTCCTAGATATGATGGGGATCCATTATTTTGTATTTAGATAGATCAAGATAATCTTTTATATTATCTTTTAATTATTATCTTCTAAAGCTAACATATTTTGTAACTCTTCTCTCCCTCTTTCCCCTCTCCCTCTTTCCTTCTCTCCCCCCTCTCTCCCCCTCTCTCCATCTACTTACTTGCCTATTGAAATTAATCTGGATAGAATTTTGCATTGTATTTTATTTATTAAAGGAGATATGGGAGCCCCGAGACATGAAAATGCAGAAGTTATGTCCCTCCAATTTCCATCCATTTTCTCATTTTAGTAACTTGTCTACAATCTCATTTATGTCCTCTAATTTTTCATTAGTTATATCTAAATTTCCAATAGTTTGGTCTATTTTCCTTTTCAAACATAAATATTTGCTCTGAAATGCAGCATATTAATTTTAAGATTCATAGTCCTTGCTATTTTCCTATAATCTGACATTTCTTATAATTCATCCATATTCTCAGCCAACAACACATTATTTGCCTATAGAAGTACATGCACATTCATATCCCCAACCACTGACTCCACAATAATTTCTCATATATTTATCCAAGAAACATATTAAGTAATCAAGAGACATCAATTCTTGTCTTATTCCATTCCTTTATTTTAAAAGATTTGCTAAGTCAGTGGTGGGTTTCAAAATTTTTTACTACTGGTTCTGTGGATGTGGCTTGGTGGGCATAGCGTGGCTTGGTGGGTGTGGCAGGGGAAGGATACTGTAAAATCACCATTCCCACCCCATTCCAGGAGAAGGATACTGTAAAATCTCCATTCCCTCCCCACTCCAGGGACAGTTACTGCAAAATCCCCAGGTCCTCCTGATCAGCTGGGACTCAGGACAGAGAGAATAGATGGGGGCAGGGCCAGTCAGAAGTGGTATTTACCGGTTCTCCGAACTACTCAAAATTTCCACTACTGGTTCTCCAGAACTGGTCAGAACCTGCTGAATCCCATCTCTGTGCTAAGTGTTCCATTTGTTCTCATACTTTGTCACCAAAACTTAGGAAATTCTACCACTGGCCACAGTATACAGCCTCTCAAGTGGGAAGAAAGCTTCACAGGAAAAAGTCTACTATAACTGTCAGGTTTGGAAGGTCATGCTTCATGTTAAGGAAAGTACATATTAATTAAAAATAATACCTTAGAAAATTAAATGTTACTTTATCTGTGCAGTTATTTTAATTTAAATACAAATAGCCAAAAGGTCAAAACAGAAAGAAAGAATGCATGCCTGAATAAATTTCATTAATGACAAAAACTTCTGTAACTGCTAGCTTGTTAATAGTAAGATAGAAAAAATTGAATCCATAATAAGCAGGCATCTTGGAAAAATATGAGTTGAGCTGAATAATGTGAAAACCTTGGATAAGACTGCTAAGATTAAGATGCTAAGCTTGTCAACCGGAAGCTTGGTTCGAGACCCAAGCACAGTGTGATGGAGTGAGCTCCTGGTCCTGCCTCAGCTCATGCCAAATTCACAGTTTGAAAATAAGCAAATACAAGTAGATAAATAGGTACCACTTCAGTGGAAAGGTGCTCTGTGCACCTTAGCTTATAGTCATGCCGGCCACATGACCATGAAAGTATCTTCGGACAATGCTGGCTCTCTTGGTTAAAATTAATACTGCCTAGAGTTGATTAAAAATAAAGGTGGGATAAAAATCCCTAAGTCAAGCAGTATAATTCTCTGTGCAATATCTATTAAAAAAGAATTCTCTATGAATCTGTTTGAAATTGCTCTCAGATACATTATTTGTTATTTTGATGTTATTTTGATAAATTGTTAGAGTTATTTTTCTATATTCAGACAGGACATTATTAGCAGCAATATTTTTCTGCTTTCTCTTCTCTCCTCTTTTTCTTTTTCTTTTTCTTTTTCCTTCTTTCCTTTCTTTTTTTAGAAAATGACACATCTGGTTCTCAATTCAATTATTCTACTAATTGACAGTTGGGGGAATTTCGTGGCTGATTTTCATAACAAAGAAACTTTTGTTTGGTGTTAACAGATGAGAAACAAAGACATGGGGAATAGCACAATGAAGGAGCACAGGGTTATTCTTTTTGTTGCCTTTATGTTACTAAAAATAGTCTTCACTTACAATTACTGACTTTTTTTATGAATGTTTGCTGAATATTTATTCCACTGCTTTGAACATTTGAGGTTGCTGTTAACAGTTAACAACATTTGCACAATATATAGTTTATACTTCTCTTGTGTTACACATCTTGGCAAAGGAATTCAAAATATCAGAAGAAGACCTGGAGTAGGAAAGTTAAATTCTAGGCAATTACTACTGCTTTCCTATCAATGATTTCATCATTGCTTAAATATATGAGATTAAGCATTCCTTACAAATTCAGTTTTGGGAACTTGATTGGTTCAGAGATTTGGTAAGAGATAGGCTCAAAGAGCATAGGATTGAAAGGAACCATGGAAGTCTTCTAGCCCAACTCACAACATAAGGAGCTACTTCAGCTATTTAATAGCTTTCATGGTCACTCCTTATTTCTTATTTTCCACCAGTGGTGGGTTCCTCCTGGTTTGGCCCGGTTCCGCCGAGCTGATAGCGGTGACGATATGACGTCACTGAACTGGTTCTGCCCCCCCGCCCCCCTGCATTATTCTTACCTTTTATTTGGCCCCACCCCCAATCTATTGCTGCTTCCTGAGTCCCAGCTGATCAGCTAAAGGAAAAAAACCTGTTTAAACTCTTGCTGTGGGGCTTCAAAGGGCCGCCCTACAGCTGATCAGTGTTAAAAGAAAACAAATGAGTAGACCGGTGCTTGCAAGAATAAATGGGTAGACCAGTGCCTGCAAAAATAAATGGGTAGACCAGTGCCTGCAAAAATAAATGGGTAGACTAGTGCCTCTAAAAACAAATGACTAGACCGGTACAGCTCTGCAAGCAGTTAAAAGCCTGGTAGACCAGTACCTCTGCTAAATCCTAAAGAATTGTCACATGACCATCAAGCCATGCCCACAAAATAAGCCACACCCACAGAACCGGTAGTAAAAAAATTTAGAACCCACCCCTGTTTTCCACCCATTGTTCTGCTCTTACCATTGGGAAATATTGAGACTAAATTAGCTTCCACTTCTCTATGATTTCATTTCAAGTTGAAAGAGTGCTATCAGGTCTCCCCTTAATTTTCTCTTCTTCAGGTAAACATACCCATTTATTTTATCTGTACATCACAAGGGTTAGTCTTAAAACATGTCAACATTGTTTTTCTCTGTACTTTTTCCGGTTCCTTGGCATTCTAAAATTAGACACAGTATTCCACAGGTTGTCTGCATAAAAGATCAGAATGATCATTTCTCATAATCTATCTCTGTTAATACATATCAAGATTGCATTGTTTGTAAAAGGCGAAAGATTTATACGATTTCTTACAATGCCTTGGATGCAGCATCACTCATTAACATGATTTTTTAAAACTAATTTTTATGTTTTCTTAAACTTCTATCTAATAAAACTATTATGTCCAGAATATGCAGCACAGAAGACCTTTAAGCCAAGATTCCAGAATATAATGGGATGCGAGGTCTAATGCCCAGCAATGTATAACTCATCTGCCAAAGTACTTTACCTCTGGTTCCCTTTTTACAGGAAACAGAAGAACTATATTTGATCAGTCTTATGCTATTAAAACATGGGATGCGGTGGCTCAGTGTCTAAGATGCTGAGCTTGTCGATTGAGAGGTCAGCATTTCAGCAGTTTTTGAATCCCTAGTGCCGCATAACGGGGTGAGCTCCTGTTACTTTGTCCCAGCTTCTGCCAGCCTAGCAGTTCTAAAGCAGGTAAAAAATGCAAGTAGAAAAATAGGACCACCTTTGGTGGGAAGGTAACAGTGTTCTGTGTGCCTTTGGCATTTAGTCATGCCGGCCACATGACCATGGAGACGTCTTCGGACAGCACTGGCTCTTTGGCTTTGAAACGGAGATGAGCACCGCCTCCTAGAGTTGGGAATGACTAGCACATATGTGCGAAGGGAACCTTTACCTTTACCTTATGCTATTAAAAGGACATTTCATTTAAGAAGGCCGTAAAACAACTAGTTCAAAAAGTGTATGTGTTTGATTTTTCTTTGCATTATGCTGTTTATCAGCAGTTTGCTGATAAAAAAAGATGAGGCAGAGGAATGTTCCAAGTCACTGTGGAACTTCAGATGAGTTACAAAGCCCATCATCAACTCTCAGTCCTGAGGCTTGTCTGCCTGGGTGGATGAGTGTTATAGTTAGCACATCTGGAAGGTCTCAAGACTGAAAAGCTTCTACGAAGCTTCATGAATCAGCCTTCTGCTCCTTGGTTATTTTCACCCACAACTTTTAATGCGAGTTTTTGAAGTATGATTTTTATTATTCCACTTCTTCTAAGGTAGAGTCAGTCGTAGCCTGAAAGGAAATGATTGCGGATTATCACAGTGGAAGCGTATATATACAATTAAAACAATTTCCTCTCAGAACAATGGGGCAAACAATACAGGAACATATTCTACATTTTGATCTGCTCTGTCACAACATATAAATAATATTACATAATACTGAACTAAAGAAACTAACAAATAGAAATGTATTGTCATTTTTGCGGAAAAGAATAAATGGGAAAGGTTCAGCTTTCAAAATAGATCTGCTGAAGAAAAACAATGTGGCAAAGCAACATTTAGAAAATGAGTCAAAAATTATACCTTACCAATTTTTCTAAATTCTAGTTATTATAAAATGCGTGAAATATATTGAATGTTTTCAGGACATTTTTTTACTGATGCTATGTTGCCTTTGAAGCTTTTTATCTTGGGGAAAAATCTAAACTTCCTGCAGATAACCAGCTAAGGCCGCTCACCATATCCAGAGGACAGAAATGAATGATATTCTCCTCCAATGATATCCATATTGAATATATGCACCCAATGTCCATGTTCTGGAGAACCGGTAGCGGAAATTTTGAGTAGTTCGGAGAACCGGTAGAAAAAATTCTGACTGGCCCCATTCCCATCTATTCTCTGCCTCCCAAGTCCCAGCTGATTGGGAGGAAATGGGGATTTTGCAGTAACCTTCCCCTGCCATGCCCACCAAGCCATGCCATGCCCACCAAGGCAAGCCCACAGAACTGGTAGTAAAAAAAATTTGAAACCCACTGAACTGAACTAACAATTCTTCCGTTTCCATTGATCTGCAGAACAACAAACCACCAAAGAAAGCTTTGTTTTCATTCTACTTGCTTTGATTACTATAGCATCAGAGCAGTGATGGGATTCAGCTGGTTCTCTCCGGATTGCGTGAACCAGTAGAGGCGACTGCAGGAGGCTCCACCCACCTGGTCGGACATAATATGCGAATACTGTGCATATGCAAAAGGCTGTGCGCATGCGCAGAGGTGGCATGTGTGAGTGAAGCGTGTGTGTGTGCCCTTTCACATTTGCGAACCAGTAGGGAAGGTAAGTGAATCCTACCTCTGCATCAGAGCAACAATGCTATTGTAAGGGGGGGAGGGGGAGAAAAAAAGAATGGTTCGAATTTACTGTCAAAGGAGATAATGTGAAGGCATCCATGTGTGCAATTGTGTAAAAAAAGCAAAGCAAAGATAGAGGGACTAGCAAGGAAGGAGCAATTCTATTGTTTATATAGACAAGGCAGGGAAACAACCACTAAGGTCCTGCAATGGTTATAGTCCAAACTGAGTACCAGTCTGACTTCAATCCATTTCGACAGAAACTGAATTTCTTTTCTTTTATATTTTCCATTTAATAACAGTAGGAAAAGAAAATGCAAACTAAATTCAGAAAGCAGAAGGAAAGGGAAAAAAGAATAATAGGTGTACAGAAAAAAGAAAAGAAAGAAAAGAAAAAGAAATATAAATAAGTAGCTTTCAATCTTCGTCACAAATACAAACTTAATAATTCATCAACCTCAATAACATTATATGCAAGTATCTCTTCTTTCTATGACCCATCCCTTATCAATACATAAATCCAAAATCATTGACATTTTAGTCCTAGTGAGAGCAAAAAGTCCATAAAGGGATCCCAGATTTATACAAAATGTCTTATTGTAATCTTGGTCAAACAAACTAATCTTATACTCCGTTTTTGTTTTTGTTTTGCTCTTAACAATTTTAAATCTTTAGTTCTAATTAGATTTAGTTCTCATCTAATTTCAATCTTAGATGCTGTGTGGGATTTGATTTATTTTCTATTTTACTTTTTTCCATTTCAAAGATTTCTTCAAGAATTTAACTAACTTTTTTGTAAGTCCAGTAAATGTCCTCAACCAGTCAATTTCTTGGCTTGTTACTTGTACTTTCATTGTAGTTGTTTTACTACATTTTTATAAAATAACCAGTACGTTTGCAAATTCTTTAAGTAATCTGATATTTTTGCATGAGGAAATATTTGTTTCATTTCTTTAGATTATAAATCTTCCAAGATATTCTCTTTTGCATGAGTAATTTCATCTTTAATGTCTTTAGGATATAGTCTATTCATAGAAGCATATATCATTGCTGAGATCAAAGCTATTTTTTAACCCCATCTTTCAAAAATGTCCTGAAGTATTTCAAATGTCAAAACATTTACTGTCATTTTGCAAGTTTTGAGATGACAGACACTTTTTTCCATATTTCCCTTTAGCCCTCTCTAGAGTTCAGTTTCTAAAATCACTTAAAGTCTCAAGTTGCTATTTTTACTAAAATAGACTAAAGAAGTTGGTTCACATGAATTTGCTGTTCATTTATATAATTATTTCCAAGATTTTGTAGCAAAAGTTCCAGTGTTCCATTATTTCAGGTTTGTCCCTTAATTCATTTATAACTTTCTTAAATCAGATTCCTATTTAACTTTTTGCTGTTTATTTTTTAATTTTCTAGACGTTCTTAAGCTTATAGTTAATTTTTCTTTAATTCAAAAATGAAGTTAAACTCATCAGCTGACTTTACAGACTTTTAAATATATCTAATCACTTTAAGGTAGTTTAATCAATCATTTTTTAAAGTGATTAGAAAATGAGATAGTGAAATGAATGTCCTTTAACAGACTCCATCTTGGTTGACAGCATGATGATTCCATTTGTCTTCTGGTGCGCAAATCCATGGGGAACTGCTATTCTGTGGTCTTCTTGCAAGGAGCAACCCTCTGAAGCACATGTGGGTGATCTATTATTCTCTTCTTATCCAGACAAGTTCTGGGTCTAGACTACTTGCCAGTCATTCAGTCATAGCCACAGTGAGAACCTCCACTCATTCAGAGACATCTTAGCTTGCCGCCCAGAAACTGCAATCAAGAATGGAATTTCTGGAAAAAAAAACAGCTGGGAGCAGCTCAGAAGAGAACCAACTTGGGCTTCAATGCAGAATGCTCTTAATCTCACAGACAAATAGAAAATAGAACTATATTCAATAAAACATGTGCCAGGTTTTGGTTGATTTGGAGAAATATCTTCATTCTGCCCCTATCAGGTAGCCCTGTGAGGTAGTCTAGACAAGAAGCACAACCAGGAGTAATAGTTACATTAACAGAATTTTGCCAGAGTGGAAATATTTGTCCCTTCTTTTCCTTTTAATCTCCTGACAACTAAGAAGGGTCCCTTCAGAAATATTCCATGCCATTCCCCCTTCTGTTGACTGAGACGTGTTTTATATGCTAATTGTTCAGTTTGCAGCTCTTCCTCCTATCTCCCAAGATCATTTCCACATACCACTTCAGTACCTCATGCCTTCCAAATATGTAATGTGAGCATCTATTCAGAGATCGCATGTGGATTGGTAATAGTGGGCACTATATTATAGGCTAGCATTGTTAAATGATCCCAAGATGAAAAGATTGTCCTAAATTTATATTTATGTATTAATTAAACTTTTATATTTCCTTTAACAGAAAACTCACAACTCATGTGGTATCTCTGGTAGACCCTTTAAGAATTCTTGTAGTGATACTTAGGATAGTAATTTCAGAGAGCGGGAATAAAAGCATTATTATAATGATGTAGCACCAGTGATAACATTTTTGTTTTGTCGTGCAGGAATTGAAGTCAACATCCTATCTATATTAATAACAATGTATTTGTTCTGAAGAGAGAAAATATAAATGGCATTTCAAGTAACTGCTTACTTACTTACTGAGTAGAAATGTGTAATATTTGCTGGGAGTTATTTCAGGTACTTACAAATTGCTATTCAAATGTCAGTGAATAAAGTGGCATTAAGCAAACAATCAAACAAAAAAATAGCAATAGCACTTAGACTTATATACCACTTCACAGTGCTTCACAGCCCTCTCTAAGCAGTTTAAAGAGCTAGCATATTTCCCCCAACAATCTGGATCATCATTTTTCTGATCTTGGAAGGATGGAAGGGTGAGTCAACCTTGAGCCAGTGATGATCAAACTCCTGGTAGTCAGCAGAATTAGCCTGCAATACTGCCTTCTAACCACTGCGCCACTATGGCTCACACAGAAGAAATCAATCTTAGACCTGTTCTTGACTTGGTCTGAAATAATAAATATCATAAAAGCCACTTGGAACACATTGGTTTTATGGCACTATAGCAGTGGTGAAATGTAAAATTTGTTACTACTGGTTCTGTGGGCATGGCTTGATGGTGGTGGGTGTAATGTGACTGGGTGGGTGTGGCCAACTTTTTTTTTTTTGTACTTTTAAAAGCATTTTTTCTACAATCTCTTCTTCAGCTGAAGAGGTTGTAAAAAAATGCTTTTAAAAGCCTCTGACAATCAGGCAACTCAGCTGGGATTGTCAGAGGCTTTTAAAAGCATTTTTTCCTACAATCTCTTCGGCCAAAGAGGTTGTAGAAAAAATGCTTTTAAAAGTAAAAAAAAAAAAGCCTCTGATGATCGCGTGGCTCAGTTGGGCATGGGTGGGGCTCAGGGATTTTTGCTACTGGTTCTCTGAACCACCCGCCGCCATCGCTACGGGCGGTCCGATCTGAACCGGGAGCATTTCACCCCTGCACTATAGAATATGCTTTGACCAATGAAGGTGGCTTGTTGAGCCTGATGTGTTAGTACAGAAGTTCTTTTTCCAGATGTTTATATTTTAATGACTTCCCCACCACCACTTGTGTGGGAGCTTCAAAACTAAAAACCACTCCTCTGGAAGAATAAAAGCTTCCTGCAGTGGCAAATGGTGTATTTGAGCTTTTAGGAAAGTCACAATCTGCTCAATTGTCCTTTTAAAAAAAACAGTCTAATGGAATGGAAATCGTTGTGACACTATACAGCACAAAACAGGAAATCTGGTAATGTATCTGACATAATTCTTCCCTTAGGGATACTGCAAACACTTGTCTGTCTTTGTTTCATAAGAAGCAACTTCTCTACCTTGGAAACGAGCTCACACATGATCTAAATTCCATGTAATTGATGATGCAATCTTAAAATGTAAAAATTGGCTTGAATTCTAAGAAAAGGAGCAATATACAGTATATTGGTTATCCCAAATGTGGCACAATTCCCAGGGTTCTTAACCTGAATTGTTCTTCTTCTGCAGAGTGATGATGAAGCTATTATGAACCCATCAAAGCTGACAATTCAAAGGCTTAGTAAAATATATAAATTCTCCAGCGCCAGATTTCTAAATGCATGCATGAAGGTGTGTGTTTCTCTCTGTGAATATCTATATGCAGAGAGGTAGATGTTGAAGAATATGGAGTTTTAGTGGACATGCTACTGAGGTTTGCAGATTGTTTATTTTATGTAGCTCAAGATCATTCACTCCGTCTTCCGTTTGTTTTGATACATTAATTTTCAGATTCATTTATCCTATTGCACACTATTTACTTAACTTCTGCTGCAAATCATTCAGATTCCCAGCCATCAACATAAGATTCTCTATATGCAAAAGTAACCACACATTCATATCCCAACTAACACACCTTTAATGTCACCACAAGCATTCTTTAAGTTATTCATAAAGACGTTATAACTACCAAAGAGATATAATGTGCCCTTGCTCAGTATTGAAACAAACATTCATTTATTCTAATGCATGCTTTAGTTCCATAATATACTGCTCTTCTCATATTCTGTGATTATCCTTCATATTCTCTCAAAGCAGATCATAACTCAAGCATATTTACTTTATTCTCTAAGTCAACAAGTGAAAAAGCTTTTTAGTGTTTACACATTTCTCAGGAACAAGTTGAAAAAAAAATCTGTATTAATTTTAAGTGGGTGTTTCAAACAGTAAAGAAACATAAAGCATCTCATATCTCTTTGTCACATGAGGAAGCATTTCACTGAATGTTATACTGTAATAATCAATATATGAATTCAGTCAGTAAAGTTACTTTATGGTTAACAATATCAAAATTAAATCTCCAACCTAAGAGTTTCCACATATATCTTTCAGCATTAAGGGAAGGTACTAACATGCAACCGATAATTTCATAATCCAAAATGAGAAATAATATTGACAGTACACTGCAGGTATCATTTTTTTTCTGTTACAGCAGCATCCATCTGAGAAGGTGTTCAAAGCTTGAGTGCTTTCCCACCCAGTCTCCCAAGCATGTTGGGACTCTCATTTACCAAAATATAGAATGGGTTTAGTTTTGCACACGCTTGTGCATCATTTTGCTCCTCAACCATTTTTTTTCTTCTTGCTGGCTAAAGAGAAGTTTTGGCTGGGATAAGGACTACATTTGCATATCTTTGCTTATTTACATGGAAGTAAGACCAGTTAAACTCAATATTACTTAGTTTCTAACCAAACAATAGGTTGTTAAGACTGAAGATAGGGAATTCTAAGAAACATAAAGTACACTGATAATACCCAAAGAAACCACAACTTAATACCTCAAAGTTATGTATCTAAAAATACAAGTTCCACCTGTCTCAGCAATAGCAATATGAGAAACATAGAATCAGTTATAGAGAAGAAGCATTATGGGTTTACGCCTTCTTAAAGCACTACAGTCAGTGTTTCTCAATCTTAGCAATTCTATGACATGTGGACTTCAACTTCCAGAATTCCCCAGCCAGCAAGTCTGGCTAGGGAATTCTGGGAGTTGAAGTCTGCACATCTTAGATTTGGCAAGGTTGAGAAACACTGACTATAGTAATGGTTTAAACTCTGCTTTCTATCCCCAAAAGCCAAGATTGTACAGTTTTTCTTCAGCCCACTGTAAAATACTGTATATTCTCTTAGCCCATTCTATCAGATACGTTTTAACTTGTTACAGTGTCTTCTTGGTCAGATTGTTGCCTAAGGCTTCAGAAACCAGTCGAAAGCAAAGCTGTAATGCAACTTGCCCAAAGAGATTGGACAAAATAATATATTCAAATAAGGTTTAATAGAAATCCTGCTGTTTAACCTAGTACATTCCTCTTACATATTAGTCCATAGTTTTTCTGATAGTCAGAGCTTTCAAGGTAGGAATATGAAAGCTATTGCATATTCATGGGTCTGATGCAACCCTCTGCTTCTGAACAGTTTTGGGCTTGTTCCTCTGATTAGAATAGTTGAACATGCAGGGACATAATGCTTTACATGCTATATATACATACAAATTGACTAACAACTATATTAGATTATATATTTGTCAACTGTTCAGTCCAATGGCCTCATATCCTGTTTCAAACCATCACTTTAAGTGGACCAGCTGACTCATTTCATAGTTGCTGTTGCTAAGTGTCTAAATCAGTTCAAGAAGGAGCATGACAAGGAGTCACTTCCTCATGCAAAGTTTTTGAACTTGTGGTATTCTAATTATCTTTTACCTTTCAATTTCCTCAGAAGAGATCAGCACTTACACGTCAGCAGCCCCATCATATCATCCGGTCTCCTAAAAGAACAAAGCACTTAGGGGCAGTAGTGGGATTCAGTTCGCACCACTTCGGGAGAACCAGTTGTTAACTTTCTAAGCAGTTTGGTGAACTGGTTGTTGGAAGAAATCATTAGGGCAGAGAACCTGTTGTTAAATTATTTGAATCCCACTACTGCTTAGGGGCCTTCGACATGGGAGTGGCTCAAGCCTCTTTGGATTTCTGAGATGTGTGTGTTGTGTACAGTGGGGAACTTGTAGCCCCATTGCTTTGCTCATTCTGACCTAAACCCCCCCCCCTTTTCAGACCAGTAACAAGCATTGCTTTAGACTCCAGCCACTAATTTACAAAATGTGGAAATAAAACAGAACTGTCTTAATGTGTTTTCCTGCTATTCTTTCTTTGGTGGCTGCTCATATTTTCACTATACAGTTCACCAGCACAAATGAAGATTTTTCTTTTAAGTGGGAGAAAAGCAGAAGGGGAAGAGGAGGCTGTGAAAACCTGCAGTCGAACAGTTCTTCATCTGAGTGTGTTGAAAGGTGCTGTTGTCAGTTATTTTTAGGTATCTGTTAAAAGTTCATATCATCCAGCTTCCTTAAACAGCACGTTGTGGTGAAGGCTTTTTTGTTTTGTCAGTCTTAACATGCCATATGGAGAGTTCATATTTTTAGCTAGCAAACATTATGAAGTTTCATGAGGTTAATTTCTCTCCCTCTAATATTAATACACACACACACACACACACACACACGCATGCCTTGGCAACTAGGAGATTTTTAGCACCACAAGGAAATATTGGCACCAAAGTCTGCCATGGACATATTTGACTATCACTGTATATTGTTTTTTATTTTTAAAATAAAGGACTCCTCTGCAATAGTATTAGTCTATTATTCTGAATCTTTATATATTTCTTCACTGTTGTAATTCCAGTGTTCAAAATGGCAGCAACAGGCAGATAAGATGCATTGGCAGTTTGAGTTCTCCAGTATCATATAATGGAACAACGAATAGATGAAAGCAAACCATAAATGAAAGCAAATAAAATCTTTAATCAGCAGATTATTATCTATTAAAGATACATGCACAGATTTTAAACTATTGGGTGTGACTGGAACAGCCAAGTCTAGATCTGCCCTATAATCATTTAGACAACCTTTAGATGACAACAACGAAACACAGACCTCTCTTTATTGCCATCTATCTTTTTTCTTTTTACGACATGTTAATCCTTCTATTTGGGGTAGAGTTGGGATGACTGAATGGAACCGAGCATTTACTGGCTGGATTCCCTTCCTGACGCCTATGCAGAGTTTGCAGCAGATAGTTTGCAGCAGATAGTTTTTGCCACTGCCTAGGATTGAACTCTTAATTTTGCAAGCATCTTCACCTCTAGACCACCACACTGTTCTATTCGGGGAGTTGGGATGACTGAATGGAGCTGAGTGTTTACTCCATCTAATAACGGTATGAATTTTTCTATCCTATACTAGAAGCCCTAAATGTATTCTTATTCAAATGTGATGTAGCATTATGTGGTGGAATGTAGTCTGGATTCTCAAGAGGGAGGGAGTAAATTCTAAAGGAATAAGAGGCAGCAAAGTTTAAATAGTTTGGTTGGCAGGAAGAGGGCCAACTTGGTCTACTATTGAAATTCAGCAATAAATGGCTCATTGTGCTGCTAACATTAGTTTTAATATCTTTTAAGGTATTCAAATTTTGCAGGGCACAATGCTTTAGTTTTTCAGGTGTTAATGGCATATTTTACTGGAGTTTTTATTTTTTATTTTATTTATTTTGTCAAACATGTATTTTATGACAGTTACAAGTGTAAACATAACTATAAATACATGAAAAGGATACAAATAAAAGAAAATATTAGGACAGGGACGGTAGGCACGCTGGTGCGCTTATGCATACGTTTTAGCTATTTTTTTTTTGTCCTATGGCAAATGGCAAGGCAAGTCATTTTCCATGATTCCCACCTCATATTTCTTCTAAGAATATAGCCTCCTTCCTCATATAGCCATGTTGCTCTGGATCTTGCCATCTACTTACCCTCTTGCATCTGGTGTACCATAGCTGGTTGCTTGTTTTTATTTTAACCATTTTTTTCTCCTATGAAAAGCAAACACGGGTTAACATGATAGGTGGGAAAATGAGAGGCTGCTGCTGGCAAATTTTAATTCATTGTCATTGGTCATTGGAAAAATATAACAAGATCCATGGGAAGATCCAGCTGCTGAACCTTGCTGACAAGGTTGAGGCTGGTGGCTGTTTTTCTTTTTGCAACAATATTTTGGACCACCAAAGAGCCCAATTTATCCTCTGGCAGTCTTTTTTATAGCATTACAAGTTTTCGCCACTTTTTTGTGCATTATATTTATGCTTTGGATTATTTCTGATTTCTGATTTATATTTAACATTTCTTACTAGCTGAATTTCACTAGCTTATAAACTTATAAAATTAGGGTAGAGTTTGGCAGGGTTTTCTAATTTTGAGAATTATTTGCACAGATTGAAATGGATAATATTAATTTTGACTATTTTGTAATGCTGTTTAAATTTTTGAGCCAATTTGTTCATAGAGATTCACCACAAGTTCAAACTGAATTTTCGTTAAAGCCTTTGGCCAATTGACAAAGTGCAATGAATACCACAATTGATTTATTATTTTTAAAATTAGTTTATTATAGAGTGAATACGTCATTAATTGTCTTTAACATGTGATTTTCACAGAACTAGAATGGTTATTGCTATTTTTAGTAGAATATTTTTGTTACATAATGTATTGAAAGAATTACAGTTCTAATTCTATAAAATGTTATTTCTAGGAATGAAATAAAATAACATTTTCTGAAACACTTAAGATAATACAATTGTTGTGACTAAATTCTAAATCATTTCTTACGTGGATCTGAAGCTGAAAGAGTGAACCTCTCACTTGCCTTTGCACCCCTTCCCACACACTCTCTCTTTCTTAACAGAAGGTCCTGCGCTCTGGGACAGACCCCCTATACTTTCCAGGCTCTGCTTTCAATGCAAACCTCAAAATGGGCTAATTCAGTAACCATGTTGGATGTTTTGTAGAAACCCAGCCAATAGGTATGGTCCATGAATGCAGAACGGTTGATATAAATAAAGAAGGATATTGAAGACAACATCTATCATTTTGGGGATTCTTCACATCTACTTTGGTTGCACATTATCTTGTTTGTATGTATTCTGCTCTTTATTAGATTTTTTACACAATGTCCAGTAAAACTATAAAATTTAATATCATATATGTTTAGGTGGCTTAAAGGGAGCCAGACCAATTAATGAAGAACATAATTATTAGTGGCTAGTGATTTATAGCCAACATGCTTTAAATACCAGCAGCTCTCAGGAATAGTTGAGCAATATAATCACCTATATGTCTGTATTTAATAACTTCCAATATGTATTTGGTTAGTCACATGTGACAGATAATAGAGGATTCCATGGCTTAACACAATAAGGCTGTTTTTATTGGGTTTTTTAATGGATTCAACATTGTTAGGGATTTATTATAAGTAGACCAAAGTACACTATGAGCTGAAGCCTCTTGACTGGCAACATCCCCAATATTATACTGTAACATGGACCTGAAGCATATAATGCTTAGAAATAAACAATATGAAATCTGGGATTAAAGAAAAAAAAAGGTGATTACAGTATCTGGAAATGTTTTGTTTAAATGTGTTCTTGATGAGAAAATGATAGAAATCTAATAGAAAAGAATGTTGGAAAAAATGAGCAAAAACTGTCCAGATCTAAAGATTTTTGTCATATCAATTGTATAGAAGAAAACACATTCTTTTTATCTCATCCTGTAAGGATGAACAGTGGGCCACAGCTATGTCAGGGACGTGACTGTTATAGTGGGGAAATTACATAGATTAATAGGTCACAGCAAGCATTAGTCATCTGATATGACACTGAGCAAATAATCATGTTAGATATTTTTAGCCCATTGTTGACTGAGTTTAAACATCAGAAATTTTAAAGTAAAACAGTAAATTTTGTTCTGGGGAGAACAAAATTGATCCATCTCACTAAAGTCTTCAAACCCAACATTTTTGTGTATGTATGCAAATTCAAAAAACACCATAAAAAGCTTTTGCAAAGTCCATGTTATAGTACTTGAAACGTGGAAACTTTATCTTGATCTAATATGCCCTTTATATTGCTTAGTAATAGTCTTTACATTGTTATTTACAACATAACATTGTTCATAAGTTAGAAATGCCTGTAAATAAGCACCTCCCCCACACAAATCCCTCATAAACTTTGTAATAGTACAGAGCATAAGGTTCAAGTTGGACAAAACTACTGGAGTCTTCTTCAGTGATTCTTGTAGTCTTGTGCTCAAGCTTGATTGTAATGTTTTTAAATAAAAGCTTTAAATTCTGTTAGGATATAAAATCATATTGACGTGATAAATCTGGGCACAAACATAAACACAAATAGGAGACCATGTCTTAGCCTTCACAATAGCATCCATACATTTATGCCCTAACTGCATCTTTGGAATGCCTGTGACTTTTTGACAATGCATTTGAAGGCAAAAAAACCACTTATATTGATTCAGAGCTTAGTACTTCTTGTGCAGTTTCTGATGAATTGCCTAGGGTGGTGTCTTATGAGGTCACCTGGAATGCATCTGGCCCTATGGACACTGAGATGGACAAGGTCCTCTTTAAGGATAACTCTGTGACTTAAGAGGTGGATTCCTGTCCTTCCTGGTTCATTCAAGCTTCCAGGGAAGAGACTGGAAGTTATAGGAAGGAGGTTTTGAATTCTGAATGAATTTCCTAGCTCCAGCAATATTAGATAACTTCTGTCTCATTTCCAACCTTCGCTTTTTGAGGTAAGGTTCTAGATAAAATCATTGTGTACACCAGTTGCAGAAGCCAGTCTACAAAACAAAAACAAAAAACCTATCTAGATCCCTGTCAGGCTGATTTCAAGCTTGGGTATCTATCACAAGTTGCCTTATCACCCTTATGGTTGACCTATGAAGAAACCTGAATGGAGACAGTATACTGGGTTAGATCTCTAAGTGGTTTTCAATACAATTGACCATGGTATTCTTGTAAACCATCTGCAAAGACTGGAGGTAGAAAGCCCTAGTTTACAGTGATTCTGTTCCCTCAAAGATGGACTGTTCCGGTTGGTGTTAATGGGAGAAGACAGATTGATACTGGATGTTCCAGTATAAGATGACTTCTTCCCTAACTTATGTAACTTCTATATGAAGCCTTGGAACTTTGTAAATTTGGAAAACCTTTTTGTTGACTAGTGTATGCTGGCTTTTACTAACTGCCACATTTTATTTCAATATGTTTACAAAATTGATCTCCTCATCATCTGCTCTAGAATCTTTCCAGGAGTCAACTCAGATGCAATAACCTTTTTTTTTTAAGGTGAGCACAGACAAGAATTACTAATACAATAAAAATAGGAGTAGTTCACAGCATGTTTTACATGAACAAGTTCCAAATAAACACCTGCTAATACTAGTTAAGTGGATTTCAGTAAAATGAATGGACAACTTGTGTCTCTAGCAGCACATACTGAATGTCTCTTGGCTTAATTTATGTGCTTCGTGGCCTAATTTAAAACTCTTTTGAAAGTAATACATTTAAACTGCAGCATGAGCAATCTGCCCTCTCTAACAGCCTGCTGCATGAGGAGGAGGAAAGTGATAGAAAACAATACCAGAGAGGGAAACAAAACGATGTGATAGGAAAAAACCCAAAACCCAAAAAACAATCCCAATTCAAAAGAGAACTTAGCATCTCTCTTACTTTTGAATTTTGCATGCTCCATCCCTTGCTTCAAGCCAATTACCCAATTGGCAATTATATCAATAATTTCTAGGAGATAGATTATATTAAGACTTAGATAATACTGGGATGGGACAAACCCCTAAGACACTATTAGCTCTTTTGGGAAATTGAAAGAGGGTGTAAACATGGTAAAATCTTTTCATAAATAGACTGTGGTTGGGAAAGAAAAATGGGAAATACAACTGAGCAGTTTCATAAACACTAACTTGTGGCTTTTTGAAAATGTTGTTCTGAACACCTGTTTAAAGATATTTTAAAAATATAACTGAAAATAAGAGCAACTCCTAAAAATGAACTATATGGTAAATTCTGTGGAAAACAGTGTAAAAACAGTGTGACTACCTGGAAACTCTGCCAGGTAAGAATTATTGCTGTACAATACATACCCTTATACTACAGTAATAATGTGAATATTACAAACACATAGACAAGATAATTGACCAGGACTTTCCAATCTCCTCATGATCTAGTCTCCAAAGAGACTGGCAACTCCCTAACTCCAGCCACAGTTTCTTTTCCTGTGAACTTCTTAGACCACTTCAACATTTTCTCCTGTAGTATTTTTCGCACTAAAAGACACTCCGGATGCATAAAACGCACCTAGCTTTTGGGGAGGAAAACAAGAAAAAAAAATCTGCCTCTGCCTCCCAGCAATTTGCTCCCTTGTAGCAAACAGCAAACAGCCTGATCAGCTTCAGCACAGCCTGATTTAGCATGAGCAGGTGATTGGCGGTTGGATCTGCCTCCTGGAATACCACTGATCAGCTGTTCCAGGTTGCGGGGATCGCCACCGCCCATCACCGCCATCGCTACTCATCGCCACCGCTGCCTATCTCCAGCTCCATGTGCCCTAATTTCAGCCTCCGTGCACCCCATTTTTGGCCTCAGTGCGTCCTGGTTTTGGTCCATTCCAGGCAGTTTTGGCGACAATAGGCCGAAGCAGCAGTGGTGATCCCCCCCACCTGGAACGTTGAAAACGGGATGTGCAGAGGCTGAAAATGGGGCACATGGAGCTGGTGATAGGCGATGGACGGCGATGGGCAGTGGCGATTCCTGCAGCCTAGAACAGCTGATCGGCATTATTCCGGGAGGCCAATCCAACCGCCAATCAGCTGCTCGTGCTAAATCAGGCTGTGCTGAAGTTGACCAGGCTGTTTGCTGCAAGGAGGCAAATTGCTGGGCGGCAGACGCCAAAGGGTGCAGGCCGGCGAGTGCATCTTATAGACCGAAAAATACGGTACATGCACACATACATATATGCATGCATACTGTATATATACACACACATAAACCAGGAAATTCCATTGGCAACAATTCAGGGGCTGTATGCCAAGGAAAAGGAAGATCTAAATACATATCTCTCTGAATGAGTTGAATTCCAAGCATGGATCATTGGGCTGATTCATAGTATCCTAATCCTTTCATGCTGCCTAATTCAGTCCTGATTGTGTGTGTGTGTGTGTGTGTGTGTGTGTGTGTGTGTGTGTGTTTTATTGGAAATTTTAGAGAAAATATAACAACAGCAAAAGAAAAGAAAAGAGATAAAAGGGTGCGATCTAAATGAATAAATACTTGATCCTGTCTATCTTAACTCAAATAGACATTGATACTTATTGATCCTGCCTAGATACAAAAATATGTGTACCTAGGTTAATCTTGGAAGCAGAGGGACAAAATGGAAGACTGTGGTGAATACCGTACTTCTGGTTTCAAAACATGTCTTTTCTCCAGAAATAATACTTTCTTGATATCTAATCTTCATGTTTTAAAGCATCCATACTGCTAATATGAGTCATCTAACAGATTTGCTATTATGACTACTGTAGAAAGGAAAAAGTTTGGAAGTTGTCATAGGTGAGGAATGGAGTTACCTTGGCAAAAATAAATGTTAAATAGTGGGTAAAAAGTACTAATTATCTAAACATGTGAGTTACTTAAGATTGCATATTTCGGTTTAGAGTTTTAAAATAAGATCTTCTACAAATTTCATCTCACCTTTACACTTGGAATGAATAGCACTGAATGGGTCTTGTATTATATGCCTGTGTGGGAGAGAAACAGTTCAGTGTCATAAAATGCAGGCTTTTCAGAATCTATTTTCAGGGATACTTTTCTCCAACAGATTCATTTTTAACCCTCTGTGTACCATAGTTGAATTTCATTTTTTAAGCAACAGCTGGTAATAAGGCCAGTCTTGTGAAAAGTCACAATTTAGTCATGTTTTACGTTTTGAGATTCTGGCATATATATACAGCTCTGCAGTTTAATAGTTGTATTTGCCATTTGTATAGGTAATGATTGGGGAATTCCATCAATGGGACTTTCCCATTAGAAGCAGGTTTCCCCAATTCCTCCTTTGGCTTGCGTATGCTTCTGGTTTTGTGGAGTAGCCAGTAACAAAGTAGCCAGGAAACAGGATGAAGAAGAGAAAATCAACAAAAACCAACTGTTCACCTTTTTCTCCAGAGAAAGAAATGCTGGTAGACTTTTTCATGAATAGATCGGAGAGGTAGACATATAAAGTGCTTGACCATTCTGAATTACAATGGGTTGGAACAAAACCCATTATAATTCAGAATGGACAAGCACTTTATATGTTATCATTCAGCTCACACAACACACACCAGACTATTATATTAATGCTATAAACTTAAAATGGAGTAGGAAGAATATATATATATAGTGTGAATAGTAGATCAATGATTGATTTGCTCTGGAAAACTGGATACCAAAGATTTCTGTCATTTATAAGACATTCTTAGCTTTGCTACAATATTGGATGAAGTAATTATTTCATAACTTTTATTTGGGAGAATTGATACAATTTTGCAGTTTCAGTTATGACCATGTGCTATTATCTGTATGATAATACCAACTGGCTATTTTGGTACTGCCTAGATTGCATCTAAACCAATTGCATTATTGGAGAAATAATTCTGAAAAATTATACATTTACTGAATGTATTGTATGTATTGCCAGGTAAGTGCTCCTACTCAGTTATTCAGAAATGGTTATTTAGAAGAACAACAGGCAGAGAGGGAAAGGCAGAGTTAAGCAAGTAATCAGCCTGGAGTCATTACATTTCTACAAACATTCTAAATCCAACCTTTTTTGAATTCCCTTTGACCCTTATCTACCACCAATTTAACACTAAACATTAGTTGACTAGATTTTTGTGTATAGCTTGAGCAATAAATCTTCTTGACTGCAACTGATTGTTCTAATCTTATTGTTCAGATTAGCTTTCTAAATAAAGCGAAGAATTTATCTTTTGAGTCTAATAGGACAGAGGCATCCTTCTCCTCATTTCTTTATATTCCTTCAATATGTCCCACCCTTCTTCATCACTTTTATTTCAGCACTACATTTATTATATAAAAGCAAGCAGATTAGCTTGCCTTTATACAATCAACTACCTTGACACATTATACCAGAAAATCATGTCTTTTCATTGGTTACCTTCCTAGATTTTCTTTCTTCTAAAAGCTATAAAAAAGAAATGGCAGTACAAATCCACAATGCATTTTTACTAACAGTATTAATAATCCTAAGTATGAAAGCAACCTTAGTTATCTGAGTCAGAAGGTTTTGTCCCAGAAAACTGACTGCAGGAGATTCACTGTTGTATTTGGTTGCTGTAGTTTGGGACAAGAATTTGTGGCAAGAATTTCTTACTAATAATTTTTCAGATAAAAGCTGTATTCACACAAGGTATTACTGTAAACTATAGCTTGCTGAATAGGCCACATGTTGGTCTGTGCCTCAAACTATGGCAAGATAAAAATGTATTAAATCCAAACAAAAGAAGTGATAAGTGTCCTTTCAATGACTGAATGAGTTAAGTCTTCCTGTAGTTTTTTTAAGGAAACAGTTGAGACATTTCTCATAAATGATCTCACTTGTAAAGAAACCACACAGTCATACAGTGATCATACAAAAACTACAGTATCAAATGAAAAAAATGCCTGTTCTGCTATCCCATATTCAAAAATAGTTATGCTATAATAACTACTATAGATTTCAATTATGAATCTTTTGCAGGTTGACAATTGAGCTCCTCAGCCAGGAACATAGTTATTCTTTTCCTGTAACTTCACATCCCTTAAAAAACTGTTTAATTTGGAAATTATTTTGTAACTATAGGTTGGACTCTAATGTGCCTCAGGAGTGTACTATGCAAATTTTGGTTACTCAAATCTTAGAATTCTAGTTTTCATGATGATGGACACAAATATATGAAGTGTTTGCTTTATTCTGAGAGAGCAGGATGAGGACTAATTTTCTTATCTTATAGGGTGAAAGATTGTGGATGAATGCTAACAGCAATTGTTGAATAATGAAATCAGTTCCCAGACAGATTGAGAGTTCCCTTTTACTGTATATGTTTAAACTGGAGATGGGTATGGATTTTTTTTTTTAGGTGGGGGGAGGGAATACTTTAGTTGGATGCCTGTACTGAGCAGCTGCCGTCTTGCAATACCGTTCCTATAATCCTAACAAAAATATTTTTGTTATTTCTGTATATCAGTATCCATGCTGTATAGAGGCTACATCTTATGTGAATAAGATTATCACCTTTGATAATAGATACAAAGCAGTTAGATGTCTGAAGTCTACTTTTTTCTTTCATCAACAAATCCTTGTACTGCATTAGAAGTATTATTCCCATGCCACAAGAAAATGGTATTGTATAATGAGGTGTTGTAGTCCATTATATCAAGACAACATCAAATTGGGCAAAACTGTTATAAGGAGATTTTTCCCCCTACTCTCCCCACCTTTGTATTGCCAAACATAAAACAATTGCTGATTAAGAACCATGGATTTGGACTAGGAAGCTTTGTGGCTCCATAGTAGGTTTCACAGTTCAGAAAGAAACTATTACTACTGAAAGGGTCCAATTATGCCTAACTATTCAATCACATATTTCTAAAGGGATAATTGCTTGGACTTTCTCTAAAGGAAGCCATTGTTTTCAATCGGAAACTCCAGAGGGTTGGAAGACTTTGGGGGTGGGGAGAATTTAAAGAAGTCCAGATGACAAGAACAGCTCCCTGTGTGGAAAGGGACTGATTTAGTTTCTTTCAGCCTATTCAGTTTTTGTGCTGTTTCTGCCTTGATTTTTAACACCCACCCACAGCTCTCTGAATGTTATGTTACACATAATCTGCCTGTTGAGCAATTACCTTTGAGGGCTACACAACAGTTGTTTCTATCTTCTGTGTTATAATCCACCTGTGATAGTGCTGCACTGCAGAATTTAGCATTTTTCTGGTTTGTACCACTGCTTCTTAGAATCTGAAACAATCTTGGATAAGCAGTTGGAGAAAAAAGTGATCTGCATTGGAAGGATTCCTCCCCCCCCCCAGATCTACGTTATTGTGGGACAGTGTTTTTCAACCTTGGCAATTTTAAGATATGTGGACTTCAACTCCCATAATTCCTGAAGTCAACATCCTGGCTGGGTAATTGTGGTAGTTGAAGTGCATACATCTTAAAGTTGCCAAAGTTGAGAAATGCTGCTCGGGGGTTATTTGCTTTCCATTAATCAAAGAAGTGATGGGTTTCCTTCCCTACGTGTGTTCAGACAAAGGCTAGGCAGGGATTCTTTCATCTGGATTTTTGAACTAAGCCACAGATTAGGCTCAAGAACCTAAATGGCGAATTCTAAATTTATGATCGTATCTTCTATGTGGGAGAAGGTGACTGGCTGTCTGGTGACTAATTTAGGAGCCTGTCAAGTCCTAGCTCCTGGAGTAGGAGGTTGTGAGAGTGTGCTAAAAATCACATTTCCCTGAAGTGGGTTAGCTCAAAACTCTTGTACCATAAGAATGACTGTTTCGGTGTCTGTCTCATGTAATAATATGAATCCAGATTAAAAAGGGTCCTGGTAATTCACATCATTCAGGACCATCGATGGTTAATGCTTCATCATTTCCTCAACAAACATTTCCCAAAATGGGACGTTGAAACAGTCTAATAACTTTCTATGTTTGCTGTATGACCTTTTGAGACCTTCACCCACTACTACTTCTTTCAAGATTGATAGTGTCACTACCCCCTTGAGGAAGCATTCAACCCTCCTGTACCCATCTCTTTGCCTACTCTTTGATAGTTCTCATCTACAAGACCCATCTAAGTTGGGCCCCACAGGTTGTGGATTTCATCAAACAGACAAAGCTCCCTATTTCTGTAGAATGCAAAGTTTCAAAGGAATTCCAGGTAATTGATCAAGGCTGATTATCCCTCTCATGTTATGAGCTATGTCTAGTCTGCTGCTAACTTGAAATCAATGGGAGCAATTTTTATATGCAAAATTCCTAGCAAAAAAATCACAACAATCTCACCAAAGTGGCATTCCACTGTGCTTTGTTGTTAGTTTTTTAAAGAGCATATTCTATTCTGCAAAACATGAGCTTCTGTTGTGCACACTGGTACTGTTCTCATTTTTTTAAATATTCTGTTTGCTATACATTCACCTGCACTCATCACTCCAGCTTGCTATTAAGAATGACATTAAATGTACTCCTCTGCAATCCATTGTATTCATAAGGTGTTCTCAGTGAAGCATCAACCTAGTCCACTGATTCTACATGTCAATGTCATCTCCTGCAGTTTGCAATTCATGGGTTGGGAGGCAGACAACATAAGAAGTGATCAAGAAACAATGAGTCGGAACCATGTACCCAAAGCAGAGCAGTGACTTCATTCCTCCCAAAGCAGAGCAGTGACTATAATAACAACAGAAAAAATAGAATAGAATACCAAGCAAGTGGGACCTTTAAAATTTGCTACACGTCACCACTGCTTTGTTACCTATGACAGATGATCCACAGAAGATTTTCATCTATCCAGTTATAGACACTTAACCCAGCCTTGTGATACCTTGGTATCAACTGGCACAAGGAGGTTATTACAAGATTGGATGAGTCTTAGGGTCTTCATCTCACTGACCTAGACAATGCCCTGGGGCAATTGACAAGAGACTCAATTACATTTAGAACAGTGATACCAGTGATTTTGAGTATTTATCCTATAACAGAAAAATATTGTATCTCTATCTGCAGTGAAAAGACTGTCCCTAGGTGTTTCTTTTTAATAGGTAAGGTGAAAATTAACCCTCAGATGGAAAATGGGTTAGATAATGGTGGGTAGTTGTGTGGGTATTTGATTTAAAGAGGAGCAGGATTGATTGGCCAGTTTGATTTGTCTGAAGTGATTTGAATTATGGGGACAAGTGAGGTGAAAGATGGATGGGCAAGAGAAGGAATATATGAGTATTGGGGGTGGTGTGATCAGCAGCCATATTCTAATTATGTTGGGGCAAGGGAAATATGGCAAAATAGATTAAATATACCATTTCAGATTAAGGATAACCACTACTTGGCAACCTCCACTTGGCTCCCTCTACTGAAGAACTAGTGGCTAGGAACCAAACTTCTTGATTTGAATGATAAACACCATATCTCTCTGCAATAACAGCAAATTCACATAAGATTTAGTAGTGGATGATATGCATTCACTCCATCCACTATTGCATTATTCTGTAAGATCTGAGGCATCAAATTGCACCCCTGTGAGGAAAGCTGTGCCCCATCCTGGTGAGCAAATGCTTAACTTTGATGTTACCTCAATCCAGGGGACATTATGGAAAGTTAATATTCAGAAAGCAGCAGACCCAGATAATATGCCTGGGTGTGTTCTTAGGAAATATGCAGACGAGTTGGGTTGTGTTCTTACAGATATTTTCAATCTTTCATTGCAGGAGGCAGTGGTCCAATCGTGTTTTAAGACTGCCATTATTTTGCCAGTGCCAAAAAAGTCTATGATTAGAGGTCTTAATGATTATTGTCCGGTTGCACTTACATCCATCATTATGAAATGTTTTGAGAGGCTGATAAAGGCATTCATGTGTGAATTCTATTTATCAACTTCAGTTCGGCATTTAATACAATCATTCCTCAGCACCTAGTAGACAAACTGGGCCTTTTAGGCTTTAATATTCCTTTGTGCTACTGCATTCTTGGTTTTCTTATTGATAGGTCGCAGTAGTTTTTATTTATTTATTTATTTGTCGAGTACTTATTAGATAATATATATAAGCATGAATTGAATACATAAAATGAATACAATTAAAGGGAACATTAGGACAGGGACGATAGGCACGCTGGTGCTTGACACAGCATATAAGCACTGCTTGAGCAGGGTCTGCAGTGTTGTCTGAGACACTACACATCCTCTTCATGATCTGCATTCCTTGTTTCCTTCTGGGAGGAGGTTTTGTGGTATCTGAAGCAGAACATCTAGAGTCAGTCACAGTTTTGTCCATATAGGATCAACAACCTTGTGAACTCTTACGTTTCCTGTTTCCTCTATGTATTCATGGACAGTGATTAATACACACACACATATACACACACATGTGTGTATATATATATATATGCATATATGTATATATGTATGAATGTAAATATATATGTATGTATATAGCATGTGTATACATGTGTTATTTATGTGTATGGGTAGATATATACTTTCTTTTGAGAGCAGGTAACAGAATTTCATTTTTAATGTGTACCAGTGTTCTCACAATGAAAAATGATAATAAAGGTTATCTTATCTTATTACTGACTCATGGTGAAGTGAGGAAGACAATGTCATCCTCTCAGGGAACTGCCTCTCCAGGTTTCATGTCCATTAGCAACCTTGATGCCATGGCGTGGGTGGTGAGGCACTGTGTTTTTTATATTTTCTTTCTCCAGTAGAACTTCATATTTTTTGTCTTTTACCATATCTATGTTTGCATTAACATTTCTACTGGTTACCGTAATAGACCTCCTGTATTTCCCATTTGATTTTTTTATCAGTTTTTCACAAAGCTTATTTAGGTACAGCTCCTTTATCTTCCTTCTATTCCAGAGTTAGCTGAGTAGATTTACATCTCTTTTGTTTTTTGCTTTTCGTCTTTGACTGTTTTCAATATCTCAGCACAGAATTATTTTATCTTCCTCTGCTTTCTGCATTTCAGGATTATTTTATTTGCTTCATCTTAAATGGTATCTTCTATTTTAGTCCAGAGTTAATTAGGCAATCTGTCTAATCTACTAGTTTTTTTCCTTTACTATTTTCACATATTCATAGGAAATATTGCTAGGTTATATTCTGTTGATTTCATTATTTGTTTTATTTAGTTTTAATTATACTTTTGCAAGGAATTTGAGCAGCAATCAATGCTTCACTGACTGAATAAAATTTCTCCATTTTTGCTTATATACCCAATCTCATTTGAGTGTGATGTCTCTGTGTAGAGTGTTCTTTTGGGTTATAAGATATAACTCAAATATATATAATATAATATATAATATATATTATATTATAACTTATATTAGTTATAATATAAGGTCCAGACCACTCCCTCCATATTGGCCTTCCAAAAAGTGGTGAAGACCTGGCTTTTCTGGCAGGCCTGCGTCCGTTGATCTCGCTGTTGCGATCTTATGAGATCCAGCCATGAATGGTGTGAATGGGTTTTAATATTTTAATTTTAAATGTTTTTATAATGTTTTTTTAAATGCATTGTAAGCCGCCCTGAGTCTCTGGAGAAAGGTGGCATATAAATTGAAATAAATAAATAAATAAATAAATAAATAAATAAATAAATAAATAAATAAATAAAATCTTATAACTAATATAGGAAGATATTTGCCATAAACATTGCATTTTCATGGAAGAAATCTATGTCTTACCTTTATTAATACACAATGCTAAATTTCCCCATTGTTTCTACTTCTATAGTATTCCACTTTCAACATTAGTATTCTAGTTTCCTATAATTATTTTTGAATTATTTCAGCAAGTTGCCAAAGAACTTCCATTTTTTCTTTATCTGTAATTTAAGCAGGATAATTTAGGTCATCCAAAAATTGATACTTATTTTGTTAATAATATGGCTACTCCATTTCTTCTGTTAATTTCTCATCTGCAAAAGAAGTTCTAATATTCTTCTGATATGAAATTATCCATTCCGGTCCATTTGATTCCACTGATTCCCAGAATGTCAATAACCAGTATAAAGTTTGCTTTGGTGTGTAGTTCTACCAGTCAATAAACCTTTTAAAGGATTAAATTTTACTGGTGACATCATCAGCTAGATATCCTTGCACCTTTAATCCAGTCACATTGTAAACATCAGTGCTGTTCCCTCTTGTTTTGTGATCTTGAGAAGTTTGTGGGATATTTCCAAATCTGAGAATTCACTTGCAAGCATCATGTAGACATTGTTCTGATTGGAAATGTCCATTGAAGGTTTTTGGGCAGAATACTGGGATGAGTTGTCATTTCCTAATTCAATGGTAGAAAATGATATAACCTTGCCTCTTTATATATCAGGCTGTTACAAATATTCATTGTCCTGTTGGATTTCTTCATATCAATAACTCCGTTTTACAGTTGCATTTGTTTATTGTACCAATTTCTCTATTCAGAATGGTTGAGGAAGCTAGGTATGTCTAGCCTATTGAGGAGAAGGATTAGGGGTGATAAGGTAACTGTCTTCTTGTACTGTCACAGCAAAGAGAGAATTGACTTATTCTCCAAAGCACCAGAGGGTAGGGCAAGAATTAATGGGTGGAAGCAGGGCCGGATTTTCCTATAGGCTAACTAGGCTTCAGCCTAGGGCCTCAAGATCAAGAGGGGCCTACACAGTGGTGGGATTCTGGGGGTTCTAGGGGGTTCAGCCGAACCCTTTGTTAAATTGCTGGCTCGCCCGCCCCTCGCCTCCCACCCGCGCAGCGCCAGCCTACCGTAGCCAGGGGTGGGCAATTGTGGCTCTTTTACAACCTGTGGCCTTCAACTCCCAGAATTCCTGAGACAGCCAAGTTGAAGGCCACAGGTTGTAAAAGAGCCACAATTGCCCACCCCTTCCCTAGCCTGAGTTCCGCTGCCTGGGATCCACGTGGGCTCCGGACGCAAGAGAGCAGGATGGAGAAAGCAGCTTCCACGCCTTCACTCACCCTCACTCTCTGCTCTGTTGGTTTGCTTACCCCGCCCACTCCCAATCTATTGCTGCCTCCGATGGCTAGAGGAAAAAAAAATTCAAATTCTTGCCGCGGGGCTTCAAAGGGCCGCCCTAGAGCCAGTGGTACAGCCAAACCCTTTGTTAAATTGCTGGCTTGCCCTGCCCCTCCGCATCACTATTTATTGCCAATAAATAGTGGTGGGCGAGGGGCGGGCGAGCCAGCAATTTAACAAAGGGTTCGGTGTTTTTTTTGTAATTTTATTGGCCCCCGGAGCTTCAGCATAGGCTAATTGGCCTCCCGAGGTTGGAAAATTAGGCAGGCAGAATTCTTTTCTTTTTCTTCACCAAAAAAGGTAGGTCCAAACAATGGGAAATTTAGGGAAAAAGAGGAGAGTTCAGGATTTTAAAACACAAAAGAAAAAAAGCTCTCTTTAACTAGGGAATTGTAATAATTGAGATACTATTAATTGTATATTTCTGAAAGCAGAAATGGTTAAGTTGTGGTTTGGAGGAATATATGGGGGAAATTATTTGGTTTATTATTATTGGTAAATATAATTAATTGATTTGTAACAAATTGGATTGCATGGAAATAATTGGAATATTCATGTTCATATTGATTAATATACAAAAAAGGTAGTTATATAACTAATTGATTTATATTAAAATGTTGAATTTATATTAAACAACTAATATTACATAATTAACCAATGTGAGGATGGATATAAAAATAGATGACAATGGGAAGGGGTATAATATAGAATAGAAGGGAAAAATTGAATTTGATTAAGATTAGAGATGAGGATGAAGGGTAATATTAGTTTTTTACAAAAATAGATGAGGAATAAATAAAAAAGTAGCCTTGGTAGTACTAGGGTTTAAGGCACCCTGTTATTAAGCTGCTTAAGACCAGCTGCCTGCAATTACTGCAGGGTTCGAATCTCGCCAAGGCTCAAGGTTGACTCAGCCTTCCATCCTTTCTAAGGTAGGTGAAATGAGGACCCAGTTTGTGGGGGCAATAAGCTGACTTTGTATAAATATACAAAAGGATGAAGGCTATTGCTGAGCACATTGTAAGCCGCCCTGAGTCTTCGGAGAAGGGCGGCATATAAATCAAATAAAAAAAATAAAAAATATGGCAAAAAGGAAATATAGAAATTGTAAATTTAATTGAAATGACTAAACACTGTTTAAATTTGTGAACCAGCCAAATACTCTGTTCAAAGAAAATACATTGTATGTTTGTATCTGTGTTTCTAATTATTGTTATTTATTCATATTTGTTCTCTTTTATTCTTTAAAGTTTAACAATTCATTCTTTATCTTAATATCTTTATATTTGTTTGGGGTTGGCTTTCTTCCCTTTCATCTTTTTTATTGTACAGCAATCTTTCTCCTCAAACCTACCACCTCTCTCTTTCCTTTCCTTCTTACTTTCTCTTCCTCCCCCTCTTCTTCTCCTCCCTACTTCCTCTTCCTTTCTCCTTCTCCTCCTCTCTTCCTACCTCTCTTACCCTCACTCCTACTCTAATTTCCCTTCCCTTCCTTCATCCCTCTCTATTGCTGTATCCTTTTATGCATATGGACTATTCAGAGGGCTGAAAAAGTTATTTCTGACTGGTCCTCGCACTTTTGACCAGTCCTCGAACTTACGACTGTCCTCACATTTTACGTTTTTGCCCTATCTTGTCACCATGGTGAAGAGAAGCAGTTGTGAAATGAGTGACATGGTTGTTAAGAAAGCTGCACGGGCATAAATGTGAGGATGGTCATAAGTGTGAGGACAGGTCAAAAGTGTGAGGCCCAGTCAGAAATGACTTTTTTCAGCCCTCTGAGTAGTCCCTATGCACATAGCCATGCCCACCCGGTCACATGATGAGCTAGCCACGCCTACACAGTCACGTGACCAGCTAGCCACGCCCACCCAGTCACATGATTGCCAAGCCACACCCCCAACTAAGCCACGCCCACAGAACCTGTTGTTAAAAAAATTGAATCCCACCACTGGTGAAAGGGCCTCATAAGTGGAATAGCCTAGGGCCTCTTTTCATCTAAATCCGGCCCTGGGTGGAAGTGTGTTAAAGAGAGATCCAACCTAGAAGTAAAGAGAAATCTTCTGACAGTGAACAATTAATCAATGGAATAGTTTGCCTCCTGGGCTTGTGGGTACTATGGTACATAGCTGGAAATTTTCAAGAATAGATTGGATATTTGTCTAGCAAAGAAAATTTACATCAAAATAGAGTATCATGCTATATGGTATACTATATCAACATGACTCGGTTACAGAGGACAGAAGTAGACCATCTTTACTTTGTCAGTCCAAGAAACAAGGTTGAAAACTCTGAGGGACAAAGCCAGTTGGTAAGATTAAAAACTTTTGATTAATTTCATTTAAAATATAGTATTGGGCATCTTTCTAGACTATGGATGGTGTTTACAACAAGCTTTCTTTCTTGAATGCGGTGAGTTTAGTCTAAATGCAGTGCCAATAAACAAAATGGTATAGATATAAAACAGAAAATCATATATTTTGAATTCCAAAGAAAAATATTTTTCCTGTGGCAACATTGGTTCAAACTCATATAAGAAGATGATCAAAAGATGAGAGAATATTGTTATCAATAAATCACTTGTCCAAAATGTGACCCCACCATTTATCTGAGGCAGCAACTGATACAATTGCTGAGGAGTGAAGAATGACTTGGTTCTTTGTAGTTGAATGAGTGTAGCAATGTGTTGCATGATGGACAAAGTGCAAGTATCACTTAGTTTTTTGTGATAATGATGCAAACATTTTGCTAGCTGTTAAAATCCCATTAGGTGATCAATCATTTAACCTTTCTCCAAGGATTTAAACTTTTTATTGAAAAATATACTGTATCTCCTCAATTATAAAAAAAAAATCCAGGAACCTGAAGGTATCTGTGCATACCATCATTATTTTTCCTACTCAACATTGGTAATCCTGTTATATGTGTCATACTATCATACTGCTCTGCAGTAGTTATTTTTCATTAAGCTAATTTCTACTAAAATAATGATCTGCAATCAGATTGAATCATAGTTCAAACAGTAGACTCATTGAATTTAATTGGTCTTAAGTTCACTGCTTGAATTACATGTAGCTTTATCCAGAGTCACAAATCATTTGCATGTAAATTTTAGACAGAGGAAGTGACCCTCTTTTAGAATGCTAATTAGTCTAATGTCTCATTATTAGATTAGCCTGTCCTCTTTTGTTATATCTCAGTTTCCATGAGATCATCTTTCTTCAATTTGATGAAGAGATGCTTCATTTTCTACCACTCTAAGTTTGAAAGTGGCACAAGGTAGGAATAATGAAAAATTTAAAAGCTAAGTAGAGGAGACAGCATGTTAAGACATAAAATGACAACAGTCTGATCAAAGTACAAGGTTATTAGTTGTTTAGTACAAATGTACTGAAACAAAAACAATGTGCTCTTTTTGCTATTGCAGGATGAGTAAATGTTGCTTGGGGTAGTGATGGTTCAAGAGCCAGATTTCCTTCAGACTAATTTTTCATTCTGCTTCAGGGAAGATGCATATCTTACACCAGAGTTTCTGGGTTACTTACACACAGACTCCCCCACACAATCAACATCACTGAGGTTATTTTCATTCCCTCTACTCAAACTCCATATGACTCCAATGTTGGGAGAGTCACCGTTTTCTTGCTGTTCTTAGCAATGATCTAAGCATACTCATTTTCAAAAGATGGGAGGGAAGAAAGAAAGAAAATAAAACTTCTTTCCAAATAGTTTTATTATTTTCCCTGTTGCTAATAGTAAATTACTATATATATATTGCTTAGGCTCCACTGAAAATGTTCTGTTCAGAGGCCCAATAATGTGGCATTCAGTTCAAATGTTTGCTGTAGTCATAATAATGCATGATATTCTAATCTCTTTATGCAGGGTTCTAGCACAGTCGACTTTAAAAATATAAATGATTAAACACAAAGCATTTGCTCTTTTACTCAATTCCAGTCCTTCCTGGAGAAAATGGGCACATATCAAGTTTTCTCCGTATTATTAACTCCCTATATTTCATTACTTGAGACATTCCTCTAAGCCTGGCCATACACACATTATACTTTTAGTTGTTTGGAAGTTGATGCCTCATGTGCTGTGAAGGATTCCCAAAGTCGAACTGGTTCCGGTGACCGACCCAGATTCGTTCACCTATAAAAATACACAATTTAATTCTAAGAAGAAAGTGCTTTGCAGTACCTGTGAGTAAGAATGTTGTTTCAAAGCAGCCATAACTTTTCTAGGGATGGGGAAATTTTCAAAAATTTAGGTAACCACCATAGCGATATAGGGAACTCTTTGTTGCAATCAAATGATCATCTTGATTTTTGCAGCCCAGATCAGATAACCTCACCTCAAGGACCACCAAACATTTGATTGAATTGTAAGGAGTCTCTTTCCATTAGGCTGACCATGCTAAGAATCCATACCATTCAATACTGCAACCTGGATTTTTAAAATTTATTTTCTCCTTAGTTTATTAAGTTTTAGATTAATACCATATCCACACATTCCAGTGGCTTTCATTGGGACTTTTCAGTGCTACTATTTGAACTAAATATTGATTGGATGACAATGAACCAAATTTAAGGACACATAAATAACAAACAGAAAGAGACATTTGATTCTTGCTCACATTCCCAGTCACATACACAGATACATATACTATATTTGCAAATCTTTTAGGTCAGTAAAGCTTACTCAGAGCTTCTTTGCACGCTCACATACCTTGAAGGTATAGAATAACAAAAAAAAAGTTGCTGTCACTATATTAACCATGTTGTTTGTTAAGTTTGAAAGCTCTATGAGACGTGATTCATACTGGGAAATTTTAAAGTTTATTTACATTTCCTGTTTTGACCATCAAAGATCATTGCATGAATAGGTCATAGTCACAATACTTTATAGAAAATACTGTAATTGAAAAGGAATAGGGCAGGGTAAGAAACTTTGGACACAAATTGAGCATAACTATGGATGTATTGTTATATTCACTATTGTAAATTTCTAATGTATCTTTCCTCCATACAACTTAGGGCAGCTTACATAGTTTTCTCTTTCTATTCCTCCCATATTATTTTTACATCGTCTTTACAAAATATGAATGATCCAACATCTCTAAACTGGATTCCCGGTTAGAGATGGATTTTGAGATGTGTTTCCAGTTTTAGTTCAATTCTCTAAGAGACGGCAAAGTAATTTTTTTAGTATATGTACATAGTGACTTTTTAGATAGCCATTGGCCAAACCAGGCAAGAAGTAACATAAAGTGGATGAAATTACATCAGAAACAGCCTGGGATTTTCTTTTTCCTGCTTTACTTTTGGTTGGCAGTGGAGTTTTATCTTTCCTAAATGTTTGTAAGCATTTTAATCTATTTTAGACTTATAGTTTTCAAGTTTTTCTTAGCTGAAAATGAAAAGGAACTGAAATTTAGTTCAACAAGATTTCAGGACCCACAGAAATGATACAGGGGCCACATAATGTCCTTCTATTATAAATTATTCACCTTGCTGAAATTACAATGAATACTGACTCTGGATGTCTAGCAGGTAGCAGGTTCTCATTTTAGTAGATTCAAAATGGTTTATGCTTTATATCTTATATGCATTTTAAGAAGCTTTAATATACCGATTAAGATTCATCTATCCCCTAGGATTATTTTCAAGTAACATGTGCCATTCTGATTTTTTGGAGTGAACATTATACTTTCTCCACATTTTTCAGAATATGACAGTGATTAGGTTGACAAACAGACTGAGACAAATGGAAACACTTTGGGCCAAATGCAATCATAGAACCTCAACCCTCAGCTCACAGCACCAGATGTGGCATCTCTGCTCCTTTTTTTTTGGGCCATCTCCACAGTCATCCAAATTCATATTGACAAAGTTATACAAAAAATAAAATGTGTCACTTGGACACATTGTTCATCTATAACCTCCTATAGACTGATCAAACATGTCTTCATGGTTATTAAGCATGTTTTTGTAATTCTGGAAGTCCCAAGACAAGGAGTTCAACATGTGGGAAGAACTGGTGCCTAGTTTGGTGGTAAATATCTTTGTGCCATCACTATAATTTCCCATCTTTCTAAATTCCTCATCCACAATGTGTGAAAAAATTGGAGCTACTTCTCAAGTTCAATTTGATTTGTTCTAGCCGAAGCTCAATCACAGATTATAAAAAATTAGGTTCCTTTGTTTTGCTTGTTCCAACACAAAGAGGAAAGTAGACCTCAGATTTATTAGCAGAGGATTATTTGAATATAGAGCAGAGATAAAAGCGAAGAGATTCAATGAGTACTAATCTATGCCTGGCAACCCACACATTAATCACATGCCGATTACTTTATTAGTCATCTCTTTATCAATGCTTTCAGCCCACACTGGCTCCTTCTGCTGTAAACTTTAATTAACCAGAGAAACATTGTGTAGGAGATACTTAAACTAAGAATGGTGAAGAAAGATGGTGATGATGGGAATACAAAGACATTCAAGATACTTGGAGTATATTTAAGAGAGAGAAAATAGTGCATGTAATCAGTATTTTTCTTTTAACAGCACATAGAATCTGCAATGTAAGTTTCATATTGTATTTTTCTCATCAATATTTCACTACAATATTGGAGACTACATTTAAAAAAAAACCAGCTACAAGAATGACTCACAAGTCAATAAAATTATGGTTGTTTGCTGTTAAATATTATTTTTCTTACTCCAAAAGGACAATTGTCAGGTCAAAATCAAAACAGCATAGCATAATATACTAGAGTGTTTTGCATCTGCTTCTACATGATTGTTGACATCTTAACACAGCATCATAATTTTTCCTTTAAAAAATATAACATTATTTCACTGTTATTTGTTTAGTTGTAGGGATATTTTTATTTTGTCCTATAAAGGTAATCCTCAATGTATATCCCTTTGTTTAGGGACCATTTGAAGTTACAACAGCACTGAATAAAGTGACTTATGACTGCTTCTCACACTTATGACCATTTGCAGCATCTCCATGGTCAATGATCAAAATTCCTGGTCATGTGATCACCTTTTGGAAACGTCTGACAAGCAAAGTCAATAAGAAAGTCAGATTCATAATAACTGTGTTACTAACCTATCTACAGTGATTCACTTAACAAGTGTGGCAAGAAAGGTCATAAAAAACTAAAAACATAAAAAATTTAACAAGTGTCTTGCTTGACAAGAAAAAATTCGGGGGTCAATTGTGGTTGTAAACCAAGAATTACCTGTAATGCAAGATTTGTGATAACATTATTCACATTGTCCTTAATGACAACAATGATAAAATCTAACCAGAATAGTGGAGGATGGTTATTGTTGCTGCCTGTGAGTTGGTTTAAATTACCAAAGGAAAGTTACTTCTTTAGAATTGTCCAGGCAGGAAATCAAATAGGCAAGACAAGACAGCTAGAATTAAAAATGAATTTGCTCATGCACAGGAAAGCAATGGGCTATGCCTCTTCTGTGCCAGTGAGGGAAACCAAAAAGACATTTCATTCTCAAGATGTTGCTTTCCAGACGTTCTTGATGATGAAAGGCTTCTGGGCAGTTGCCTAAAGCATTTGCTACATTCTTGAGGAGAAATTTGCTCATATCCACTTGGAATTTGACATGTTTAGAGCAGGACCTGGAGAGGTGTGTGGCCAAGTTTTACTTTGGGACACCTGAAGTTGTGGAAATCATGTTTGCATTTATCTTGTCCACTATGTAAATAATATTGATCAAATTGGTTATTAAGATCAAATAGGTAGATTGATAGGTAGATTCAGGCAGTGATTTATCACTGTTTGGGATGGTTTCCCTTGCTTTGAATGATGGCAATAGTGCAATTCTTCTAAAGGACTCCAATGAGAGTGCCATCTTATGACAAAATTTCCTGTATGGGGCTTGAAAAGACCAACCAACTTTACATGTTCCTAGAAGTTATTCTATGGTCAAGTTTCAAACTGGGTTTCACACCAAACTATTTTGGTTGCCTGGCAACATACACTCTATGAGAAAGACAGGTGGGATGAAATTCTTTTGATTTTTCCTGGGTAACAAATAAATAAATAAATTAAAGGAAGATCTAGGCTGACCATGAGAGAAACGAGAGTTTTCCACATTTCTGGCCACACAAGCTTGTCTTTGATACTATTCCAGAGAACATCCAAGATGTCTACAGCAAATATTAAGAGATTTTGCCCCTTGTTATTTAATGCTGATGCACCGTGATGTAAAGTGGTATCATCTACAAAAAAATGAATTGACCATCTTTCTGTTTGAGATTAAATGGGAGGTATTCCCAATATATTTTCATTTGGGTGTGCGTGAGATAGCAATATGTCACTTTAAAGTGCAGCTGTGAATTTAATTACAGCACATATAAAAAGCTGTTAGCAGTTAGACTGCTCACTGTTCCAGAAATTATTGGCATTTAAAGATTTTTTTAAAATCAATTTCTAAATCAAAAAATACTTTTGGGATGGGAAGATTTATTTTTCTTCCATCTGGGTGACAGGAAGATTACAGATGACTTTTATATTAGAAAAGAAAGCTACAGAATGGGACATAAATTGAATCCTAAAATGGAACAACTTATGCTGGACCATACAACAACTTGTATGGGGCAATATTTCTCATTTTGATATTTAAACTATTACCTCCAGATTTGATTGCTTTCAAATATATCACTAAATTATGATTTTGTTAAATATAGTTTATTGAATAGACAACCAGCAGCGATGCATCAATTGTATGATTTTATAAATCATAACAAGCCACAATTGTTTGATTCACACAGCCTGCTAAAACAAATAAACCATATATAGTTTTGGTGCATCCAGAATCCAAGTATTGTTGGACAACTGTTCTTTTAATTCAAGGTAACATGACAAATGATGAAGGGAAATGAGATTTGTAGCTTAACAGTATGTGGGCCATGGGCTCCCTATTGTTGATTGAAAATGTTCCCCAACTGCCTGAGAATGTTTTAATCCATAGGTTTATAGGGAAATATTACATTAAATGTTGCATTTTCATTTATTGGAAAGAGGACTATTGGACTAAAGGAGACTGCTGAGTAAATTGTATGTATGACTGCACTGCATATCTACTCATGAGAGCAGCTGGTTACCTAAAGTGTTTCTTATGGATTTCATTTTAGCTACTGTATTTTGTGGCTGTATTTTTGGAAAAAGGCCATCACTCTCAGGTCTTTGAGAAGTCATTGAGATACATAGGACCTCCTCATGGACAAATGTCTCTGCAGGGAAAGGATAGCCAGGTTTTTTTTATTATTGTTGTTATAATTAGCACTGAGCCTATTTGAAAGGTATCTACAGTATTGCCAGAGTCAAAGTATTGATTTTATAAGGAATTGCTGAGACTCAAACATTTTCCAAACCACTTGATCAAAATGTGAGATTTTACCATCAGTATATTAAAAATATGCACATCGGTGTTTATGACATTCAGACTTGAGATTAAAAAATGGGAACAGGGGTGGAGAAATAGCATCTGATATGTAGATACATATGTATGAAACTTACTGTTTCATGCAACTGCCAGGAGGGAAATAAATTCTGGGATTCAATCAGATTGAGATTTTTTTAAAAACAGTGTGTTAACTGAAATGCTAGTTTGTCTGGGAGGTTTCTGATGATGCATCACTGGGTGAGTCACTGCGCAGTGAATTAGTCATAGCTGTAATACCCTCAATTTCTTCTGGACAGAGATTTACCTGATCTTGCTGAAAAATTATATGCTTGTGAATTCAAAATGATCAGGGGGCCATATAGCTTTGAAACCCTTGAGCTATATTAATCCAGGGTATGCCAATTACTTGCCTGGAGACTGCATAGAAATGTACTTTCTGCACAGGGATCACATCAGAGTGGCTTTGCACTGTGGAAGCAAACAGACCAGTGCAAGAAGACAGCTTGTCTACTGACACAGATGATGAATGCCACAAGGGACAAAACAAACTGTTCAAGCTTATTGCTATTTTAGATTCCAATCAGCAAACTAGAATACTGCCAGCTATTCTTCCATATAGAGAATCAGCATATGGACCATAGGGCGTTTCAGCAAAAAGATTCATTGTCTTGAGGGACACATTGTCCCTAAAACTCTTAATTGATTTTTCACAGATCAGTCAAATAAGTTTGATAATTTAATGAAGGCACAGTAAGATTACATTATTTACCCAAGTATTGAACTACTGTATTTTTTGAACTATAAGACACACATTAGCTTTAGAGAAGGAAAACAAGTGGGGTGGGGGAAATCTGCCTCCCAGCAATTTGCCTCCTTGCAGCAAACAGCAAACAGCCTGGTCAGCTTCAGCACAGCCTGATTTAGAATGAGCAGCTGATTGGCGGTTGGATCGTCCTCCTGGAATACCACCTATCAGCTGTTCCAGGTGGCGGGGATCAGCGGCAATAGGCAGGGGCGATCCCCACTGCCTGGAACGGGCCATAAATGGGGAATGCGGAGACCGAAAATGGGAGGCACAGAGACTGAAAATAGGAAGCACAGAGGCCAAAAATGGGATGCACAGAGGCTGCGATAGGTGGCGGTGATGGGTGGTGATGGCAGCAATGGACGGCGGCGATCCCTGCAGCCTGTAACACCTGATTGGTGGTATTCTGGGAGGCTGATCCAACGCCAATCAGCTGCTCGTGCTAAATCAGGCTGTGCTTCATAACAATCTCAAACAATAGTAGATGAGAGAAAGTATATTTTATTAATAAAAACCTAGTGTCTACAGAAAAAAAATACTGCATGATTTAATTATTACACAGGGATTGGTCATGCCAGTTACTTTTATTTTTCAGTGGTTGGACAACTACATCATTTTTAATATTTGTATTGTCTGTATTTTATCTTGGCTGTTCACCGCCCTGAGTCCTTCGGGAGTAGGGCGGTATAGAAATTTGATTAATAAATAATAAATAAATAAATAAATTTCTTTCAATTATTTTATGTTACTCACTGAAGGTATATATAGATATTAATGTATATAGATACATACACACAAAACGAGAATGTTTACATAAGATGGCAGAAACTGCTAGAGTAAATACAAAATAACTCAATTTTTCTTCTGCTCCGTTGCTTCTTCTGCCCATTCTCTTATGTTTATTATTAAATATCACATACTATGACTCATTCCTGGGAGTGGCTTCTTTCAGATGAATATGGCCTGTATTATCTTTGTTCCTTTTAGCTGTACAAATTGGTCATCAGTAGCTCTGTGGGAAGAAACTCCTTTATTAGTCATATAACCAGATAGGCAGTATTAGTCTATTAATATCTAAGGTAGAATAATCTCTTTTGATCAGGGGTGGGTTCTACTTATCTTTACTACCAGTTTGCAGTGGGGCTACGCGCACGCTCTCGCTTTGCTCACACGTGCACGCGCTCTTCTGTGCATGCACAGAAGCGTTTTGATGATGTCGGGGTCGGTGGGCGGAGTCTCCCTCCGGTTTTACTACCAGTTCTATAGAACCAGTGAGAACTGGGGGCCACCCACCACTGCTTTTGATCAATAACTATATCACAGAGTAGAATGAAGGAATATTTTCATCTTAATGTATGTGTGTGTTTGCCTTCAAGTTAGCCTTGATTCTGGGCAACTGAAAGTTTCTTGGCAAGATTTTCAGACATGCTTGCCATAGCCTAGGAGAAAGGGACTGGCCTGATCACCCAGCTGGCTTTGTGCCTAAGACAGGACTAGAATTCACAGCTTCTAGCTTGATGTCTTAACCATTGCATTAAACAGGCTCTTATGTATGTGTATATTCCTGATTTTCTAACCAAGTTTTATTTGTAATTTTCTGATACTTTTTTTTACTGAAAACAAAATAAACAAATAACATAACAGAAACCTACAATTTGAAAAGCATTTTCCACCTAATTAATTTTATTGTATCTAAGCAATCTAATTGCCACAACATACCTATATACCGTGATATAGACAAATATTCTCATCGCACTGCCATTTAAGATTTAATTTCCAATCTATTAATTCTTACTTTCACATTAGTCTAGTTATGCCAATTATTTGACATATATTTTCATTCATTTAACCCACACTTTTCCATACCTCACGGGTGTCAAACTCGCTGCGTCATGTTGCCATCACATGACGTTTCACAATGTTTTTCTCATTCGTGGAGCTGAGGTGGGCATGGCCTCTGTGTGATGCATCCGGCCTGCAATTTGACGCCTCTGCCATTAATGATCATGGTACCTCTAAGTGTATTCATCAATTCCATTCCTCAAGATCAGACCACCTTCATTCAGATCTACTGCATGCTTGCCCTTTAAGTTTTATGATTCATTTGTTTATTCGTTCATTGTATTCCTATTCCATAGTTGACACCAGATGGGCCCACATATTGGTATCTGCCACCTATCATAGGTTTGGTCAATTAAGAGTTTCATGCAGAGAAATATAACCTAGGCTATCATCTTCTATCATACCAGCACCATTTCCTGCTAAGAGTAAAGACAGTGCCAACATGTTTTGGCATATTTTGACTATTGTGCTGAAGTACAATCACAGACCCTTTTTTGAAGCATATTCATGCTATTCTCTGTAATCTAGAATCTTTAATTGTATAAAAACTATCTTACAGACTATTACTCACATCCCACCAATTAGGAAATATATACAAAGCACTGACACATTCAGGATATTTACTGTCTTGTGGCATTTTCCATATGGAAGGTTCATCAAACATGCAGGGTTACGTGGCCAGTCTACTATAGCATTCTTGACTAGAATGCAGTTGGTTGAGATTATGTCACAAAATAAGGGTCAGTTCCCCTGACCAATATGGAATGATTAATGAATATATTTAAATATATTAGTCATGTAGTTATTTCACCCAAAATTACCAATAAAGTTGCTTAATTCATTTGCGCTAATTGTGGTATAGGAAAACTGGATTCACAAATTGTGCAAGTCATAATGTACTTTATTGTTTTGGTTTTATGTGCTATGTAAATGTAGTCACTATTGTAAGTCATGATTTGTGGCTTGTAACCAGATGGCATAACAAATGTATATGAAGCCAGCTTAAATACAGACTGAGGTTCTAAGAAACAATCAGATTATTACTGGTATACTAAATAAACCTGGTTCTAAACTATACCATTCTATTTCCATAAAAATAAAGAAAAACACTATTCACACAATTAAATTTTGTCATGAAAGACGGTTTTCTACTAGGTTCTTCTTTAATATGCTAATTTTGAGAATTCTTTGCGTAGAATGAATTCAGTTACCTAATGTACCTCTCAGCTGCAATTCTGTCATCACGTGGCTGTAGGACAGACCAAAAACACCTCAATCACTTTCCTGGAATGTGATTTATTATTTTGAATTCATTTACATTGACTGAGTTCCATGGATTCTCTTACCCATGATCGCCTTAACTATTAACTTAAATTCAGTTAATCCATTTCTGGGTAGTAATCATGTTTCCAAAAACTATTGCAATAGTTTGCAAAAATTATTAAGCTGAAATGTGATTGGCTAGTTTGTGGTTCAGAGTATTCAGGCACAATATAACTTGAGGGTTACGATAAATGATAAATAATATTAGGCGTGGGTGGGTAAAATGGAAGAGAGCATCCACATTAGTCAGCAGGTTGATATTAAAATGACCAAATGTTGTATGATCATTAGGACAGCCACATGAAACATTTAAACCCAGCATCTAAAGGTTGGTTTTGTCTGGCTTGTTTTGGCTTAGAACGTAATGCAAACTGTTGTGATTTGTTAACCATGGTGGCAGAGCAACCTTTGTTTCTAAAGGAGCTTTTTTTATTGAACATCTCTTTGAATAAAGGGGCATATCACAAAAAAAAGGGATATTATGCATATCCCTATATATGCATAATATCATATGGATAGGGATATATTATAGCTGATAATGGAGATCAGTTTGTCTTTGTTTTCTAGTAATTGTCACCTCTGACTAGAACATCTTGTTTAAGTAACTTCACTTGAATTTTTTTTTACACTGCCAACTTTCTTCAACCAACAAAACTGCAGTCCAGAAGAAAACTAATTTCCTGTTTATATATTACGTGGATTACTTTTCTTGCTTTGTTCCTTCTATGATTCCAAAGTTCTCTTGATTGCTTAAAGTAATATTTACCAAATCTTTGTCCATCCTTCCTTTGGCCATGGTGGCTAAAAGATTATGGGACTATAATCCAACATATCTGGGTGCTCACCTTTATAAAGAAAGGTAGTTTAAAGTCATATGGTACTGTACACACTCACACAAATTAGTTTAGCAATTGAATAGAGTGGAAATCTATTTTTGATATGAGAGTCTGAGAGCGAGTGAAATCAGAATGATTGAAGAATTAAGTATTCAAGATATTTGGAGACAAAGACATTCGAAAGAAAAACTATACACCTTTTATTCAAATAGACATTTGTCATGGTCGAGGATAGATATGATATGGATTTCAACAGAACTTATAGATAATATACAAGAAGTAAACATTGAAACAAGTATTTGGGTGGACCACAATCCAATAACAATAACTTGGAAAGGACAGAAGAAAAAGACAAGATGGACATTGAATCAAGTAATATTAAATGAAAAAGAATTCCAACAGACAATGGAAAATGAATTAGAGTTTTTCTTTAAAATAAACAAAAAGGAGGATACGTCACTTCAGAATGTATGGGACACAATGAAAGCATATATTAGGGGCTTGGCATATCTGGGAAAGAAAAATAAAAAGAAAAGACAAATACAGAAGAAATTGGAAGAGGAGTATAAGAAACTAGAGGAAGATTTACAAAATGACACACAAAACAACAAAATTAAGAAACAAATGGAAATGAAAAAACATGAAATAAACTTGAACGAGCAAGAATTTTTGGCAAATAAATTAAGAGCATCTAAACAAAAATTTTTTGAAAATGCAAATAAACCGGAAAGATGGTTAGCATACAAAATAAAAAAAGAAAAAGAGAAGAAGATAATAAAATACTTACAAGATGAAAAGGGAAAAATACATTATAGAATTGAAGAAGAGAATAATTCAAAATTATTATGAAAAGCTCTATTATCAAGAGAAGATATCTGAAGAGAAGATAATACAATTTTTAGAAAAATCAGACCTACCTAAAATACCCGAACAATACAAAGGGATGTTAGAAGACAGAATAACAATGATGGAGCTAACAGAAGCAATTAAAAAACAAAAAAATGAGAAAACACCAGGTCCAGATGAACTATCAGCGGAACTATCTAAGACATTTCAAGAGGTGTTAAGCAATGTAATGCTGGAATTATTTAATGAAATTTAATTAAAAGCAAAAACTCCAGATTCCTGGATAGAGGCCTATGTAACACTTATACCTAACAAAGATTCAGATTTGCAATTTATAAAAAACTATAGACCGATTTCTTTGTTAAATGCGGATTATAAGATTTTTGCTTCAATAATGGCAAATAATAGACTAAAGAGACTATTAAATGAATTAATTCACATGGATCAAAACGGGTTTCTACCTAAAAGGCAAATTAGAGACAATATGAGGATAATTTTGAATATGTTGGGGTATTATGAGACACATCCAGAAAAACAAATGGCAATGATATTTCTAGATGCACAGAAAGCTTTTGATAATGTGAATTGGCAGTTTATGATAAAGCAACTACAGATAATGGACTTTGGGGAGAGATTTATGAATACTATAAAAACAATATATGATAACAATCAGCTAAGATAATGATGAATGGAGAGATGACAGAAAAAGTTAAGATAACAAAAGGAACAAGGCAAGGATGTCCATTATCCCATTGTTATTTGTATTGACTCTAGAAGTGCTAAATAGAAATATAAGATGAAATGAAGAAATAAAGGGATGAAAATTAAAAAAGAGGAATATAACCTACAAGCCTTTGCAGATGATTTAGTATTTATTTTGGAGGAACCCAAAAAAACAGGACCCAAATTATTAGAACAAATAGAGGAATATGGAGAGGTAGTAGGTTTAAAAATAAATAAAGAAAAAACAAAAATATTGGTAAAAAATATTACAGAAAAACAAAAAAGAGAATTAAGGGAGAAATTGGATATACAAATTGTGAAAAAAGTGAGATACTTAGGAATACAATAAACTTCAAGATGTGTAACAATAAAAGAGGATAACTATTATAAATTAAAAAGACAAATTGAGAAAGACTTGGAAAAATGAAAAACTTTGCAACTATCATTTGTGGGAAAAATAGCAATAATCAAGATGAATATATTACCGAGGTTATTGTTTTTATTCCAGACAATTCCTATAAAAATTGAAAAGATTTATTTTCAATATATAAACAAGATAATGAGGAAGTTTATATGGCGGGAAAAAAGGCAAGAATTAATATAAAGATGCTACAAGATGCAAGAATAGGGGGAGGATTTGGACTGCCGAATTGGGAATTATATTACCAGGCAGCAGCATTGACGTGGATGAAAGAATGGATTGAATTAAGAAATATAAGATTACTAACTTTGGAAGGACATGATTTGCATTTGGGATGGCATGCATTTTTATGGTATGGTAGAAATAAGATACATACATATTTTTATAGACATTATGTAAGAAATGCATTGTTATTAGTGTGGGAGAAGGTTAGAGATAAATACTATGTGAAAATTCCAATATGGTTATCAACAATGGAAGCATTGATACACCCAAATATGGTTAATTTTAGAAATATTTTTAGATATAAAGACTTACTTACAGACAAGGGGGAATTGAAAGGGAAACAAGAAATGGAAGAACAAGGGATTGTGATAGACTGGTACATGCATATGCAAATACAAGCAAGGTATGAAAAAGATGCAAAATTATAAGGTTTTTATTTAGAAATGACAGATTTAGATAAGATACTCTTGGGAACAGAGGATAAATAGTTTTTAAAATCTATAGCTTTCTGATTAGTATGGAATTAGAGGAAGAATAAGTAAAGGAAACAGTGGTTCCTTGGGCAAAAAATTGTGGATATTCAATTGAGCTCAATAGATGGCAACAGTTATGGGAAAGGAACTATAAACTAACAATGTCCACTGCATATAAAGAGAATCAATATAAAATGTTTTATAGATGGCATATGCCTCCGGAAAAATTGGCAAAAATGTTTAAAGACAAATCAGCTAAATGTTGGAAATGTCATCATATACCAGGATCTTATCATATGTGGTGGACATGCCCAGAAGCTAAAGATTATTGGAGCAGAATTAAGACATGGTTAGAAGCAGTGGTGGGTTGCCCCTGGTTCGCACCGTTCTATAGAACCGGTAGTAAAACCGGCAGGAGGCCCGCCCACTGACCCTAACGTCATGAAAATGCTTCTGTGCATGTGCAGAAGAGCACGTGCGTGGCCCCGTTGCGAACTGGTAATAAAGGTAAGTAGAACTCACCCCTGATTAGAAGAAATGATCCAACAACATATTGATTTAAAACCTGAGCTGTTCCTATTGGGTATACTACCAGCGAAAATTAGTAAAGAAAATATATACTTGATTATACATATAATAACGGCAGCGAGGATAGTATTTGCACAAAGATGGAAAGCAGGAGAAATCCCTTTGGAAGGGGAAGTAATTAAAAAAATCTTAGATTGTGCAGAAATGAACAGATTAACTTTGATGATTAAAGAGAGAGAGGATATGGACTATTATAAGATATGGGGGAAATTTTATGATTGGTTAAAAAAAAGATATAAGAGGTTCTTTTTTTAACTGGACAGTGACAATTGATTAAACCTTTAGCCGGAATTGACAGATCATATTAAGTCAAAACCAAATCTATGAATGCACTGCTTTGCCATATGACAGGGATGGAGTGGTCATATCTGCTTATCCATCAGAAAAGTGAACCTATGGCTGCCTGCATTTGAATTGTTTGTGTGGCTGGGTCACAATATTTAGCTCAAGAATTTCAAAAATAGTCAGACAATTTGGTTTTCTGAGCTCAACAGGTCAACAATTTATTAAAGAGTTACTATGCCACAATTTCTTTTCTCTATTAGTCAAACAACTTTCATTGCAACACATTCAGTAGATTCTCTGTATTATCACTACCAGTGTTTTAGAAACAAATGTCTCAAAGTGATAATGATAATAGGGATACAGGATGTATCTTCCTTCCAAATCTGCTGGTTTCCATTGTAGTTATTTTATTTTAATTAATGTACTGAAGGAATACATTAAAAACCACACCCATAGATCTACAAAAAACAAACAAACAAACAAAAAAAAAAACCAACCCACCCACAAACCCAGGTACAGAAAAACTGAGACGGTCAGATGTTGAGGTAAGAAGAGGGATTTTTTTCTTTAAAAATGCAGCACAGGTGCCATCTAGTGCCCTGAAGAAATATTTATTAAACGACAGAATCACAGAATGTAAAAACTGAATTTCTTTTAAATCATCCAGCCCAATTCCTGATACAGTACAGGGATCCACTGTGACTGCATTGCTGACAGACGAGCCTTTGATTAAAAACCTCCTTCAAAAAAGGATTTACCAGCTCTTGAGCTAGTCTATTGTACTTTTAAACAACTTTTACTGTTACAGTTTTTTTCTTGATGGCCACCCAAAACCTATTTCCTTATTATTTAAATTCATTATTTCTTGTCCTGTCTTCTGGAATAACTCCATCATCACAGCCCTGTGTTCTACATGAGAACACTTCAGATTCTTGAAAACAATTATCACGCTTCCCTGCACTTTTCTCTTTTCCAACACTACCAACCATTCCTTTGTTTTCCTTCCTATCTATTATCATCTTGGTTGCTCTCTTTTGAACAAGCTCTCTTTTGTCAGTGTTATTCCTAAAATGTGGCATCCAGAATGCAATACAATACTGTAGATATGATCTGACTAATGCAGAACAGAGAGGAATGTCATTTCTCTTGATGAATATTTTGTTGAATTCTGTTGGCTTTTTTTGCAGTTATCTCATACTATGGACCCATGTTCACCTTGTGACTGACCAAGACAAGCAGACCCTTTTTACATGTACTGTTTTCCAATATGGTCTTCCCATCATGCCTTTGAGTCTTCCTATCGAAATAAAGGATTTTGCTTTGCTCCCTGTGAAATTTGTTGTTCTGGTTTCTGCCCATTCTTCCGGCTTGTTAAGATCCACCCATATCTTGGTATCATTCACTAGGTTGTTTGTTCCTCTCTCTCTTTCTAGTAAACTGCAGAACTGATAATCAAATTTTTAACTTTTCATTCATATTTTCTAACCTCTCATCTAAAATGTTATAAATATGAAAACAGAATGGGCTAAAAATAGAAGCTTCCAGTATATTCCCTTACACTCCTTCCATGTTCATTCAGTTCCACTGATGTACCTTTGTTCAATCAGCTTTGTACTGTATGTATCTGATGATAGCAGAGCCCAGCCTAGATTTTTTTCGTTTTCTTCACTTGGATCTCAGGAAGACTTGGTTGAAAGTTTTGTTGAAGTCAATGTACATCATGCCTATCATATTACCATGGTCAACTATATTGGCTATTCATCATCCATTTCCCCAACTTTAATAAACATAATCTAATTTCTAATGTACAGAAATTCATCTATTTGCTCTACTTTTTCGCCATTTAGGCATAATTACTGTGTTTCCCCAAAATTAAGACCCAGTCTTATATTTTTTGGAGCTCCAAAATAAGCAGTAGGGCTTATTTCAGGGAAACATGATATCAGGGTGATCAGCCCGGCTGGGCGCCCCACCCCCGTGCACACACAAGAGGTGGCGAGTGGCAGGGACTGACAGTGTTAGTCTGCTGCCAGTGCCACCACACCAAGACGACCCTCCCATGGTTGCTTGCCCGCTCCAACCCACTGACTCTCGTTTTTCCCGCATCCCATGGCATGTCTGGATTGCCTGCCTTCCCCCCCCCCGGGCCTCTGCATCTGTCTGCTGCCAGTGCCGCTGCACAAAGCCTCCCACGGCCACCTGCCTGGTCCAGCCCACCAGACTCTATGCTTCCACCTGCTGCCTGGGCACCTGCATTGTGTGGGCTGTGGCTGGACACCGTCGGCCTCACCACCTCTGGTGCTGGCCATGCCCGCCCACCCACACACCCGGCTGATGACAACCTTAACTGGGGTTATTTTGGGGGGTAGGTACGGCTTATATTAGCAGCATGCTAAAAATCAGGCTAGGGCTTATTTTCCGGTTAGGTCTTATTTTCATGGAAACACGTTATTACATCATTCAATTTATCATAACATGTAATTACTTTGGTCTTTGATACATTAATTTTCAGATCCTTCTCACTGTATCATTCAGTGTACTTAACATTTGTTGCAAATTGTTCAGTTCTCAGTCACCAATATAGCATAATCTGTAAACAAAGGTATATATTCAGTCAATACATCTCATCACCCTAATTCCTTGTATATTTATCATAAATATGTTAAAAAACCAACAGGGCATTACACATCCCTAGCTTAATCTTCCATCAATGATGAATCATTCACTAAGTATTCTATTTATTCTTATGCATGTTTACTTCCATAAAGTACTCATAATGCATTCAGTAACCAACTTTCAACTCCATTTTTGCACAAAAATTTCATAACCAAACTTATTCAATACAAGAGGATAATCGAATCTATTCACTTTACAATATGCTTCCTCTGAATCAAAGCATACAATAAACCTTCATGTCTATACTTTTTTCAATGACATGTTGAAGAGCAAAGACCTGGTTTTTACATCCCCTGTTAAAACAACAGTATATCCCCAGATTTGCTCATTATTAACTTTTCCATTCTTTCATCAGAATTCTGCCAGATACTCGCCCAAGTGCATATTAGTTATTGCATTTATTCATGCTATTTTCCCTTTTAATATGAGAATACATTCTTCAATATTTAGCATTAGAAACAGCCTTCAAGCAAGTTAAAAGACACACAGGTACTCTGTAAGTAAACTTCATCCATATTTTAACATTTTTCCTATAGCTTTACTATTTTTCAACATTTTTACAGCGTTTAGGACTTATTTTTCATATATTTCAATTTCAAATTCTATCCATTATTTTTTCAACCATAGCTTTTAGATCATATCTTTGAATTCAATTTTTCAATTATTAAATTATCTAAAAGTTTCACTATTATTTTATTAAAGCTTGGGTGGCCAAGAGTAATGTATACATTCTTTATTAATAAGCTTGGCTTTATCTCCCTCATATATGTGTAATAACCTCAATTCAAGAGTACTCTTTATTCATGTTCTTGTAATTAAATATATATATTCATTTCTCTGCATACATTCTATTTATGAAATCTGATCTGTAAGATCAGGTTTCTCTCTTCAATTTTTATGCCCTGTTAGCTTCAGAGAGACTTAGTGTATCTGTTGCGGGAGTGTAATTTCCTTGCCATCTCGCAGAACTTAAAGACATTCCCAATATACATCCTCTCAGGCAGATTTCAAAACTGACATCATCCTGAGGGAGAGATGCTGTGTGAATTAGGAAACTGAATTTTTAATGTGAATGTTGGTACATGTTCTTGTTGATGATGATAGTGATAATAATAATGAAAAATACTTATCTTTTCACAGATGGAAATAGAGAAAGTCTATTTATATTAGACAAAACCTCCTATGATCTACTTTGAGTACTACTTTGTCCTGTTGCAGTTTTCTTTTTTAATCAAACTGCTATTCACCTTAATTTAAGCAGCTCTATAACTCCTCATCAGCACTGAATATTTTCACTTTAATAGTTCAAATTAAACATTTATTTTTACACTTTTAACTTCCTTTATTTAAAATTAAGTTTGGTTTTATTTATCTGTTGGGAGATTAGTCTAACTCCCAAGAAGAGAAGGACAGAAAGTTGATTTCCTTAGTCACCTGCCTCAGTGCCATATGACCAGGAGGTGATACTGTAATAGATATTTACCTTTCAGCTTTTTGACTTTTTATCACAATAAAAGCACTACAGATTGTGAGGGCCTACTTCTGTCACACAACTGGGTTAGAAGATCAGGGGTGAAATCCAAAATTTTTCCCTACTGGTTCTGTGGGCGTGGCTTGGTGGGCATGGCAGGGGAAGGATACTGCAGAATCTCCATTCCCACCCCACTCTGGGCCAGCCAGTGGTGGTATTTGCCAGTTCTCCGAACTACTCAAAATTTCCACTACCGGTTCTCCAGAATCTGTTAGAACCTGATTTCACCCCTGGAGAGGATGGCAGAGGGGACACCCTGTGAAAGATGGATGGTGGCTCTGGAAGAAGCTGGTGTCCCACAGCAATTCAACCTCGAAGCTCATCCAGTCCACTGCAAACTTATTTCATTCGTTAATTCATCCTCCTGCATTTCAAATCAGTGCAATGCATTTAGGGCAGAGCTGTCAAACTCCCGGCCCATAGGGCGGATGCGTCACGCCCTGGCCACGCGCATGCGCGGTTTAGCGAAGGGGAAAAAGGTCCGATACGTCACGTGATGCTGACGTAACGTGAGTTTGACACTAGATTTAGAGGAATAACGTTAAAATGCCTTTTCTTTTTTCAACGGTAGAATGATCTTTTGACAATATTAAAATTTCGAATCAGCACAGTTTAATCCAATCCACAAAGCTTTTAGCACCCCATCAAGGCGGCCATAATAATTTATTAAATATAAATTTATTAATTTATATCCCGCCCGATTCCCACGATTGGACGGACATGTGACATCCTAGCAGACATAAACAACGTACTGATCCTGTCTCCCTCCCTCCCATTACTTTTCTATTTCTGGATGTCTAAAAACACCGCAAAGGGACCGGGGTGCTTTTATTGGGCACATCGCGTATAGTTGTTTCTTTTGGGCATTCGCCACCCCTCACAGGAAGCGCTCGACAAATGGCGACCTGAATACCCGAAATACATTGGGACGGAGCGGAGAGGGACACCCCCCCCCCAATTTGCACTTCCGCCGAGTCACGTGACCCGAGCTCCATTTGAACGCCGATTTCTTGGCCTCGCTTGCTCTCGCGAGCGTTGGCTTCCGTCCTCCGGTTTGTGGTGCGCGGTCGCTAGGAGCCGCAGGAAGGCAAGCGCGCGCAGTTTCCGTGAGGCCTGCCGGGAGTGAGGAGAGAAGCCCGTCTGCGTGCGAAGCCAAGGTGAGAGGCCTGCCCTTCTTCTCCGTCCGCTTCCCCCGATTTTGGCGCAAAGGGAAGGGGACGAGGGGGAGGGACTAGCTCTGAATGCCTGTCTTTCTGAGAGCGGGAAGCCGTCTTTGTTCTTCCCCAGTTTTCAGGCCGTTCCTTCTCCTTCTCTGCCTGTATTCGGTGCTTGGCGCGTTCCCTCTTCTGCCTAGGCCCACCCGTTGGGCTCCCATCCGTGACGGCTAGCCCTCAAGTTTAGCTCAGGAGTAACACTATCCAGGGGCAGAAGCTTCCGACCCTGTTCTTGGTTTTTAGGTTTATGGGGGGAAATAGGCGTCTTTTCTCCATCCTTAATCCCTTCCCCCGTGTTAAGCAGCTCCTCCAAGGCGGTTTTTATTCTCCGAAAGATGCCTTTGGTTCCCTCTCCCTTGTTTTCTTCTTTCTCCCACTGTGTTCTCGGTGAAATCTTAGTTGTCACAGCTCCTGGTGTTCTGCTTTGGTTACATAAATTTGTAACTGGCTGTACTAGAAATAATGAAGGGCCTTTAATGCACTCACCTAGGGCGACACGTTTGTTTTCTATGGAATACGATTCCGGCATATAGCGTTTAAAATGGGTGCGTTGTTTTTTGCCCTCTCCAGAAAAAAAGCAGTAATCCTGGCTTAAATAAACTGCAGGTTTATGTGTTTCAGAAAATAAACAGCTAGGTTTGCTGTAAAGCCAAATCTGTGTAAATGAGAATTGTACAGTTATTTTTTTCACAGGCAAATCCCCTTTTAAATGATTAATATTAGCTATATTAATTAATTGTTAACTATATATTAACTATATATTAATATTAATTTAACTATATGTAATAACACTTTAGATGCTGACACAATTAACTGTGCAGCCTCTCTTATCAGTACATAATAATTCAGCTGGTTTTTACTGATTTTTTATTTCTAATAATTCTATATTTTATTCTTGTCATTACTATAAGGACTATTACTACTACATTCCTGTCGGACATCCGGGTTGAAAGGAAGGAGTGCTACGTTTTTGTGTTATCTTATAAAAGATTGATGAATTTGAATTGCTACTGGGTTTTATGTTTTCAAAGTGGGCAGTGCTTTTTGAAACAGGTGTCTCAGTCCCATCTATTACCTACATGCTAGTAGAAGATTTTGTTGAAAATGAAACATTCCTAGAGACAGAATGCCAGCTTTTTTATCTTTTACTTATCAGCAACATCAGGAAGACATAGGTTCCCCACATCTATGCTTGGGAAATAAGATTTCTGTGGATTGCACAAAATGTAAGAGTTTCTTCCTTCTGAAGTACTTTCTAGAAATTTAACATTGGAAGAGTGGGGGAATAAAAAACTCCAGTACTGTATATTTAGGATTTCTTACTGTATCTTTGACAAATGACTATACACTGTTTTTAATAATGAAAAGCAGACAATCCAGTGTCTGTATAAACTTGTGATAGATAGCTTTATTTCTCCAGAGGTTTAGAACTCCTATAACACCTATGACCCCAGAAAAATTATATTGTTATATAAAGGTACTTTCAACTAATGTAGGAAAACATGAAGTATCATTTTACTATGTACAATGGAGTTGTGAAACAGCCAAAAAATTGGATACAAATACATATATTTGTATATATTTGTATATGTATTTGATGCAAGGAATATTAAAGATTAACATTGAAATGAAACCAGACTTTATGGATAGCCAATTAGAAAAGACTTGTGAGAGATTAGATTTTTACCTGGCAACTGCAGCAAGATTATGAGCAAAGTTTGAAAAATACTGAAATATGTAGAGTGGAGAAATGGATTGTCAAGATAATGGAGTTAGCAGAAATGGTAAAATTGATCTGTTTCATTGGGGTGAGACCAGGGGTGAAATGCTCCCCGTTCGGATCGGACTGCCCGATCCGGTAGCGATGGTGGGTGGTTCGGAGAACCGGTAGCAAAAATCCTTGCGTCTCCCCATGCCCAGCTGAGCCGCGCGATCATCAGAGGCTCTTTTTTAAAATTTTAAAAGCATTTTTTCTACAACCTCTTTGTCCGAAAAAATGCTTTTAAAAGTAAAAAAAAAAAAAAAAAGCCTCTGATGATCGCGTGGCTCAGCTGGGATCGTCAGAGGCTTTTAAAAGCATTTTTTCTACAACGTCTTCGGCCAAAGCGGGTGCAGAAAAATATGCTTTTAAAAGCCTCTGACAATCCCAGCTGAGTTGCCTGATCATCAGAGACTTTTAAAAGCGTTTTTTTCTGCTCCCTCTTCGGCCGAAGAAGTTGTAGAAAAAATGCTTTTAAAAGTAAAAAAGTAAAATAAAAAAAAAAAGTTGGCCACGCCTTCCCAGTCACATTACCCACCACCACCAAGCCGCGCCCACAGAACTGGTAGTAACAAATTTTACATTTCACCACTGAGTGAAACTAATATTTTTGGACTTTTTGTTCAAAATGGTGATTTCCTGATTTCAAAGAGTTAAATATGGGAAGAAAGGAAGTATGATGCAACCTTATAGAGGTAGGAAAAATAACGTTTATTAGTGACTGCTCCAAAGAAAATGGGAAGTTACTTATTTATATATCTTCTTTTTCCTTTATTTAACCTACTTTTCACACATTTTTCTCTTTTCTTTTTCTTATCTTTACTTCATAAATCTTTAATAGCATGTAGCCTTTCGTCATATTTATAAGTGTAGTCTAAATCATTTGGAGAATATTAGGTTGTAACTTGTGCTATTCGAAGTACATTCATTGCAAAATTACATTCTGCTCAATATTGTAGTTCATTGTTTCTCTTTTCAAGTTTCTGTTAATATTAAAAATAGTAGCCTATCAAGCAGCACTGTTTTCATTTCTAGGCAGAAAATGTTTGTGTAGGCAAAAGGCTTTTTATAGATCTACAAATTGGTAGTAGAAAGGTAATTCTAGGTTTTGTTTTTGTGGTTATTACTAAAATTAAAAGAATTGCTCTCTTGTAGCCTAGTAAATCTGTGTCTCAAATCTACGTCATATGAAACTTGAGTCTAATTAATATACAAATGGATTTTTCTAATATCTTCTGAAACAAATGTCTGCTTTACCTATATTTTTCTCTTAATTGTTTTTTTTTAAGAAGATAAGTTTGCATGTCAAACTTTTGATCATCTGTATAGTGCTAATAAAACTTATTTCTATTGGGATTTTTAATAGCCTATATTTATAGATTTGGTTTAAATGAAAGATGGGCAAGTCATACATTAACATTACAGTTCTGCACCTTTTTAAAATTTGATACAACATTAACAAATCATGATAGCAAAAATGGTAAAGAGGCCTTATATTTTTATTAATGCAATTTGAGACTGCCTTTGTAAACTTCAACTCTAAGATAATATGACTGCTGGGTAGTTTTTCAAAATTTCAATGTGGCAGTTTTCATTTCTTCTGTATGTAAGCTTTGGTGGTCATAATCTTTTTTGTACTTTGTTAATCTACATGAAACATATTTTTGACAGGACAGTGTAAGATCCACTAGGTATAGGTCTTCTTGAACTTTAAGAAACTACTCAAGACAATTATATTTTCTTGTTTTAATTTGTTGTCCAGTTTCTTTGTTTACCCTTAAATCTATGGATATTTTATATTGTTGCTTAAAATATTTACAGTTGTTTGGCTTACCTTTAATATAGCCTGATGAAGTAATACAAAGTATATGCCCAAAATGTTAAATGTTATGACTAGGAAACCATTAAGAATCTTTTCAAAGATTAGTTTTGAAAGTGGAGATTGAGATTAGACCAAAATAAATGTATATTTAAGACCAAAAAGAAAAAAAAAACATTTTAATCACGTCCAGTTGTAGTTCAATATCAACATGCTGAGGTTGATGTATAAATAACCATACAATAATATATAAATTTATATTACTCTTTCATGATTTCTTGGGTCATGCTTGCATCTTGCTAACTGAAGATTTATAGTATTCTCAATTCATTTTATCTTATGGTCTCAAATACAAAAAGATGGGCTTAAAATAAAATTCTTAATAAATGAATAATCTGGCCATTAAATTGTACATACAATTAATTTGGTTTTTATTATAGCTTCTTTTTATTTTTGTAGATGTCAGAAGACCTGGCAAAACAATTAGCTAGTTATAAAGCTCAGTTACAGCAAGTTGAAGCTGCTTTGACAGGAAATGGAGATAATGAAGATTTATTAAAACTCAAGAAAGATTTGCAGGTGAGAACTGAGAAGAAATAAATTTGCTAATTGAATGTTTCCTATATAGAGAACAGCTCTGCAGAATTGCATTTGACTGCTTCTGAAGATCATCTGCTAGGAGACTAGTGGATGTCTTTGTGAAGTTGGTTAGCCACTATGAGAACAGACTGCTGGACTAGATTGTCCAGGGGTCCAAACTAACAGGGAACTGCTTATGTTTTTATGTTTGTTATAGTAGTATCTTAATCAGAATGTGTTCCAAAATAAGATTAAGGCTTAAGTATAAAGTAGTAAATTATTATGTAAATATTAATAAGTTTTTTCTTATGGATTAAATTAGCTTCAGAAGAACTAGGGCTATCATCTGTTTAAAGGGATTGTAGTCTACAATCACATAAGTATGGTTATAAATAAAAATATTTTGAAGTCTGGTTTAGTATATATACGTTATATAAAGTCATTTTAAAGTAATTTTCTGTGTAAGAGCATATTGAAAACACATTTTAAGCTAGTATTTGCCATCTTTCTGATCTATTTTTAATGAGTCATTTTTCACATTTTCTTTCTTTTTTTTTTTTATATGCCGCCTTTCTCCGGAGACTCAGGGCGGCTTACAATGCGTTAAGCAATAGCCTTCATACTTTTGTATATTTTTATACAAGATATTTTTATACAAAGTCAGCTTATTGTCCCCACAACCGGGTCCTCATTTTACCCACCTTAGAAAGGATGGAAGGCTGAGTCAACCTTGAGCCTGGTGAGAATTGAACTCGTAGTAATTGCAGGCAGCTGGATGTTAAATGCTGCCTTAGTAGGAGGCATTAGCCTCCTACACCACTCAGGCTCCTTGTTAAAATATCCCCAGTACTATCCTACAGCAGTCATTTAAGCAGGGACTGTTTAATGTATGATGTATTCACTAAGGGAAATATATTCAAATGGTAGGGTTCTGAAACTACATAGGCTTTGTGAGTTCTTTACAAATTGTTTTTTTAAATGCTCTGTAGCTTGTAATTCAACGATGACTAACATTTGAATTAATTGTAGTTCAACTTCTGTGTGCATAAAAACAGCAGGGTGAGAGTCATAATAGAGTAATTTTTTTTAAAAAAATGAGTAATAATGAAGACAAAATAACTTAAATATTTTTCTTTAAAAATATTCTGTTTATATCCATTTTTGCATCACAACCTATTCCTTTTTTTCTTTTTTTCATTGGGTCAGATTTAGTCAATATTTCAAAAACAGCTATTTGATGTTTAATTTTTTTCATACACTATAGCCTTCCCCAAATTGTTATCTTTTAGGAAAAAGGTACACAAATCTTGTGATATTCTTCATTCTTTAAAATAATAACAGGAATCTCTGTGATCCCTGCTGAAAGAAAACTCATTATTTCATTTGAGTTAAAGCTTGGCAAAATATACCACTTTTAATCATTACAGTTTAACCAATACATCAAATAAAACAACTTCAATTGAAACCATTGCATTGGAAATAAGCAAAAGGATCCAATAAAATTTAAAGCCTTATTTTTGACGAGAAGGGTGACCTGTTTGTTTCATAATTGGTAAAAGCTGGGTTTCATTTTGAAAGCAGTCATTCTAACTCAAAAATTGGGGAAAGGAAGAAAGAAATAGGTTTGTATTGCCTTAAATCAGTTCTGCTACATTGCTGTTATTAATGTTTCGATTTTCAGAAAGCTGGCAAGTTACAAGTTTCTTTTTATATTCTCTCCCAACCCAATGACAGTGAGATAAGACCAATATTGATATTTCCTTTTTGTATTGATTCTTGTAAATATCTCCCCCACTCCTGTAATAGGTCAGAGTTTTGAATAGAAGTCTTGGATCTTCAGACCTGGTCAATCCTCCTTTTTTAAAAAACAAATGAACAAATGCAGTGGGTCATTCACAACCTCTGGGTTGCAACCCACACTTTAAGAAACACTGGTGTAGATAAGTAGCCCCAACATAGCCGCACCCCACTAGTTGTGGAAAGGTTATGTTGTGTACCTTCAGTAGATAATGATAATCTCTTAAAAATGCAGGTACAATAGTTTTTTACAGATGTTCTATTTAAAATTATATTTTAAAACTTTTTTTTATGTGACATATACACACACATATACATACACATACAAACTGTTTTTTTTCGCTCATAAGACGCACTCCCCCCCCCCCCAAAAAAAGGTAGACGGTGCTGGTCCTTTGGTGAATAGCAGCCGGGTGGTGGCGGCAGGGTCCTTTTACAGTGCTGAACCCTGCCTCTTCTGTCTTTGTCATTGCCCGCCTCTTCTGTCTCTTTTCCACAGTGCAGGAGTCAATAGGCAGAGTTGGCTCATGAGAGGACACCTATCTGTGGTCCTCTCAGGCTCCACCTGATTTTTTTTTCTTGTTTTCCTCCTCTAAATCTAGGTGCATCTTATGGTCAGGTGCATCTTATAGTGTGTGTGTGTTTGTATGTATGTATATATGTATGTACATATGTATGCGTGTGTGATGTACTAATTTAGGCAGTTGTGTTTTTAAGTTTCCATTTTTTAGCCTTGTAGTGTTACTAAAAGTTCATTTATGCAGATTTATACAGTCCAAAATACTCTGGCTAACATGGTTGGTATCATAATTCATCTTGCAGAGATTGTGTTCATTTGAAAATTTACAAATATTTTTAAAATCTTGCATTTAAAAGTTTGATTATTCCTGCTTTAGCACAGAATCTGGAAATCCCAGTTTTTTTACCTATTTTATTGAAGTATGTTTTGCATATATTAAAATTGTATTTTGCTGCTTCCTGGAATACATAGATATTTTGCGCCAGTAATTATTTTTAATAAAAAATGTAAAAAAAAAATCAACCAGGAAAATGTTTCTTATTTTTATTTCTTATTCTTTCTGCTTCTATTATGTTATCTGAAATAAAGTCCTTAAAGAGATGCGGCTACTTTAAGGGCTGCAGGCGAGGGCTGTATTTGCTATCTTACTGACTTTGGGGTACCTTTTAGGGATGACTTCGAAATATTGTACTGTAAATAAAGTTTTTGTGTGCTTCTCAGACTGTTACTGTATACATTGCAATTGGTAAATACTTTTCAAAAGTTATGGGAATAGGGGGAGATACTTAATGTTTAAATTGTTGCTTTTTTCTGCCATCAGGAAGTTATAGAACTAACTAAAGACCTCCTTTCAACACAACCATCAGAAACTCTTGCAAATTCTGATAGTTCTGCGTCTGCCCTCCCCAGTCACACTTGGAAAGTTGGAGACAGATGTATGGCAATATGGAGTGAAGATGGACAGTAAGTGTAGAAAACAAACTTCTGTACAGTTACATGAAATAATACAATTTCATGGTAAGATACTTCCCTTTGGTTTATATTCTCCCCGTCTCCATAATGGTAAACACCAGCTTGGCAAAAATAGTAACGTGCAGTAGTCAGTCTTGGTGACTTTTAAATTATAATGTGTAATCAGCCAGCATAATGACCAAAGTATGGAGAGTACCAAGATGAGGATGGCTAGTTAAAGGGAGTGCAGGTATAAATATGTATCTTAAACAAATATGTTATTTGGGAATATATAATGTTAGTAAACTCCAATTTTGCTTAGTCTATAGTCTATTTTAGTACAATCTCTAATAACTTAAAATTTGGAATACAGTAATCAAAATGGAGTGAGAATGCTTTTCATTACTAATTGAGAGGAAAATGCTAAGAATATCATTTGGAGAAAAAAATGGAGCCTTGGGAAAAGAGTAATATCAGAAGGGAAGAAGCCAAAGAAGAATCTGCTGTCCATACCAATCTTTCTTTCTTTATAACAAACACATTTTTAAAGATGAGAGGATTGGGCTCAGAAATGGCAGATTACTTTGTTTACTGTTATGTTCATATAGAAGACTGTTACTTTGGTAAATGTCTTCTCTCTGTGTTGCTTTGGAGTCATAACGGCTCAGTCCTTCTGCGACTCCCAGGTAGTCCTAAACTTACAACCATTCATTTATAACCATTCAAAATTACAACGGCACTGAAAACAGTGACTTACAACCAGTTCTCATGCTTACAATTGATGTAGCATCCCTATAGACATGTGATCAAAATTTGGATCCTTGGCATCTGGTATGCTACAGTTGCAGTAACCCAGGATCATAAAACAGTTGCAGTGTCGTGGAACCATGTTATCCCCCACCTGCAATCTTCCCAATTGGCCTCTGACAAAGTCAATTGCAGAAGTCTGATTCACTTAACAACCACATGATTCAGTTAACAACTAAGTGATTTACCATGTCAAAAAGTTGTAAAATTGGGTGTGACTCATTTAACAATTGCCATGTTTAACAAGGGAAATTCTGGTCTCAATTGTGGTCATAAGTTGAGGACTATCTACATTGTAGGGAGCAGACATATTTAAAAGCATCAAACCAGATCTCTGACAGGATTATTTATGTCCTTCAAAATAATTAGGGAAGGGAATACTGCAGCTGGAGAGTATTCTTTTTACAATAATAGACTGGCCTTATGATGGACTAGCAAAAGGCAAGCTTTATTCCTGAGCTTAATGCTAATGTTAATGAGCTGCCTTTTTAGTGGTATATGGAATTCTTCCATCTGAAGGAAATTACTGTTTATTCATTTTATTTATTAAATATAATATGCCACCCATTTTGCATGCTTTTCTCTCAACAGTAACAATTCTATTATGTGTTGGTTTCCATTTTTGTTGCTTAGATGCTTGTGATGCTAAACACAGTTTCACTGTTCAGTTTTCTTATGGCCACTGAAGCATAGACAGCATTTGCAGTTTCCAAAAGCTGCAGAGAGTGGAGTATCAAGTGTTACTCTAGCGTGTTGAATTAAACTGTTTAGACTTTTGAAATGGCTTAGTGGAGTAGGAGAGAAAAATTGGTGCTTTGCGGAGTTTAAAATGAGAATGACTTGATTTGGGAGCAGCCAAGATTTTTCTGGGGCTGAAGTGGGCTGAATTTTTTTGAAGCTAGAGTCCATTTTGACCAGGACAATTTCTGCAACCTTAACTAAGACCAGATAGACTACAATTCCTCAGGTACTCCTGAGACCAAAAAAATTGGTATTATAGCCAGTTAATCTAGTGGTTAAGGCACCACACTAGAAACCAGGAGGTTGGATTATAGTCCTGTTTTAAGCATAAAAACTGTCTGGGTGACTGTGGACCAGTCACAGACTCTCAGTCTAATTCACCTCACAAAGTTGTTGTGAGGAGGAAGATAGGAGGAAGGAATATTAGTATGTTTGCCACCTTGAGTTATTTATAAAGTAATAAAATAGGATATAAATAAAATAGGGAATCAGTATGCAGTTTGGAGTATGAATTGTACACTTACAAAATATGTGTATACATATTTTAATGTATGATTATATTAGATTATTTTGAGTCTCAGGTGATGTAACTAAAAAAAACTGGATAACCACCTTTATAATCTATATTATTGCCACTAATAGATCACAATTATTGTCATGATTTTCTTAAGTATGTTCTTTGAATATCGATAATTCTGTCTTTATTTTTAGAAAGAGATATGTCATTGGGATAGTTGTTAATTTAGAGTTTAACAGTGCAATCATATATATATAACTGCTCAGAAATAAATCCTATTTTATTCAATAGGGTTAAATTCAATATGAGTTAACCATGCTGAGAAAATAAGTGTAAAGAAATGCCATAAAATAATAACTCTCAGAATTACATTGTCAATTTCAATCCACTGTTAATCAGAAATATATTGAAATGTAATCATTGCATGTTTAAGTTTTGCAGGGTTGAGTCTTAAACCTTTACTCACATGCTTACAGCCATGATATCTTTACAGGTGTTATGAAGCTGAAATTGAAGAGATAGATGAAGAGAATGGTACAGCTGCAATCACGTTCTCAGGATATGGTAATGCTGAAGTCACGCCTCTACTCAATTTGAAGCCTGTGGAAGAGGGAAGAAAAGCAAAGGAAGATAGTGGCAACAAGCCTATGTCCAAGTAAGTGATGGAAATTGTTTCTATTGTTTAATGTGTGATATCAATCTAAAAAAAAGTACTGTAATTGAAATATTGTTGATGGGTATTCTTATTCAGAGATTACATGTAGATAAGGATAAGTGTTGAAGACATATTTTTTTAAAAAAAAAAATCCAAACCCATGTAGGTATTCAGGCTATATATGTAGCAGACTGTGCTGAGTCTTGAATAATTAAGCAGGATAATTTGGACTGAATTTATGGCTGCATGAGGCAAAGTAGAATCCCCATGAATCACCTTCAAATGAACAGGGAAATTTGTGAATTGTTTGCAGAACTGCAAAAGGGCTGCATTGCTTCCATGTCTTTGTAATATACAGTTTCCACCCAGAAACTATTGACACTATAGAGGCCTGCAGTGTGTTGTAAGTTAATCATTATGTAACATTAGTCTGTTCTTTTTGCCACCTTCTCTATTCTGCCATAGTGCCAGGTAGACATTGAGACCTGTTGAAGGCATTCCCTTTGGAAGCTGGTTGCAGCCACCCAAGCAAACATGGGGAACAACTATACAGTTGTTGCCCACTGCAGTGCGTTAATCTTCTCCAAAGAGCCATGAGGTTTCCCCTTAGAAAACTCCACTCTTAAATCACCAGTTCCTGATATAGGAATCCATTAGCTTTGTCAAGAATATGAGTGTGGATTGGGAAGAGAAAATCCTTATTGTCATCACATCACTTCCATCTCCTTCTTTTTGTAAATATTTCTTTTTTATCAAATACCCTAACATAAATAGAAGTTGGCAAAATTTAACCAAATAGTAAGCTGCTATTATTATAATCACTTTTTTTAAATAAAATAAATCAGTATTTAAGGAACCTACCTGTAAATTTCCTACATGTTTCTTTAAAATTAGTTTTCATTATTTCAGTAAACATATGTAACTGTGAACAAATCCCATGCCATCCTGTAGAGGTAAAAAGAAGTTTCAGCCATTTGTGATTTTTTCTCCAGTGGATGGCATATGTTTTACATTAAATCAAAACAGACTTCTTCTACTTTGGTACTGTGAATGTGCAGCACCTAAATACAGGATTATGTTGACTGTTTAAATCAGCCTTCTGTAATCTGATTCTGCCTGAGGATAATGGAACTTATTCCAGGTTCAGAAAGATTGGACTATAACATATACTATTAAATGTAAGGCTTGTGTTTGCTCTATGACTGAATTTTTTAATATGAATTTGATGAATAAAATAAATCCTGTAATGCTCAACCAGGATCAAGTATTTTCTATACAAAAGTGCTTTAGGCTTGTGAAAAAAATTACTTATCTTGGAATAAATTTTGAATTAGTTCTAGAGTTATTCCATTTGCAAGAAGCAAGCTAATTTCAGCTGACTTCTAAAAGAGCTGTGTTAGTAGTGTATGAAAGTAGGATTGCTGTGCTTTATTGAAACTTGCAATGCACAGATTGCTTTACAGAAGGAATGACAGCACTCTCTGCAGCTGGAGAATGAAATAGGCGTGGACAGCTGAAGCCCATTGTACTGAGAGTTTGTCTTTACATTCACCTAGTTCAAGGTGAGACTCTCTTAATCAGTGTATCCTTGCTTTTGTCTACATGTTCTGAGAATAAAAGTGAATTTATAACAAATTAGGTTAGGTAACTAGGTTATGAACTACCTAAGTAACCTTCAATGACATTTTACTTTTTAGAAAAGAAATGATTGCTCAGCAAAGAGAATATAAAAAGAAGAAAGCTTTGAAAAAGGCCCAGCGTATCAAAGAACTAGAACAGGAACGAGAAGATCAGAAAGTCAAATGGCAGCAGTTCAACAATAGAGCATATTCAAAAAACAAAAAAGGCCAGGTGCGTATATGATGCATCTTAGTGTATTGGAGATACAGAGTTATGACAACCAAGTTGCTGTGATGGTCACCAGGCTGGAAACCGGAGCGTGGCCCCTAGTTCTTACCTTAGGCACAAAGAGCCAATTAGGTTACTTTGGGCCAGCCGTTCTCTCTCAGCCTTATAAGAAAGGAATGGTAAACCATTTCCTGAAAATCTTTCCAGAAGAAATATGAGGGATTTCGTAATAGTATTTTTCATACTTTTAACAGTTTGGGGTAATTTGCAATTTTACAAGATAAATTAATAGAAAACTTAAAGATGCAGATTTATAAAGCTTTAGGGCAAAAAGGTAGGCAAAATATTTTGAATTCCAGTAGTTCTGAGACTAAAATAGATGTAGTGATCACCCCAGAGTTGTTTGGTGTTTAGAATAGCTCTATAGTTTGAATTTGAACCCTGTTATTTTGAGTACAGAATATTTCCAAAATAATCAAAGCAACCTGTTCACAGAATATTTTGAATTTGAAATAACAAGGTTTTATGCTGTTATAAACCATAATGATGTTTTGTGTATCTCAGATTGTTAAGTTTTTTGTGGCCCAGTTAAATATAATTTAATCAATCTCTTTGTATGGAAATAAGCCAAATAGATAAAATTTATATGATTCAGGAATGCTTAATCACTGATAAACTGCATTATTGATATAGTAATTTATTATTTGTTGCATTTCAAAAGTAATTAAAATTGAATTTTTAATTTGTTCCATAGGTAAAGCGGAGCATCTTTGCTTCTCCTGAGAGCGTTACAGGGAAGGTTGGCGTTGGGACATGTGGAATTGCAGACAAACCTATGACACAGTATCAAGATACATCAAAGTATAATGTCAGACATTTGATGCCCCAGTAATTAAGGGGGATATTGTCATATTTGCAGGGCTTTACATTTATCTTTTTATTGTTATATTTTTCTAACAGTAAACAATTGGTGCGTAATGAAAATGGTGTTGCCATCACTTGGCTTTTGCTGGTACAAGCCTTAATTATTACAAATATTCAGATGACCCCGTTATTGTTTTAAAATTTTGTATAGATATGCACAAGTTAGAGTGTTGAAGAAATGCCCTTTGCAATATTTTGAAGCCTTCAATCTGATACAGTGTCTTTACTCAGGCACATACTGAGAATACTGCCAAGCAAAGAAGTAATAAAATAATTATCCCATATTTTTGCTCTGTTTGATATCTAACAGTCCTGTTACCTTCCTACAAGAGCACTATTGTTTTTTATTTGTTCAGAAATAATTCAGTTGAAATATTTATTGGGATTTTACTCTGATTAAATACAGACTGGAATGTGCTGATAGGAAGGATTTGTCATCTGAAAAAGCAGAACCCTAGACATACAATCTTGGAAAAGATAGCTAAACAGAATTTATGCTTAACAATGACTGTTTCCTCAAGATGAGGGTTTGTTCCCAAATCACACATCCTTTCATTAATGCTGTGTGATTCTATATCCAGTGGTTTAGCTAGCATCGAAATGTATCATAACTTCCTAAGTCAGTCCAAACCTGGTACAAGAATTTGGAGATTCCCCCGCCCTAACTACATATGAGACCTTAATATTTCAGTATGGAGTAGCTTAGAAACCTGCCAAACGTTTTGTTATAGTTAAAAAAAACCTCATGAGTGAAAGTGAGTTTTCTTTTCTCTCTCTGGAGTGAAAAAATATTAGGAACTGGCTGATTTTATTGCGTTTCTAAATACCAAATTTTATAAGTCTGGAAAAAAGCAGGATATCTCATCAGAAAAAAACATGTTTAGCACTGGCAAACTGGAAAGTGTATTTATAGAAGTTAAAGTTAATAAGGATTTAGTTATGAGCTGCATAAGTTTTTCTCAGTAATTTTCAAGGATGGACTAGCACTTTAAAACTGGGAAATATTAATTATATTGGAAGTTATTTCCAAAACTTAATGGCTTATTATGATGCAGTTACTTAACATACTGCAAAGAGTCATTTAGTGCTTACGCAGTTTTACAGTTGATCCAGCTATACTTAAGTATAGTTGGTGTTGTTTCCCAATAATGCCACAATCCAACTGTATTACTTTAGCTGAACATTCTTGATTTTATTTGGAAAACCATGTGTAAATGTTCTGGCATTCTTGTCTCTTCTGGATGAAATTGCTTCCCTTCGCTGTGTGTAATGCTTAGGGTAGTAATGACATATTTTAATCTTGCAAATGTGTTTGAGAGAAAAAGTTAATGTATAGCCCTGTATACAGTGTAGATAAATATTTTTGTAAAATATGGTGTTAATGAACAAGAGTGAATTTAGTTATTACTCTTATTAAATAATTCAGAAGTAATTCTTGCTCATTAATCTGACCGCCATTGCTTATGTCTGTTACATTGTAGTTCCCTTTTGTAATTTGTTTTCTGAATTAAAATCAGGTAACATCAATACTTGTTGATACATTCATTAGTGAAAGTCTGCCAGTTTATCTGCATTTAAATCCATAACTAGTAGATTATAATCCACCTGTAGATTCTTCCCATCAACAAAAAGGCAAAATAATTTTTATTACTGTGTTGATCTCAGTTTTGTATGTAACTTTTATTAAAATAAAGTGTTTAAAATCTGTTTGCTATGTCCCTAAAACCTTGTTAAAATGATTTGATATAAGTTGATATAGCATTACTAAAGAGGAGGAGAAATGGGTAATCCGGGTAGAAATGTGCTAGTTTTTCCATTTATGAGGAAAATGCTCATATAAAGGTATGTCCTGGACATAATATGATTATATTTTGAACCTTTGGGTACTAACTGAACAACCTAGTTGCAAACTTTGTGTTATATTATTTTATGGATAAATAAGTACCTTCTTTATTTGGGAAAAGTTTTTAAAATACATAAAGCTAGAATTGTTGGAAAAGAACAAACACAAACTGAATTCACTAAAGGAGCTTAGGATCTGAGTCTGTAACTAATTCTTGTATCCAGAATAGGTCTTGAGCTATTGCTTCTTTACAAAATTTTATTATATCTTGGAAACCACTTCAAAAGCAACTTGTGATTCATCATGAAATTTGCTCCTCTGAGAATGCTGAACAAACAACAACTTGTAATTAATCTGTGTTATAGGTATTGAGCATGCAACCCAACATGGGCAGGAACGTCCAGCACAGATGCTGCTGCACCCATTTGAAATGCTAGGATGTAATTCTCAAAGTATGTGAGCACTGGAGTTAAGCACTGTTGATTGTGTTTTGGAAACTTCTATTAATATAGGTCCATGATGCCGAACCTATGGCACGCGTGCCAGAGGTGGCATGCAGCACCCTCTCTGATAGCACGTGAGCCGTCGCCCTAGTTCAGCTCCGCTGCGCAAGCGCGCACGCTTCCTGCCAGCCATCTGGTCTTCGGGTCTCTGCCGTGCATGCCGGGGTAGGCGCATGCATAGGGGGCAGAGTGTGTGCGGGGAGGCAGTGCGGGCATGAGCAAGGTGCATATGGGAGCCGCATGTGCATTGCATTTTGGGGGTTTGCGCACGCTTTGGGCACTTGGTCCGGAAAATGTTAGCCATCACTGATATAGGTGATACCAGAAAGTAGAAAAGTAACAAACTTATTTGAAAAAAAAGTCATAAAATTTATTTATATATTTAAACAAGTTAATATAGATGGCCACAAACAAAAGAATTATGTTTACAATGATGAAAATGCAATAATGTTGTCAGCACCATCCCTGCACCATTACAGATAGAGAGATGCAATCAGCATTTCGGTATTGTTTTATAGACTAGCACTGGTCAAACTGCGTATTAAATATTTATTGGGATGTCTTGTAGCATTCAAATCCTCAAAAAATACCAGTTGGCTATAAAGTCAATATATAACTGCCATAGTTCAGGCAAGTTCAAAGGAATTGAAACAATGATAGAAGACATCTTAAAAGTGAGCTTGCACTGAAGTTCTTACGTGGTCAAAATAGACAGTATTTGTTCAGATACATTTATTTAAGATTGGAATTGCATTCTCAGACTAGTGCAATATCATAGTACTATGTAGAATCACAGCACCATGTGATTTCCCCCTTTAAAGATTGCAAAAGAATTCCATGATTTATTAAAAACTGAAAAAATTTCCTGATTTTTTTCTTCTGATAAATATCTGAGTAACATTATAGTGGCACAACCCTAATTTTTGCATTAGATACTGTCTAACATGATAGAAGATAAAATGAGTGCATAAGGTCCTGCATTGTATTTACTTTCCTTCATAATAGCTACAAACTTAAATGCTAGTAAGATTCATTGCAATTTCATTAGCTTGTTTAAGTAGCAAAACAGTAAAAGCTCGGGGTTTTCCAACTAAGATGTCATACTAGAATTATATCCTTTCTATGAGTAGGTTTGAAAATCACAAGCAGGGTTTATATACTTCGGTTTAGTAAGAATAATCTTTACAAATCCAAGATCTACATGGTGTGGTACTTAAGGAAAATAATACATGGAAAGTAATTTCTAGCAATTGTGATTTTAAAAAGCAAGTTAATGCAAGTAATATGATAGTAGTGCAGAATTGTGCACCAGATAATTTTAATAAAAGCACTGTCAGCACTGCCAGAGTAGTTTTGTCTGTAAAAATAACTATCTTGCTATTTATTTGAATTATATATTTATTGTAATAGATAACATTTTATACATACATGATGCTAGCTTGCATCTCCTTGAAATGTACTCCAAATGGAGCTTAATAAGCAATTTAAAACAGCCAGCAAGCTACTATAGAGAAAAAAATGCCTGCATATATTCCCCTCATTATGACCAATTGCAGCTTTGTATACTCTCCCTTAATAAATTAGCTGAAATTGGTAGTGTTGGATCCAGTAAATTGGCTTTCATCTTCCTGACTTGTTTGCTATGTGTATTTAAGTACTATTAGGAAGTAGCCTAATGAAGCTCCTTCATGGGGGTTTAATAATTTTATTATTCTATGACTATATTTTTAGGGATCATTGTATTTGGTTTCTTAAGTTTCTTTTGCTGATAGAAATAAAATATACAGTGGTTAGAGTTAAGGATGTTCAAGTTATTTGTAGTCATAGGATCTTACCCTGTTGGTATTTATTTGCTTTATTGTTTCAACATTTATACCCTAAATAAAAATACAGATTGAGTGAGCTGACCAGTGCATGCCATAGACTCATAGTAATAACCACTAGAAAATCCTGCCAGACTATTTCTTCAGACTATTTCTGCCAGACTGTTAATAAATTCAACCTTTGGCATAGCACAGGATAGTAATTATTTTTGAAAGCTTCTAAAGGCAGAACCATTGGCTCATATCTTGAAAAATTGATCAGTGTATTTTTTTAGTCACGTTGTCCAGTGCTATTGTGAACTGGCCCTGAGATACAAACTCCTGCTTATTTTGCAGACAAGATTTACTGTTTGCAGTTGCTGTTAAATTCCTAGAAGAACATTTCAAAACAAAACCCTGTATTCTACATGTTATTACAGGATGGAGAAGAATACCAAAGATGATAGCAATATCTGAAGCATAATAATAATAATAATAATAATAATTTTATTTCTATACCGCCCTTCTCCCGAAGGACTCAGGGCGGTGTACAGCCAATTTAAAAACACAAGACACAACAATAATTAAAAATTAAAATAATTAAATAGATTTGGCCGATTTAAAACCCCAAAAATTTAAAATACCCCAATTTAAAATTATCATGTCGATAGCCCGGCCTGGCGGAACAATAGGGTCTTCAATGCGCAACGAAACACCCAGAGGTCGGAGATGTTGCGTATTTCCGGGGGCAGTTCATTCCACAGGGCTGGGGCTCCCACAGAGAAGGCCCTCCCCCTGGGTGTCGCCAGCCGACATAACTTGGCTGATGGCACCCTGAGGAGACCCTCTCTGTGGGAGCGGAGGAAGCATTTACATAATAAAGTGAGGTACTTCCAACTGATATTATCTAGAACTACTTCAGTATACTGTGTCTTAGCTATTTTTGAAAAGATGTGCACAATGTTTAAGGGATCTTTAGAATCCCTTAAAAAAACTTTTTAGCATATGTCAAGCATTCTTTATATGTTTTCTGATTTGACCAGCTAAATAATACAATCAAGATTCTAATTAGTAAAACAGCTGCAAAAATAAAATAAAATTCTAGTAATGCTGACAAATCTTTTTTTTTAATATTCCTTTTTTTGTAAGGAAATGTCAGCCAGTATACACAAGGAAATAAACTCTTCCAAATTATTTTTTGTAATTTGGATACCGGTGGATATTATATTTACCAACTGATGTAGGACAGGTACTCCTCAATTTACGAGCACAATTGGGAACAGAACTTTAATCACTAAGCAATGTAGTCATTAGTGAGTTGCATATGATTTTATAATCTTTTTGCTGTGGTAATTAAGCAAATATGTCTTCCATCTTGACTTTGCTTGCTGGAACCCCCTGGGAAGGTTGCAAAGGACAATCGCATGGCCCCAGAATACTATAGTTGTCCTATATAAGTGCTGGTTGCCAAGTGTCCAAATTTTGCTCACATGACTGCATGAACACTGCAATGGTAAGTGTGAGGGCCAGGTGTAAGTCACTTTTTTCAATGCCAGTGTGACTTTGCTTAGTCTTTAAATAAATAGTCATAAGGTTAAAAACTACCTGTACAGAGTGAGATAAATAGAATGGATATGTCAGAATGAAAAGTGATTTAACTATTGCTTCCAGTAAGTCTGTTTAATAAACTCCTAAAAAGTATTGACCCGATTAAGATATACCAAATGTTTCTGCTTTCTGAAGCTTTTACTTCCTTACTTGTCTTTGCTTCTTTTATTTCACATAAGTATATAGCCCTATTTCCACCTTTTTGGTATATGCCCAACTGAATTGGTAAATGGGTATAACTGAATTCCCCAATTCTTCTGTACAAGATGACTAAAGAGAAAAAAAATAAAATAAAAGCCAAGACAGGTTTCAGGATTCTAAAAATCAGAATTTTTAAATAATTAAACTTGTTGGTAAAACAAGTTACAATATCCTAGAATTTAGCATTAAAAACTTTTTAAAAAGTTAAAATTTAGCCACTAGTTTGATCCAAGATATCATGAAAGAAAAAGTACCCAATAGCCTGCATTACATAGTAAACCCTTCCTTTGACTCATTTTTGAAGTAACAGACAAAATTTTTCATTTGGACTCTTATAATTTATCTAATAAACTGAAGTTTTTACTGCAAATTATACCATTCACTTAAATTGACACAAATGATGTAAATTTGGATACAGAGGACACCTCTCCAAATAATCCATAAAAAACATCCAAAATACATATTTAAATAAAATGTATATAAATTCTGTTTCAGTCTTGGAAATTTTCTCTTAGTAGAACTAAGAAATACAAAACATCTCAGTCTGAAGCAGTGTAAGCCATATGGACAACAATTTTACTTGCCATAAGTGAAAATTTAATAACTTTATAGGAATCCTGGTTTTCTTTTTGAATGTAACAAGTATAAATGCCCTCTTGCATCTTTATTTTTCATTAAAATACAGAATCATTCTTCTCATACACACAGTATTGCCAAGTAGAAGATAAGGGCACAGATTTGGAATGATGTATCAGTGAATGTGACTTTTTCAGATCATACTAGAATGGCTGTCTGAACTGCTTATTATAAAAGCATAGCATGTTAGAGAATAGCATTTCTTATTCAGCCTTTTGAGGTGGCTAACATCAAGATGCATAGATGATTTTGAACTGGTGACATTTTTTTCTCTCCAAAGCTAATGCCACCTTCAGAAGAGATTTTCCAAAGCAGAAAAATAGGGTTTGCCTCAGACTGCCCTGCTTGGATGCTGATACAACCACTCCCATTATATAAAAAAATTACCCTGCATTTTAAATGCAAAAGTGTATACAACCTCATGTCTGAATCTAAGGCTTAATTTGATGCAGATACAAATGGGAGTAAGTCCCATGGAACATAGCGGGATTTATCTCTAAGTAAACTTGCATAGGATTATATTCCAAACCAGAATCCAATTTTTGTATGGTGGAAAAAAAAATATACAAGGTTGTGAATTGAAGATAAGGAACAAGTATAACATCCCAAAACGTAAAAGGCTAATGAAGGATATGGTTTCACATTTATGAAAAATATATAGTATGTCCTCGCAATAGATTATGACAGGCTGGCTGCAGTACACCCTACTCAATAAATGACCTAACACTTTTTTTCCACTTTGTAAAATGGAAGGAATATTATCACCAGAGATGTCTATCCTGATTATAGTTTCTTATTTACCAAGTCAAATACACCAAAGAAGGTTATGAACAGAATAGAACAGAACAACAGAGTTGGAAGGGACTTTGGAGGTCTTCTACTCCAACCCCCTACTCAGGCAGGAACCCCTATACCATTTCAGACAAATGGTGGTCCAATAACATAAGGTGAATGATTAAATGTTTTTGCATTAGGACTAAACATAATTTATTGGGAATGAATTGGTGCAGAATCATTTTTACACAATCTTAATTTAAGATAGTATTAATCAAAGCTGAGCATTCTTTTGAGGCAAACTTTCCAGACTTTAAGTCAAGGCTGTTTCTTCAGTCTTTTCCTGAAATGATTTTCTCATGCAAGCCACTATATCAGGCTTCTCATCAGGTTCCTGCCTGTCCCCTGTATTGATAGTGTGTTAGAACTGATTATCCAGCCCTGCCTTTCTAGTTCTAACACACTAAGACCCAGTGGGCTGGTGAAGACATCATTAAAATTTGAAGTCAGGCTGCTCTGCTTAGAGAAAACACACTCTTTTAAGTAAGTTTCTGCAGCTGAATTCACAGAAACAAGTTTTTTGCTGGGATAAGAAATCGTAGATTGGGAGTGACATCTCATTTGAGTTTCCAGTGATCATTCTTGCAATCTCACCAAATTGCACTAAGACACTAGTCAAATTAACAGGCTTCAGAATTTTAAAAAGTTCTTACTGAAATCTTTACTCTCATTAACTAAAACTAACAATTCCTATTTCAGCCACAAGAGGGAGAGGTTACCATATAAACTGGTGTTACTTAGTTTTAGTTCCATAGGAGAGAGATGTGTAACTGCAACCAGATTTTAATGAACAGAAGAATTAAAACCCCAGCTATGAACACACTATAAAACCTGGCAGCATGATGTCTCTAATACATGACACAGGTCCTAAAGTGGTACGTTATACAATATAATAATAGCTCTGGGGTAAATGCCTAACACATTGGAGTTAAATCACACAACATAACAGTACTGAGACAAGATCTACAGGAGAAGTCATTTGGGGTATCTAATCACATGGCCAATGGAGGGGTTTTTTTTTCAGGCACAAACAACATGAGTATTCTAAAGTCTCATGAGTGACCAACATGGCAGAACAAACGTATTTCAGATACAGAAATGTTTAATGGTATTAAAGTGCTACTATTAAGCAGAAACATATGCTAACATTTAAACACAATTTCACTGTACTGCTAAATGAGGTTATTTTGTTTTATTTTTTTTGTCACCCAGTCCTATCTAAACAATAAAATTAAAGATCTACAGGACTGAAATTAACAACCAGTAATTATAATCAGCAATAAGTTATGAGTTTATAAAGCATTTTTTTTTTACTTTTCAGTTTTTTCCCTTAGTAATTGGGGGACAGGCAAATTACTACCCCTCCCAAACAAAATCCTCAAATAAGTGTCATAAATGAAGTCTCAAAATAAAGAATAAAGTTTAAACTTGGTAAAGGAACAGTAATAAGTATCTCTGTGGTTAAAAAGCTTAAAGAAAAGCAAAGACCTCAAAGTGCAGGTTAGAAAGTTCAAAATAAAAACAATGATAAAAACATTGGATACAATCTTATTCTTTAACTGCAAAACAACAACAGTTTCTGCTCAGGAGATACTGAAATCAACCTAGCAGATTGTTAAGTTGAGATGCTTCTTAGCTATGGATCCAAGATTATATTAGGAATCCAGGTGCCAAAGTCTGCAAAGGGAATCCAAAAGGTAGAGCCATCAAACCCAAGGAGTCCCTGTTCCTCTTGTGCATGGCAACAGGAAACAAGTCCCTTTCAACTGGTGTTAATTATAAAAGAGATTTGCAGGATCATGCCTAGGAGATCTAAAAATACATTGTCACGTATAGGTTATCTCACCCAAACAACTTTTAAAAATGTTCATCAAAATAATTTGCAAAAGAAAAAAAAATAGGTAACTGTGGCTCAGAATGGAGACTTGTGTCTTTTCTGCACATCATCGCTTGTTTTACAGGTTGGTCTGTCTCTCACCCTCTATCAGGAGAATCATTCTAGCTCAGCCACTGAATCCAGAGCATGGTTGCACCTGTGGTGGCCTGCTACAACTCAATAATCTAGTGGTAAAATCGTACAGCCCAGTTTCTTGCCTTGAAACCAAGTCCAGCTGAAACATTGAGCTATAAGCAGAACATTTTGCTATTATTACATTTCTCAGATGATAATGATCAAAGATGGCTAGAGATACCCAGTTAATAAAAGATGCTGACTGGACTAACTTTTGCTGGTGAGGCTACAGGAAAATTGTTTAACTGCTTAGTTATATTGAAGAAAAACAAAATTTAAAAAAATTGAGGGAATTTAAAGAAATTTAAAATGGAGCTTTAAAAAAAACCAAACTTCAAAGTATTGTGCAAATGCATTGGAAGTGGTTCATCCAATGAACTACTTTATCCCATTATTTGGGAAAAACATACAGCTATTCCAGATATGCTAGATTATCATAGATATTGGACATACCTTATATTATTTATTATTAGCACCACAAGGGTCTTGTAACAAGTTTGTTTAAGTTTGAACATGAGGAGGGAAAAAAACCCAATGGTGACAAATTAAAAAGCAAGCACCTGAACAGCCAAGTTTCCCATCCAAGCCATCTTTCAATATAGGTATCCATTACTGATGGGAAAATCTCAGTCCAGCTATGTGTAACTGGAATGGTGTCCTGGATTTGAAATTAACTGAAGTTTAACACTAAGTCAAAAATTTTGGGTTATGGTCAGTTAAAGACTAATTGGTTCCTCTGCTAGGTCCTCACTCTTCCATGGACCCATGGAGCTATTCTAAAGTTGTGTCTGTCCAAGCTTAGCTGTTGAAGGGTGGGTTGGGTAAGAAAAATACTGTATCTTAAGAGCTCTGCCATATGAAACTCAGTTGCCCCAAAGAAACCAGTTGCTCTGCTCTAGCACCAGGCTCTAGGAAGTGAAGGAGAGCTTGACACTAGCGCTGGAGTAACCCTCATCACTCCCAATGCTCTGCAAGCTGCTGTGATCATCAATGTCACTTGTACTGGTTGTGCTGATATCATCCACGTCTCCATGGGAGAACTCTGTGCTTTCCACATCCACTTCAATTTCTTCTGGGGAAAAAAAAAGAGTCCCAAGTTAGTATCAGAGCAAATTTATTTAAAACCATCCCTGCCTGAAGAATCTAGATCAAGGGTGTCAAACCCGCTCACATTGCAGGCCTTATTGTTTTTTGCCTTCGTGGAGCTGGGGTGGGCGTGACCTGCATGGGTCATATCCAGCCCACGGGCTGCCAGTTTGACAGGCCTGATCTAGGTTCATTCCAACCATGTCCTGAGGAGTTATTGTAAAGTTGTGCGGTGAAATCTTTGAAAAAATGAAGAACAAAAGAGAGAAAAGTGCATTGTGATAGTGATAAGAATTTTGAAAGAATTACAAGAGATTGGACTCGACTCATTTTTACAAATTTGTATTAATAGCCAGCTATCATTTGATTGCTAATTCAATATTTATATCTAGTCACTGTGCCTTGGATTAAAATGATAGATACTAATTCAATATTCTATACATGAATAGACCTCTCATCTACCCACTCAAACAGATTTCTCAGTCTACATTAAGGAGCATTACCGCACACCAAGATAGATTTGCTGTTCATATAATAAAACCGCTTTGAGTAGTTGAAGTTTTAAAGTTCCACATTAAGGATTTGAAGAAGTAATGCAAAATAACAGAAGATTATAGAAGGAAATCATGGATCATTGGGATTGTTTGTGAAACAGGAAGGGTAGTGTTGCCTAAATTCTCTTGATTAACTGAGTTTTCTATTCCAGTAAAGCTTTAAACTCTGTTGTTGCAGTGTCGTCTAGCTCTCTCAAAAATATTCTGGATCTATGTAGTCTCAGATGTATTTTAGGCCAAGAGAGAAGAATGGCTACAGGCCCAAGTATCAGTTTATCAGTTGCTCAAAGTAATTAGAAATACTTTCTGAGCAGATTTTTAAAAAAAATGTTTTTAAGGTGGTTAGGGCAGATGGCCTTGACAAAATCTGTAAAAATGCAGTGGCATCTGGACCCAGGTAAGCCCAAATGTATACTGTATTAAAAAAAAAACACCCCACATTCTTTTGGTTTATCGAGCATGGTGTCTCAACACTCTCAGAGGATAACAAAAACTTCAAGGGGAAACACTTACTAATATGCATTTAATTCCTGAATCAAACATTCATCTAAAAAGCAGCAGCAATATGTCTTTCTGAGAAATTTGTGTAAATGAATCAACGTTAAAATCAAATATTATAAGACAGGGATATCATCTCACATAATTGTTGACTTCTCTTTTCTCTATTATCTCAGTTTGAGTATACCACCTGAAAGCAAGGTATTTTATTATCCTAATTTCATAAAGCAAGAATCCCAATATACTGTATAATTGTTAAGCTAAGAGAGGCCTCTAGCCCTATTCAGAAAGAGAAAGGGGAAAAAAACCCTACACATGTAAAAAAGTTCTCTCCTCACCCCAAAGGTAATCCTCTCCATGTATTCATAGTAGGGGAAAGTCTTTGCCTATAGAATTATGAGCACTTTCTTTCTTGTACTACCATATTTTTGCCAGTGCAGAGCTAAGTATTCATACATAAAGACTTTTCCTACAGACATTTGCCTATTTGCATGAACATTTTGAGTCCATGCCATTGATTTGAATAGCTTTTGATGGGTGTAATGTTTACCATAAGCACTCTTTCATTTGAATGCCTAAGTTGAACTAAAGAGAATTGTATTTATATCAGTCCCATAATTCTAGTGAAAGCTGTTTCTGGATGATGTGCAAATAATCTTCTGATGTCTTAGCATTTATGCCTTTCCTGTCAAAAAAATCATGATAGTATCATGATAGACAAGAAAATAAACTGTATCCAAATAGGTTTCTACTACATAATAATTTGAAAGCTCTGCTAGAATATCATTAGTGTTGTTTTTAACTATCAAGAAAATCGAATTTATATCTTGGCAAATTTGGAGGATTAAACAGAGGAGATGAGTACAAATGACAATTAACCAAGCAATAATATTCCAGGGTGTAACTACTTTGTAAGATAGTTTGTCCATTTCAGGTCTACCACATACGTTTTTAATCAAGTACAGATACAGAGTCTTCATACTTATGAAATACATATGATTAAATTATTTTAAGTAGGTATACTGTAGACCTGGAAGTTGCTGATACTTTTTTTTTTTTAATTTGATTTATATGCCGCCCTTCTCCGGAGACTCAGGGCGGCTTACAATGCGTTAAGCAATAGCCTTCATACTTTTGTATATTTTATACAAAGTCAGCTTATTGACCCCACAAACTGGGTCCTCATTTCACCTACCTTAGAAAGGATGGAAGGCTGAGTCAACCTTGAGCCTTGGAGAGATTCGAACCAGCAGTAATTGCAGGCAGCTGTGTTAATAACAGGGTGCTTAGACCACTGTACCATCAAGGCTCCTACGAGCCTTGTACGAATTCAACCCAAATGGGCAAACATATCAAATATATTTTAGACAGAGAGCAAAATTAAACAACTTTAAGATCTGTTAAATCTAATAGGGATATTAAAGACTCCTAAGCATCTATGAAAAATTTAGATGACATATGTTTCCAAACAAGAGTCACTCAAGTTGTGCCTCCTTCGTGGATCTGAATGAAAGTACGGTTACTCATAGATTGAAGCAAAGAAATTGTACGGAGCAAAGAGAATTGAACATTTTGTGTCTTTAATCAACATATGGAGGGATCAAATACTGACCTCGCTCTGAATCAGAGCGATCTGAGGACATGGTTGATCCAGTGCTGTCCATTCGTATTCGCTCAATGTCCTGAGGGCTTTGCAACTGCTCCAATCGTCGCTTTAGGAACCTTTGCTCTCTTTCCAGGTTCTCAAGCTGATGCTGGCTTCTCCTGTCGGCTTCTTCAAGTTTCTGCCATGATAAAAGATTGTTTTTCATTGTCTGGATTTCCCCAGCACTTTTCCCATTTTATTTACTAATATTCTCTTCGGATCTTATTCTGAGAGCTTTGTCAGAAGGTCTCTTTATGACTATAGAGAAAATTGGAAATACGTTTTGGCAAAGTTGGAGGATCAGAGATGAAGAATATGAATGATACATCATAGAATAATGTGTTGCTGTGTAATTATGTGTGAGATATATGCCCTTAAATGGCATCCTTGCAAGTAAGGAAAAATAGTGTCCTTACTCCCTACAAAAACAAGCAATTTGTTTCTCAGTCCAATCTTAGAGTAATGAAGAGGAAAGGATCAAGTAGAGCATGGCTAGTTCTTTTCCATCACTGCCCTCTCTCCATTCAGATAATTTAATAGGAAAAGGCATCACAAGTAAAGAAGCGTATGTACCTTCACCACTTAATTTATCAGCTATTTCTTTGAAGCAGTTCCCCATTTGACCAGTCATTTATGTAATCTACTGCAGACTCCTTTCATTACAGCTGGGAAATCTTACCAGGCCAATGCACAGGGTTTCTTGATGGCCAGCAAGTTGCATAACTCCAAGTCATCTCAGGCTAATACCATCCATTTAAGTAAGCAGGGTTTCCCTCCCTGCTAAGCTTGAGCTGTTCCAAAGTGTTTAAGCACATCCTGATCCCTGTGAGCCTGGCACTACTCTATTTAAAAAAAAAAAAAATCAGGAAAGGGTCAGAAACACTGTAGCCAGGGCACCTGCTGTGCTCTTTTTAAACTTTCTTTCTTTTTTGTTTGTTATTAGGTACTGTATTTATTTTCCAAATGCAGTTCCCATATATTGTAAATGGAATGCAAAGAGAATATGTAGATTTAAATAATTAACACATGCTACTAATGACTCTTGGTCATTAATAGTTTCTTCCTGATGTATTTGGCCTGCTCATGGCACATGGAGCTGTGCAGAGAATGATTTGAATAACTGACTCTCTGGATGAAGCTCCATATGGTTTAGATTTTATTGCTTGACGTTTCACTAGTAATAAGCATAACCTAAAATCTGGAACATTCTTTCTTTAACATGGCCTTTCTGAAGTTCAGGCCCTCTAATTAAACTGAGGACAGTAACATTAGTAGGTTGAAGAAAGATGGTACAGTACGGCTGCTAGTCAATTAATAATATTTTCAGCAAATCTACCAATCATTAAGGCACGATAGAACTCTTGCACAGTATGTTTTATATGATTTCAGACACATATTTACCATTTCGCTTCTATTATTATTTCACAATGGTACTGTATAATATATTTAGGATTAACATTTTCTGAATAATGCTAATACTATCATATCTTTTGTATTTAAAAAATTAATCTACGATCATAAAGTCATGAATAACATGAATGAAAAACGTAACACTTCAAATCCTGGTATGTATTTGTCAGATGCTTGAATACAGTTTAGGAAAGAAACAGAGAAGTAAAACTTCTTTTAATTTAGGAATTATCTTGATAGCTGTGCCATAAAATTTGGGCATTCAAATATAGATACATCTATCTATTCAAAAGTTATTTCAATAAACAATATTGAACTTCAAGAAAACATTTTGTTAGATGAAGCCCAATGACAATTTATACTATCAATGATATAATATAAATTCCTATTAATATTTCTTAATTGTATTTTGTGGAACTATACTATTCTGGAATTTTAAATAATTTGTTGACATTTAAAAGATGGTATTTAAGCAACGATGTGTTGAACGTTAAGTCAATGATTTCTATACCAGATTTCTGATTTCTATCATTTCTATACCAGACTTTCTTATAGAGCAAACAAATTCTGCAAATTTACCAAGAAAAATAATGCCACAAAAATGCTGGGACATGCTTTTAAAGACACTATATCAACATCATGTATGAACCTTCTGAGGAAGATAATAATCTTATCTGCAACTATGATTGGTGGGCTAACTGAAACATTATTATAAATGGAAAGTGATGCTCCTCTTACCTTAATGTGTGCTTTGGCTTTGTTAAGCAGCCCAAGGGTTGTGTGTCTGGTGCAGTCAGGTCCTAATGGTATCAGAACTTTTAAGCGCTCTAAACACAGGCGGAGGTGGGCTCGTCTGGGAGGAAAAGGTGTACAGATACATTGTGAACTGGAACTCGCCTTTTCAAATAGCTTCCTAAATAATATCACACTGACTTCTACTGTAAAAGGTGGAAACACTTTGAGGTTGGTGTTCTAACAAGCATAGCTGGTGAGTCAGTTAATAACTCTGACAGGTATTTGAAAAAAAATGTAGCATATTGAATTATTTCACCATTGATATTCCACATCATTCAGCTTAACTGGCAATTTCTGATAGTTCCATAATACTCCAGTGGACACTGCAATGCTCAAAGAAAAATAAATTTTGCCTATCATGCATTCCTTTCTTTTTTATTTTACACTGCAAATTAAAATGGTTGACAATCTCGGTTCCACTTTGTTCTCACCCACATACTGTACTTGAACTCATTATTACTTTAACAAAAAAGGGAAGGTTGAAGCAACTTGCCACTCCACATTTTTAATACAACCCACTTTTCCTAAATTGACAGTCCCCAGAATAATTTGAACTAGAATTCCCACTTCCACCAGCCATCTTGGCCAACGGATCTGTGAGTTAACAAATTTGAGCAAAGCTGCTGCATCTTTTTATGCTTTCTTCATTTCTAACCATACAGTGAAAGAACTGTGATGTAATCTATCTATCTATCTATCTATCTATCTATCTATCTATCTATCTATCTATCTATCTATTAGTTTGATTTATATGCCGCCCTTTTCCAGAGACTCAGGGCGGCTTACAATGCGTTAAGTAATTAAAACATTTCAGCAAGATGAGTGCAAAACAATTGTTAAATTATTTGGCTTCTTATTTATTTAGGCTATTCCATGCATAGAACTATGCAACTACCCAAAAACATGCTAGCTAGCAATCCTCCCCGCCCTCCCAACTGATTTCCAAAATCCCAGCTGCCCAACTGATTCATACTCAGCTGCATCCTTGTGCCCCCATATTTGGAGCTGATAATTAGGATATGGTGTGTCTCTGAATTGATAGCTACAGTTTTTACATGTTAACTATAGTTAGAGGACAGAATGATCTGTCATTTAATTGGTTCATGTAATTTGGTGTGAGGGGCAAAAATACAAAAACTAGAATCTTGTGTTTCAACACATAAACATAGAAGATAGGGAATTCTTTTTCATGTTGCAGAGAACCATCTATAAAATACATTGTTCTACATTGACTAAGAAAATAATATACTTAATTAGAGACATCCATTCAAATAAAGCAACAGATTTGCTCCATATATTTGGAGAATATTAACCTGCCAGCTTCCTACAATTATGGTACTATCCTGAATCAAAGGAACATCCTCTTTCATTGTAAATGTCATTATTTGTGCTAGTTAAGCAAGAGATAGCCATTGTATAAAACTGTTGCGAGAATTTCTATTATTTCCAACTTTAATTCTTAGTTAAAGTATAAAGAAACCTAAACACGCAAGAATTTTTAAAAAGTTAGTATAGGCCAGCCCTATTTTCTCTACATCCTCTCGCTAACTTGTAACATCCAATTATTGTTTTAGAGAACCAGTAGAAGATGTTTCCTTTTAGAAATAATAAGGAGTCTGGATATTGTATGTTAATATTGTCATGCAGTGAGTAAAAGGCATACATTAACTGCAGACTGGCTTTTCAATGTGCATATAAATTATGTTAATTATGTGTGTCATATGCCCATCTTTCAGAATTAATTTCCACTAGTGGTTTCTTTGCTTTGATCATCAGCTGACACATTTAATCAGGTCCTGACGATAACTGAGCAGAAATGAACACTTTCCCATATCCATATCAGAAAATCCAAAACACAATTTCAGATTAGAAGTCTAATGCATTCTTCATATGGAAAATAAAGTGAGTTTGAACTCTTAATATAGGAAGGGAAATACGACTTTACACATATAATTCAGTGTGTCTCAGCCTAACCTACCTCACAGGGTTACTATCATTCAAAAATGAGGATGAAGCAATGGGTTGCTTTAAGCTGCTTTGAGCCCCGAAAGAAAGGCAGCATATACATTTAATAAAAGAGTAAATAAACTGACATTTGGAAGAATGAGTCTCCCATGACTAGAATATAGCAACTGAAAAATACCATTTGCTTTAAAGGAGAATAAGCAATAAAAAGGGAAGAGTTCTAAAAAGTGTTTAAAAATATACACAGCTGTTCAGAAATTAACAGATTAACAGAGTTGGAAGGAACCTTATAGGTCATCCAGTCCAACCCCCTGCTCAAGCAGGGGACTCTATACCATTTCTGACAAATGGCAGTCCAATATTTTCTTGAAAGTCTCAAGTGATGAAGCTCCCACAACTTCCAAACGCAAGGTGTTCCATTGGTTGATTGTTCTCACTATCAGAAAGTTCCTCCTTATTTCTAGGTTGAATCTCTCCTTGATCAGTTTCCATCCATTATTCCTTGTCTGGCCTTCAGGTGCTTTGGAAAAGAGCTTGACCCCCTCCTCTCTATGGCAACCCCTTAAGTATTGGAAGACGGCTATCATGTCTCCCCTGGTCCTTCTCTTCACTAGACTAGCCATGCCCAGTTCATGTAACCATTCTTCATATGTTTTAGTCTCCAGTCCCCTAATCATCCTGGTTGCTCTTCTCTGCACTCTTTCTAGTCTCTCAACATCTTTTTTATAGTGTGGTGACCAAAACTGGATGTAGTACTCTAGATGTGGTCTTACTAGGGCTTTATAGAGTGGTATTAGTACCTCACTTGATCTTGATTGTATCCCTCTGTTAATGCGATTTAGGATTGCGTTGGCTTTTTTAGCTACAGCTACACACTGCTGGCTCATATTTAGCTGATTGTCCATTAAGACTCCAAGATCCCTCTCACAGTCACTGCTATTAAGCCTGGTTTCCCTCAGTTTATATGTGTGCTTTTGGTTTTTCTTACCTAAGAGAAAAGACTTTACTTTTCTCTACATTGAATTTCATTTTGTTAGATAGGGCCCAGTGTTCAAGTCTTTCAAGATCCATCTGGATCTTGAGCCTATCTTCTAGGGTGTTAGCTATTCCTGCCAGCTTAGTATCATCTGCAAATTTGGTGAGTTCTCCTTCTATACCCTCATCTAACTCTTTTTTTAAGATATTGAAGAGTACTGGGCCTAAAACGGAACCTTGTGGCATCCTACTGCTTACTTTTCTCCATGTAGACTTAGACTCATTAAGGACTACTCGTTGAGTATGGTTTGTCAGCCAGTTGTGAATCCATCTAGTGTGAAGCTATCTATCCCACTTTTTTCTAGCTTACGAAGAAGTAGGTTCTACTTCTACTTTGTTGAATGCCTTGCTGAAGTCTAAGTATATTATGTCCACAGTATTTCGCTGGTCTACTAATTTAGTCACTATGTTGAAGAATGAAATAAGATTGGTTTGGGATTATCTGTTTTTAACAAACCCGTGCTGACTGCTAGTATTACTTGTTTCTAGGTGTTGGCAGATCTGGTTTTTTATTATCTTTTCCAGTATCTTCCTGGTTATTGATGTTAGGCTGATTGGTCTGTAGTTTCCTGGATCTGTTTTTCCCCCCTTTTTGAAGATGGGAACCACATCAGCTCTTTTCCAGTCCTCTGGTAGTTCCCCAGTGTTCCAGGATTTTTGAAAGATGTGGTGCAATGGTTCTGAGATGACATCTGCCAGCTCCTTTAGAACTCTGGGATATAAACCATCAGGTCCTGGTGATTTGTATTCATCAAGATCAGACAGGTGTTCTCTTACTATTTTTTTTGCTTATTTTAACTTTTATTTCCAAGTCTGTTTTTTATAGTTATGTTTCTGGTAGGTTTGACTATAGTTTCTTTTTGCGTCTAAGAATGAATTAAATCTAAGAATGAATTTTGTAATATTGTTTGAATAATTTTTATTAAACAATATTGTGATAGGTTCTATTACTGATGACCTAATTAATAGAAATTGCAAGAGAGATTTCTCAAATGCAAACTGCAGATTTTTCAAACCAGTATGAAAACATAAAGATGGAATAGCTGAATAATTATAACTGTTCAGTTCAGGACATTCCTGACATATCCTGCTCACAAATTTCTTATTTAGGGAGAAGCAACATTCATATTCAGAAGGTGAAGAAAGGTACAAAAGAATTAGCTATTCTGGACTAGGTTTAAATAAAAGGGAAGACTTAATCAGCAAAGAGGACGGATCACAATCCTTGGGGGAAACTGACTACATATTCTTTATACGCACGCATATTGGCAAAGTGCAGGCAAATATACATTTTGAACTTCATAAAAGTGGATTTTAATATGTAAAGTCACATGTTTAATGTTAAATAATTTCCTATAGCAGAAGAAACAAATAAGAAAATGAAGCAAAGATGGGAAGTGAGATGTTTCCCAAAATAAGAGGCACTAAAAAATTGTTATTCCAGCAAGAGAGAAAACAACTGGCAAAAATCTAGTGACATTGCACAAACCTTGTGATGTTCTGCCAATAACATAAAATGGCTCTCTTACCATTGAACAAGTCACCAGTGAGGAACCCATACTGTTAGCTTGGAATTGCAAATATGGTATCAGAAAGACTGAAGCTTACAATCATCTAAGTTGGGTAAAGGATGTTAGGAATAACAATGTTTTTTTTTCGGGTAGTATTTTTTTAAGGAATAGAAAAAGTGTACCACTTGCACAATAAAGACAGCAAAATACTAAGACACAAATAAAAATAATTCAATTCCTATTTTCATTCCTAGTGAGATTTGTTTTCTACCATAAAGTTGAATATAGCAAAATGAAGAGATTGCTTTGAATTTCAGTGAAACTAGGAATGATGTGATCAGGGAAATACCTGTTTGAATCCCTGTAGAGTTCAAATCCCTAAAATTATATTGTTCAAGAACAAATGTTACCAAACTAAGATCATCTAGTTTTCCGATTCAGTAATTTTTTTTCTATAAACTACAGGAATGTTATGGTCATAATATATTTTCATTTCAACCAAGTGTTTGGCAAAATACTTGATGATATTCGAGAATGGGCTGGGTGGCTCAAACATCATAACTAAAATGCTCAGATAATCTGTCAAAATAGAGAAAGTAAAAGTGACACCCCAAGATTCAACATTTCAATATGTTAATGGCTTGGATGACAAGATAGATGGAATGTATGTTCAAATTTAAAGATGACACAAACAATAGAAGGTAGAAAAATAATTCAAAATGATCTGGATAATTAAGAAATAGGCTGAAAATAAAATAATGAAATTTAGTTGGAACAAATGAAAAGTCCTTAAGAAAAAAGTAACTAAATGTATAGGTAGGCAATATAAAAATGAGGGTGGCAACCAGGCATCTGATCTGGGCTTAGGAGCCTACTGGCAACAAATGCATTGACTTTGAAATCTATTTTATCCAACAAAATTGAGTTTGGCTTCCAAGCAGTCTGGTTGCTACATTCTGCACCAATTCATCTTCAGAGGCAGATTCATATGAAAGTGTGTTAGAGATAATAAAGGTCATATCTCTTTCCAGAAACAGATCTTTATAACTATCATACAACCAAGTTAGTAACCACTGATATCTTAACTATGTTCACATGCAAGTTAGAACTGAAAACATGCCAAAATGAGAGGAAAACAAATTCACTCCCAGTTTATGTTAATTGATGCACTCTTGTCCTGGATCTCTGCAGCATAAGAAATTTTAGTTATTATGCCCCTTTTCATTTCTGTTTTTCATGTAAAAAAAACTCCTAAAACAATACAGCCAAATATGTATGTATGTATGTATGTATGTATGTATGTATGTATGTATAAAAACAAGCATTCCTTTAATGCTCACATTGCAAATAGGGAAGCCCAGGTTCAGTCAGTCTAAAAGGCTATCTGGTTAAGAAGCCTGCAAAACAATGTGACTTTAGCCTTCTATGCAAATCAAATTACTGCATCAAGACACACAAACAAGAGCGGGTCACATAGCCTCCTCATAAAATGTTCTCTTAAACCAGTTACACAATCCATCTCCATCTGACATTTGTCACATTTTCCAAAAGCAAATAATGTAAAACCTTAGGTTAAAATAATGCCCTTCCTCAGTACTGAATACTGAGATTCCATAATGAACTGGAGAACATATAAACTGAAATTCATTTTGATTTCAATGAGGTGATTTGCTTTTTAACTGACAATTAATGAAAGTATTTAATACACTTTTAACCAGCTGCATGGTACTTCAGAGTAAGGGCAAAGGCTTAATCCTTCTGTTGAAGAATTTACTACACGAATTTCTATTTCAACCCTGAGGAGGAAAAGACAGGGGAAAATAGCTCCTTCCCCACTCTCTCCCGAGTGTGGACTGTTATCCTTGGGATTCATTCTGGTATCAGCTAATCCAGATGTTCCACGCTGATCTACGTGAAGTTTAAAACTATTCCTTCCTTCAGCTTTCTTCCTTCCGTCTTCCGAAGAAATCTCCCCAGGACTCATTCACAAACTACAGCTGAAACTGAATCCTCCAAATCAATAACACAAAATGATGTCAGTCTCTGTTTATGTTCCTAAAAGCCTTCATCGGTCTTGTCCACAGACAAAGGAGAGGAATATGAGAGCTCCATCTACCCAAATGAAGGCTGAAAAATTAATCTGGCTCCTTCACTTACATGTGGCATTTAACAACTGCTATTGTTAATAAACTGAAGAGTTGGAAGGGGGGAAGGGACAAGAATTGTAATTATACCACTGACAAGCAAGAATGATTAAGAGTTTTAGGGTCAGAGGCTTGGCAGTGGACTGTCAGAAAAAAGGCAACACTACAAGGGAGACCAGCTTATCAGTATTTCCATTCTAAATGCCCCTCTATTATAAAAGGGCCGTTAGTCATTTTTTTTAAAAAAACCCCAAACCTTTGGTAAACAATACTTTATGGTATATTAAAGACTACCAAATTGATTATCATATACCTTTTTTGTGGTTGTTGGGACATTTCATTAGATGCTCAGGAATATCTTTGTATAATTTTTAAATGTAACTTTTTAAAAAAGGAAAATTCTATTAAAAGTGTAACTTGATTATTTTTCTGAACCGAAGAGATTCAGGCCATTTAATCCATATTGCTGTGAAGAAAGCCTCTTCTCATGTAACACATTTAAATTGATCTGAAAACTAGTGACCTCAATAAATCATATAGTTGCAAGCCAACATACCGGATAAGGATCCTTACTCAACACAGAAATCCGCATTACAGCATCCTGACAGATGGATGGATATCCAGCTTCTGCTTCAATTTCCAATAAAGGAAAAGTTACTACCTCTCCTGATGACAGGTCCCACCATCCAACTCCTTTCCTTTAGGTAGATTTCCCTAACATTTAACTGGAACCTGCTTTCCTAAAATAATCATTCCATGTTTTGCATTCCCGGACAACCAAATCAGACTCTGGATATTCTGTATGAACAACATTTTAGGTACCATGTTTCCTTGCGGTCTTCTCTTCTTAAAGCTAAATATATCAAGTTCCCTCAGTTTCTCCTCTTAATAATTAGTTTTTATCTGATCATCCATGTTGCTCTTCTTTGAATCTGTTCCACTTTCTCTTTCTTTTTGAATCAGTGTGAAGAAATGCATACAGGTCCTTCAAGTGGGATTTGACCAATACAGAAAAAAAGCAACATGATTGGTTTGCATGATTTGGAAATTATACTTCAATTGATGCTGTTTTAATATTCACATTGCTGGCTCATAGCTAGATCAAATACTTTTTCAAGGCTTTTTTTGGAGGAGCCCAAGATGGCTCAAGCAGGTCTCGCTGCTTTAGCAGACTAAGAAAGATACTTAGAGAGGATTCACACCCTGGTCAGTATGTCTTCGCATTTCAACCATCGGGCAGAAGACATCAAAGCATAGCCAGCCGAACAAATAGGTTTAAAGATAGTTTCTACCCTTAGGCTGTCAGACTCTTAAACACAACCACAATCACTCCACACACACACAGAAACGTATGACTAGTTTATTCTTTATACTATTTATGTTGTTTATATTTTTTGTCATGGATTGCACCAGTGAGGCTAAAACCAATTTTGTTGTATACATGATGTACAATGACAATAAAGGCTATACTATGGTGATAGTGAGCAGCAGCTTTGAGCTTTGCTCTCCTTTTCTCTATTTTTACTCTTTTTTTAAAATACTCTTTCTACTTTTAAATCAATTTTTAACTTTTAAGTTTAAAAAGTTTTAATTTCACCACTTGAGAGATTCAGCTTTTATTCCAGCTTTTATTCCAGCTTTTTACTTCAGTTAGTAAAACATTTAGTGAATGAGAGGAAAGTTTTCTCTACTAAGCAAACAAAACCAGCTAAACATGGCTGCGACAACACCTAGACAACCCAAGACTTTTTTCAGATTCCCCCCTTGCAACCCTGGCAAACAAACCTAGCCCCCTTCTAGATTGGGAAGAGGACGACTGCTTCTCTGTGGAGGAGGGAGTTGCAATTCCAGTAGGAGTTGGAGGGGAGAACAAGAATAATATTAGGAACAATTTTAAAGGAGACTTGGATTTGGTTGCTAAGAATTGCCTACTAACAGCACAAACAGTCTCTGCTATATTTGACCAGCTCCTGGAAGCAAATGGAGGGATTAAAGAATTAAAGTCTCTAATGAGAAAACACATCAATAAGCTATCTGAAGAAGTAAACAGCAAAGCTCACATTCCAAAGCTTACCCATGATGTTTGGCCAGCCTATGTGGACTGGGGGTCTCGGGGCGAAGAGGATGCTGTGGAGAGGCTGGTCTTGCAGAGAGACAGGATCCTACTCCAAGTTGCTAACACTTCTCTGAACAGGGGCAGGTGGCATAACAGGAGAGTGGTTTTGATCTCTCTATCCCAATTCTTACGCTGTAGGGTTTACGCTAACGAGCTAATAGAGATATCTTGGCTCCTCGACAAACAAGACTGCAAACCTTTGCTAACCTTTGGGCAGATTGTTCTGCCATCAATGTTATTCAGACTTGAGGTCTCACTAAAGAAACTCTGTATTTGACCAAGACGGGTATTTTAATAGTAACAGAGTTGGAAGGGATCTTGGAGGTCATCTAGTCCAATCCCCTGCTCACGCAAGAGACCTGTACTAAGGATTCGAACCACTGAACTGTCGATTTTTCTGATCGACAAGCTCAGTGGCTAAGACACTGAGCCACCTAGTCAGGCTTCACACAACCCAAATTCAGTCCCTGTTGAAGTCTGAGCAGAGAGCCAAGACAGTGAGGGAGGTCAACATTAATCTTGGGAATATACCAATGGCCAGACAAATAAGCCCTCAACTAACAAGGTTAGGAAAAGATAAGGACAATAAAAAAGAATATTTAACTCTACACAACGGAAAGCTTCAGTTCATGGATGACGAGGAACAGCTAGTCCACCACTTTGCTATCCTTTGCCCAGGAGCCCAAGAGATGATACTGGAGAAGACTGAGGTAATTGGTCAAGTGTTGAGGTTGGCAGCTGGTGCAACAGAAACCTTGAATATTTTGCTTCCTTCTGGCAGCTCCTCCATGGAATTGTTATCAAGTCCGGCTTCTGAAAGCACCCAAGCCCCAACAAATGAAAAGAGAAGGTGTACCAGTCCAAAACAAAAAGAGGAGGAAAGGGACGTCCAATGGGACTTGGTAGTACAAGTTCAAATTGACCATCCAGTAGGACAACTAGACAAGGAGAGGGAAAGACGGAGTGCCCGCCCACCTGAAGAAATGTCAATATTAGAGCAAAAACAGAGGCACATTGGCAATCAAGTTAAAGAGGAGCAACAACAAGTTCTGCAACTCACAAGGAGAAATATCAAACCTCACAATAACTGTGTTTATATGGGAAGCATTGTTAATATGGACCCAGCTCCAACATCAAGTTGACATCCAGCATTCTTACCACCTAGCCAATCAACGAACCCAGACCACCTTGTCCCTGGGAATCCCATACAGATGCAGACCTGAACCATGGCTGGCTGGAAAGGGATGGTTGATAGTGGACTAATGAACTTCCTCCCTAGATTTGATTTAATAGCCATTCAGGTAACCTGGTTAACCGAAGTGGATGAACCAGTACAACTGCCAGGCTTTCAGGGATGGGCTTCCCCAGCCCAAAAACCAAAAACCAAAGGGAGACTTTCTGGTGGGTTATGCATTCTTATAAAGCAAGAATTGCAATGGCAGGGGGAGAAACTATATAACGAAGACAAGTATTCGTATTTTCTAGCTGTTAAATTTGGATATACTGGTAAATGTGTATATCCCTTCAAACACATCCTGATATTATAACTCTGAATACTGGATAGGTTTGGAAATTATCCTAGATAATATATCTGTATTGTACCCTCAGTCCATAGTAGTAGAACTAGGAGATTTTAACGCTAGGTTGGGCTCCCCTTTGTATGAGTTTGCCCAGAAGAAGGGAGTACCAGGGGAGTTTTTTGATAACCATCCTCAATGGCGCTCAAGAGACCGCAAAAATAACGCTGCTGGCCTGCTCCTAGTCTCTTTAATATTTAAGGGTAATCTCCAAATTCGGGAAGTAAGGGTAAGAATTACACGTATCCTTACACATACCACTCAGCCCATTCAAGCAGTGTACTGGATCTCTTTTGTGTGTCTATAGAGATAAAGTCGATCTCTTCTCAGAGGTCACGGTACACTTTAGCAACGAGAGCGATCATCAGCCTGTAAGCGTGACATTGCGAGGCCACTCAGATTTAAGACCATATAACATGGCTGACCGATGGGCTCACAAAACATGTAGAGGTGACCCAATATAAAAGATTAATTTGGGCCAAAGGGGATACCAAGGCAATATCAGACTGACTTAAAGCAGAAAATGCTACCAACTGGGTTAGAACAATCTAGTCATCTACTACTGACTGGCTGTCAGCCTTCATGCATTCTCTAATCTCTGTAATACCCTGAAGAAACACCTAACAACTAAACCTGCTACATAAAGAGCCCAAGTGGATAGACCCTGTTGGTTTGATCCTGAATGCCAGTGGCTGAAAAAGAAATTGAAGGCAGCCATGAGGCTCACCCAGAGGAATCCTACTGCTCATATACAAGCTGAGATGTTGCATACAAGAAGGGAATATTTAATATTTTATAATTTTAAATTATAAAATTAAAGAAAAAAAGTTTTGCCATTTCAATCTGTTCAGAACTCAAGTTGGCTGCCAAAAGTTATAACTCAGTAATATTTTGGCACTCTGTAGCAAGTATCCTAAAGGAACGGAGATTTGTATTTGATATACCAATCTCTGCTGAGGACTGGGAGAATCATTATCAGTGTTTGTTTGCTTCCATGGATCCTGCAGAGAAACTGTCTTTAAGCAGTGATTTAGTAAACCCTATAACTCCTCCCCCTTGGCCATACAACCCATCATTAAAAGCTTAAAGAGCAATAAAGTCCCAGGTGAGAATTTTTTACCAGCAGAATTATTTAAGAAATTTCCCAATTGGTGGGGTCCAGTATTGGCAGGTCTTTTTCACACATATAAATAACACCTGTCATATACCAGATGGGTGGAAGATGGCAATAGTTGTCCCGTATATATAAAAAGAAATAAAAAGGATCCTAGTAATTATACGCCCATCAGTCTGATTGACATTGCAGCAAAAATATATGCTAGGTTCCTTTTAAATAGATTTGAAATCTGTGTAGAGGAAAACCATATCATTGCAGAAGAACAAGCAGGTTTTAGACAAAGCCGATCCACTATTGATAATTTTGTCTTGAACCATCTAATTGCCAAATATGCCTATACGAGGAGACCTGTTTGCTGCTTTTATGGACCTTACAGCAGCATTTGATATGGTAAACAGAGAAGTACTATGGACTAAACTGACATCTCTTAAAATAGAACCTAGACTTCTGGCTTTGATTAAAGCCCTTTATACAAGTACCTGTTTGAGGGTGCAGTATGAGTTAATGGGGCTCTGACTAACAGGATTCACACAAATAAAGGGGTAAGGCAAGGGTGTATCCTGGTCCCATTATTATTTAGTTTATATATCAATGACTTGCCAGGGTTTGTTTGTTTTTTTAATTTGATTTATATGCCGCCCTTCTCCGGAGACTCAGGGCAGCTTACAATGCGTTAAGCAATAGCCTTCATACTTTTGTATATTTATACAAAGTCAGCTTATTGCCCCCACAAACTGGGTCCTCATTTAACCTATCTTAGAAAGGATGGAAGGCTGAGTCAACCTTGAGCCTGGTAAGATTCGAACCTGCAGTAATTGCAGGCAGCTTTGTTAATAACAGGGTGCTTTAGACCACTGTGCTACCAAGGCCCTTAATGAAAGATCCCATGGTACACATGTCAATGATCCTAAATATATACTGTAACAACTTGCTCTATGCTGATATGATTTTATTATCGTATTCACAAGTAGGATTACGTAGGCTATTAAGAAGATTCAGCTCTTATTGCCAATATAACTCCCTAATCATTAGTAAATCTAAATAAAAATCATGGTGTTTGGAAAATATCATCCAAGACATAGATGGCAATTAGACGGTGAATCAATTGAACAGGTTAACACCTTTGTATATTTAGGTGTAACTTTTTCCAAGACTGGATCTTGGACTTGCCATCATCAACGGAGTACACTTAGAGCAAAAGCTCATCTGAATTTACTGCTTAAAGAATCATAGTTACCCAGGGTCCCTAGCTCCATTAATTAAAGTATATAAAGCTAAGGTTACCCCTATGCTCTTGTATGGAGCAGAAGTTTGGGGTCTGCACTCAACCACAGTCCTAGAACAAACACAGTCCCAGCATTTGAGATGTATTTTGGGTGTAGAGCTAAGAACATCTGCTGCAGCAGTTACAGCTGAATTGGGAATTCATACAATTCATGCACCATCCAAAATTAGAGCATATAACTACTGGCATAAAGTCAATGAAATGGAGACTGATAGACTCCCCAAGTTATGTCTACTAGAGCAAATAAAATCACAATCACAAATCTCCTGGATCACCAAACTAACACATTTTGCCAGAAGCTGTGGCCTTCCTGTCTCTTGTATAACAAGAGAACAATTTAAAAAAAGACCTTCCCAAAGAATTAAGGATATAGAAACACAAAATGACATAGCTATCCTTAATAAGGTGGGTAACTTGAAATGGCAGCAAATACAAAGGTACTTTTCAAAGAGACAGCTATTTGAAGTTACAACTGCTAAAACATCTAAGGGAGATATTTATGCGAGCGAGATTTGAACAGCTTGACAATGGTCAGATATGGGAGATTCCATTCTATATCCTACAATGAACGTCTCTGCATTTGCGGAGCAGCAGAGGTAGAAGACTTGGTTCACATCCTATTTGATTGTTGCCTGTACAAGAGGGTGAGAGACAGGTACCTCTGTCTATATACCAAACAAATGACCCATTGGGATCCCCATATCAAAACAACTTACTGTATTATTTGGAGTATAAGATGCACTTTTCCCCCCCTGAAAATTTGGGCGTCTTATACTCCAAATGTAACTTTTTCGAAACTTTTTTTCAGCCCTAACGCGGTGCTAGCGAGTGAAGCGATTTCCGTGCTTTGTCTGCACCCTCCAACTCTCAGCTGTGCTTTAGAAACTTTTTTCAGCCCTAATGAGGTGCTAGCAAGTGAAACAATCTCCGTGCTTTGCCTGCTTTTCTCATTGCTGTTCCCTCTCAGTTGTGCTTTACGAGCTGTTTTTCAGTCCTAACGAGGCGCTAGCAAGTGAAACGATCTTCCGAGCATTGCCTGCTTTTCTCATTGCTTCTCTCTCCAAAGATCAGCTGTGCTGATGTGAAAGGCATGAGAAAAGTGAAATGCCAAAAATCTAACAGAACAAGTAGTCATATATTCAAAAGCATCACACTACTGTAATTGATATCCAGTTCATAGTACATGAAAGAAATCACAAATAAATGCTGTGTTTAGCAATATTACCTTCCAGATGGGAATAAGGAGTCAAACATACTTTACCCCCATTATCCAAATCACTACTCAGTGTAACTGCCTGGTATTTAAAAATACTGATATTAATATCTTTCCAAATTTTCCTTTAAAAAATTAAATACTTGATTGATCCTATCACAGGTGGGATCTGTTCCACTGCTACTAATACTGTATCATTAACTTTTGCGTATTGTGCTATGCACTTAATTTGTGAACTTTTTCTAAGATGATATCAACCCCACATGCATATACTTCGTCTTTCTTTGCTGAATGTATCTACTTGTATTCCCTTTTCGAAAGTCTGAACAATATAAAAGTTGGGTGGATTCCTTCTAAATGGATAATGTGCAAATTTGGGACCTACCATGTCTTAGGCTGATGAACATGGTCTACTCAACTCAAAAGAAATCACGAGTATCTTTACAACCTTCTGATCATCTGTGGAAGCATGAGAAAACAAATACAATAATCCTTTCAATCAAAGTACCATCAGAACATCACTTGACAGAGCTTGTTAACATGGAAACCTGTACAAATGGAGGCAACTGTTTTTCAAGGAAGCAGAGTCCCTCTCTAAGGGAGATGGGTGGTTCAGAAATGTGAAATAAAGAGAACCATCACTGGTTCCCTCAAATGTCTTCCTATTATTCAGAAAAACCTCAGCTCCAGTTTCAACTGTGGCTACAAATAATTCTCCAGTTCATCCAGTTTGCCCCCATGCTCAAGCGATCTTACAAAGGGCCCGCCTTCATTTTATCTGAACAATCAACCTGTTTAAAATGCTTTAGTAGATCATACACTGAATAGATTGGATTAGATGACCTCTGAGTTCCCTTCCATCTTTATAATTCTATGATCTCCCTCTAAGCCTTTCTAAGCAGGTTTGTTGAGAGGAAAGGTGAAGTGATGAGGTCTTCTCCTTCCTACTGACCTGCTATGGGAAGGAAAAGTAAACTTACTTCTTCTCCTTTCCTAAAGATCTTAATGAGAAGCAACAGGGTTCTCATTTCCTTCAGTGATCTGTTTGTCATTGATCCTCTGATCACACTGATCACAATTTTCTTCAGATCAACAGGCCAGATTGCCCTTCCCTTTTTAAGAGGAAGCACTTCACATCCCTCAATAATGATTAAACTGTATTGTGACAAGATAAGAAATTATATGACTTCTGCATCATGGGTCAAATTCAACTCCAAATGTAAAGTCATAGAATCTGGAACTCAGTAATGTCTATATTTCCATGTAGGATATTTCTAGGAACCACGAAACCTTCTTGCATAAGAAAGATTTAATTAGAAGATCCATTTGAAATGGAGAATATAAGACAGCATAACAGGATCACTATATACCAAGGAAAACTAGCTATTTGATTTTATTAATTGTACAAAACAAATAATTTTGTGAGATTCATCTTGATAGGAAGGTTGAAGAAAACCTACTGCCGGAAAACCTACTAACCGAAATCCTTGGTTAGATTAACACAGATGCCCTTTTTAAATTTTCCTTGTACAAAGAGGTCGTGTGTGTGCTTGTATGTTGAAAAGGCATTGTTCTCTCTGCCAGTCTGTGTTACCTCCTTCCTTTAAAGCATAAAACTCCACACTGCAGTTTATCACAAATTCAGAGAAGCCTCCTCTTCACATTTGGCAAGCAGTTGCCCGTCTGCAGAAACCTGCAATTTCAGAGATACTCTCCACAGTTACAAGTGACATCACTCCCTCTGATTATATAATGCTTTGGGAGAAAGCCTATTTTTATGAACACTTACTGCATTGCTTCAGTCTCCTACTGTAGCTTGTGTGCTTACAGCAAGATGCAGCTTCTTCTTTGAGGCATTACTGAAGACAGAAATTCTGCCCAAACCAATGGTTTATTAATATTGTGTAGATCTGATAAAGATTCAGAATAAAATATAAGGGGAAATTCAGTGATTCCTCTGAAAGTATTTAGAACAAAATATTACTGGATACAAATTACAACCAATTTCTACATTAGGACTGCCTAAATGTTTCTTTATGGTAGCAACTTCATAAGCAGCTGTAATTTACAAGAACCAATCATAAAATGAATTGTCTCCCTTCTTTATGGCCCCCCAAATTCCTATTGGTGACTGTTGTTGATGCAAAGATATCAGGTAGTTCTCATGCTTTTATAATGATTGTTACATTGCATTACGGTTCCCCAGATAAGTGGTTAAGGAAATATCCTTATACCGATATAAGGCAAATGTCACATTATGAATGTTCCATTTATAGTTATTGCTGTGTGAAACCATTCCCATAGTGTTTTATCTGATAATAGTAGTTTTAAGAATTGTATCTCATATAATAGTATCTTTCCCAGTAATTGGTCTGAGTTTGGCATGGAAACTAAGCAGACTTAATATTTGAAATTTGCTAGATACATATACATGAATCCAGATGCATCCAATGTGTCAGACCACTCACTTTGCAAATCATTTTGTATATTGAAAGCATATCAAGTTAGAGATTTCAAAAAATTGGTCCAAAGTGATAACCCCTGGTGTATTTTATCAGAACTTCATGTGCATTCTGCTGAAAAGTGGCAAAAACTTTTTTCGCCCCAGAAGTGTAATAAGTTCAAGTCCTAAAATAGAATATGAGATATTTGGCATCCCACTTCCATTATTTTTTTTGCCATTATTTTTGTTTTGCCATTATTATTATGGTTCATCGCAGAGTCAGCCAGATGTTTAGAAAGGATTTGGCATTTTAATTCACCTATCGAATCCTCCCCAAGGACTTGGGATAGACAGATGTTGATGCTTGATGGTGTTACAGGTATTGCCACAGGATGTTAGGCTGTTCCAAATAAAACTGTCTTTTCCAATTGGACTGATGGTGAATTTGTCAATGCCGATGGTGATCCAGAGGTTTTGGGATTGCACCCAAGGCGCCTATTACTATTGGCACTACCTTTGATTTATTTTGCCACAATCATTCTATTTCTATTTGCAGGTCTTTGCATTTTGTAATTGTTATTATTAGACTTTTATCCTGCCTTTTTATATACATTTGATAATTATTATTAGTGAATCAAAAGAGATGGAGAGAAGGCTTTAAATCAACTAGCCTCTTGTTTTAAAATTCAGAGAAAATTCCAAGTAAGTTTACAAGCTTTGTTTTTCCTATTAGCTAATCTACTTTACAAAAACTATTAATTTAAATATATGCAGCCTAATCTAATCAACTTACTGTACATTTAAAAACAAGAGGTTTGAATTAGGGATCACTTGCACATACACCAGTCAATATAAAGTTTCAAGACAGTATATTAATCCCAATATTTATTGCAAAGTTCTAAATATCAAAAAAATATAAAAATAAAAGCCATGTGTTCAACCCAATTCTGACTTTTCCTCAATATTCTCTATAGAATCTAGATCAGCCACACAGAACTTGCAATGCCATTGATTTTCAAGCAGAAATATAACATTTACAATAGTACTATGTGGTTGTGGTTGAATACTGCAGAAAGATCTTACCTTTATCAAGAAAGTGGGGGGAACATCCTTGACGGGTGGGGGGAAACAACCTTTTCTGTTCAAATCAATCCTTAAACTAGAAGCAATGCATTTTTATTTACATACAGAGAGAAAAATATTGTATAGCCACTGCATAACAAAATCAGCTCCCTTCCTGTCCCCATACAAAAATATGTTCAAGAAATAGTAAGTTTTACAAATGGCTAGTTAAATTTCACACACACACACAAAATGCACAGGGTAGGAAAGTACTTTTAAAAGAACTTACAGCTGCTGTAAGCAGCCAAGCCAATTCAAGAGAATATTTTAAGACTATAACATCATCTGCTTAAAATCTGCACGTTTACAGAGATTGCAAAAACATATCTGGGGGCTCCCTTTCACAATATGCTTATCTTGTAAAGCCATCGTGTATGAGTTGAATAAGGTTTGCTTCTCTAACCCAAAAGACAACTTCTCCCTCCCCCACAACCATCCTTTCACTGGCTGCTGCTGCTTTAATGCTGTTTCCTATTGGGCAAACTGCTCTCTAGCAGAAAAAGGACAAAAAGATTTTGCTAAGTAATAAAAACCAGAAATGGAAAGCCAGAGAACTGCTGGGGATGGAGGGAGCCTGTATTTTCTTGCTGTAGAATGTCATGAGTGCTGCAAACTGAGCTGTGCACAGTGAAAGAATTGGGGCATTTGCCAATTTTTTGCATTCTTTCAGAAATGTGGTTCCTTTGAATCAGTCTTAACTCCTGGCAACTGTCTGGACAAGTCCCTGCAGTTCTCTTGGCAAGGTTTTCTAGAAGTAGTTTGCCACTGCCTGCTTCCTAGGACTGAGAAAAAGTGACTGGCCCAAGGTCATCCAGTTGGCTTTGTGCCTAAAGCAGAACTAGAACTAATGGTCTCCCGGGTTCTAGCCTGGTGCCTTAACCACCACACCAAACTGGCTTGAATGATACCATGATCTGAATTCACACACAGCAAGGTCAATAATAGACCTGAGAGATAACAGTAATAGAGTTGGAAGGGACCTTGGAGGTCATCTAGTCCAACCCCCTGCTCACGCAGAAGACCTATACTAGGGATTCGAACCGCCGAACTGCTGACCTTTCTGATCGACAAGTTCAGCATCTTAACCACTGAGCCACCTAGCCAGGCATAATTAATGCTTACTGTTTGGAGCTTTTTTGCAACTTTATGCCAAAGCAAGGAAGGAAAGACCATTCAAGAAATGGAAAGGCAAATTTTTTTTTAAAAAATCTTGGTGCACAGTATAGGGAACAAAACCAGAATAATTAATGCGGTTTGCAAAAGTGTTGCAGAACACATATGTGTACATTTATCAACCAATCCCCTGAACATGTATTTCTACACATGCTATGTTCTCAATGTTTCACAGAAATATGTCCCACGTAGGATACACCGCTTCAGACAGCTGGCTGAGATAGCAAGACGCTTCCACTTTAGTGCATTGTAGTGGTATATGCATAGGCCTACTTATACTATATAGCTTGACTCACTTATTAAAGCTGCATGTACCTCAGATAATTTCTATGAAGTGACTGCTCTCTTTTATGGATTACTGCAATATAGATTATGCAGGCTGACTTAATGGATGAAAACAACTGATGTAACCTTGTCTTATAAAAAGGACCAGATTATCCTTTTTTATATAGGAAAAGGCTTTCCAGTGTTCCAGTGCAGTGGTGATAAAATCAGTATATGGCCAAAAAAAAAAAAAAAACCTTTTTACATAGATGTACAGTATATATAAGATATTTTTCTGAATTCTTTGCCCATCTAATATATGGTGTTCTAAAGTTTGGAAAGACATTTTTGGATACTGCAGTGACATTGCTATTAACAAAGTATTTTTTTTTCCTTTAAAAAGATATACAATAAAAGTCTTACTTAAAATTGTCTAGTTAGACCTGTAGGGAACTTTTTCTTTTTAAATACAACACAACCTATAAATGAAGATTTTAAAAATCCACTGAATTTGCCATAAATTTCCATCAACATGTTCTTTTATAGATGTCTATTTTTGGCTCAAACTTTCTCTCTCTCCCTGCCCCCACTAACTTTAAGGCTTTCTGCTCAGAAGCATGGGGGGAGGGTTCTAATTCATCAAAATTATACTTTTTTAGTTTAGTTTCAACCAATATGGTTATTTATGCAAACCGATATCATGATTCTTTCAGCTAACAAAACTTAAGAACAGGTCGAGGGAACAGATCTGCTATACAATTCCTAAAAGGGGCTTGTGACCCAGAATATCCTAAGGGACAAATTGTTCTTCAGATCTGCTTTAAGGGAACAAAGTTGTTTGCCTTGGGAAGGGCTTCATGTTTGCAATCATTTCCCGAGAACACTGTTTTGGACTTTCTCATCATTTAGCCAGAATGCAGCCAGCAGTTTTCACAAAAACTTCTTTAGAGTAGGATTATTTCATTAGGTTTTGATTCTATGCAATTGTTTCCCAGCAATTCACTTTTACAAATATGGAATAGGCTTGTACATTATTAAGTCACAATATCAATGGCTAACAAAATAACCAGAGGGACTCGGTTTGCGTAACATGCTAAACAAACCAAACATAATGTGAACTTGTTTTAAACCACATCGTGGTTTATTGCCTTATGTAAATCTGGCATTTTACAAAGCTAACTATACGTGGTTGCCCTTGAACACCATCCAGAAGTTACAATTTGGTTTGACCATGTTATACCTTTGTTGAGCAAGCTGCATTGGCTCCCAATTTCCTGACTCGCTGCTCCGACAATCCTACTAATGGGTTCCTTCAGTTGTGATTGGTTGTACTGAGTGCTCATAATATTTTCCTCTGCACTCCTTGTCCTGCCCACTCTGCCTGCTCCTGTCAGTCTTTTTCACTCAGTGGATTGGATCGCCCAGCTGAGAGGCGCGTCTTCTATTTCTTGCCTTTGCTGTGCTGCAGGTGGCGGAGCTGGTTTCCCGGCGTGCCAATATAACCGCCCCCACCCTCGCAGCTTCTCCTGGGTATTTTAGCGGCTCCAGGGTCCCTGCCCGTTAGAGACATACCCTGATGTTGGGAGACAGCTTCGCGGTGGTTGAGGCTTCCTGCCATTTTGCTTTGACAGCCTAAATAGGTTTCGGGTGAGCAAGGACAGTAATTGCTTCCTTTGGACTGGCCGATTGCCTTCGTATTGGTTTTACCAGCCCTTTTAAGTGGCGCTTGCGACTCCGCTGGAGCGGTTGTCATTCTGCCGCCATTTCCTGCCGCCCCTTTCTCCTGGTAGCCATTTTGACACGGAGATTTCTCTTGACAGATTGAGAGTGCAATGAAGCGTGGCGTTGTTGACTGTGTTCCTGCAGCCATCTGTCTCCCTGACTTCTATTGCTGGGCCGAAATCTGCTTACCTAAAGGGAAGTGTGTTGTTATATTTCTATTTCGCCATTTTAAAATATAATTTTTTTTAAAAAATGGCAGACTCTCCTCTGTCATCTGATATTGAGCAGGATGTCTCCCCGGCCAGGGCCCCATCCCCCAAACCCGCTGGGAAAAGAAAGGCTAAGACCAAGGGTGTACCCAAGGCAGGTTCCAAATCTGCACAGCATGTTGGGACAATGGACAAAGATGCCATGAGACGCCATAACGCCTTGGAAAGGCAGTTTAACAAGGCTAAGACTGCTAACCAAACTGCTGGTCTTCCTGCCTTACTTGTTGAGGACAATGCGGACCAGCCACCTGCCCCTCCTGTATCTAACCCTCAAGAGCCTAATATTCTTGCTTGGCGACAGGGGGATATTATACTTGTCCCTCAGGGCCATGATCTAGGCTGTATTCAAAGGGACAATATACTTCAGGGTTCTGTGCCTCTGCAAGTCCCAAATAGTGCTCCACAGATCTTAATGGCTCCCGCTGTGGCGGACTTAAAAGATGGGGGGGCCCTTAGTTCTGCTCAGATACTGGACCTTCAATCCATTTTGTCCCAGGCATTTGCCAGTATTTTCCAGACCGGGCTACAACAACAGGCCCTCTTAACCACTTCAGGGGGTACATCCAGTACGCTTCCTGCTGCACCCAGGGTTCAGCCCTCCTCAAGTCATTCATACAACCTGTCTGAGGGTTCTGTTCAAGACAGGGATTGTTTCGAAGACTTTGAACTGTCTGAAGATGAGGAGGATATGCCAGATAAACCGGCCTTTCCTGGGCTTTTCAGACCTGCCCTCTTTAAATCACTCTTGCATAAGGCAAAGGTGGCTACCAATATGGGCAAAATTCTTGACCCTGCTTCATCGTCGCAGGATCAGCCCAACCCTAATGAGTCCTTATTCAAGTTGCCTCAACCTGACATTGACTTTGACCGTGCCCAGTTTTATGATTCAACGGCCATGGGAATGCCCTGGGTCTCTTTCTGGACCAACCGGACATGACAAAAGGATGTATTGCGCTGCCCCAGAACTAGACACTTGATTGCAATTGCCTTCTGTGGATGAGCCTGTCTCTGGCCTCATTTCTCCTTCGGTTCTTGCAGGGGATGTAGGAGATGGTCTTAAGATGGAGGATAAAAGAGCAGAGATGTTTTTTAGGAAAACTCACCAGGCGGCTGCCTGGGCCATCCAGGCCACCACTTCTGCCTCGTTTTTTAATAGGGCGTTGCTTATCTGGCTTCGCCAGCTTCGAGACAGGTTGCCTCCAGAAGAGGCCTATATTCATCAGGATGTGACTAAGTTGATAGCTGCTGCCGAATATTTGGCTGATGCCTCCTTAGACGCTGCTAAGTTTGCATCCAGAGCCCTTGCCTCCACGGTGGTTTCTTGTCGCCTTCTATGGCTTCGTCATTGGAGGGCCGACTTGCAGTCCAAATGGAGGCTTACTGTGGCCCCTTATAAAGGATCGGCTCTTTTTGGACTGGTTCTGGAGCCAGTTTTGGTGGAAGGTCGTGATAAAAGAAAAGTACTATCTACATCGTATAGATGACCGGATCGCAGATACGCTCCTAATACCCGGCTGCCATTTTGTGTTGACCCAGGACCCAGCGGGTCCTATTTTCAAAGATCGTCCGCCCAGGGCCGGTACTTGTCATCTGATCGTTCCTTCTTTTGAGACCGGGGAAGACGCCAACCCGGCTTTAAGTGACCATTCGGTCACTCCGGATTCCACTCCTTCCGTCGGGGCAAGTGACTCACCATCCCCTCTTTCTATTGGCGGAAGGTTCCAGTTATTTTACCACCAGTGGGACAACGCTTCTACAGACGCATGGCTTCTCCGCACTATCCCCACCGGCTTACTCTGGAATTCACCTCCACCCCTCCGAACCGATTCATTCAGTGCCCCTTGTCAGGCTCCCCTCAGATGTGTCATCTCATGGATCTAGAAATCCAACACCTGTTGGACGTAAAGGCCATCGAGCCGGTTCTGGAAGATCAGGTACGGACCGGATTTTATTCAATATTGTTTCTTGTTCCCAAGAGTTCGGGGGGTTGGAGAGGAATTCTGAAACTCAAACAACTCAACCTTCACGTGCTGTATCGGCGTTTCAAAATGCATTCGCTCCACTCCATTTTCGGCTGCATCTGGCGTGGGGATCTCATGCAATCAATCAACATCAAAGAAGCCTATCTCCACGTGCCGATACACCCATTTCACAGATGCTTCCTCCGCTTCGCTTACAACAAAGCGATTTTACAATTTTCAATACAAGGCCATGCCGTTTGGACTATCGTCGGTGCCATGGACGTTCACAAAGATTCTGGCGGCCTTGGCAGCTTCGTTACAGGAGCGCTCCGTCTGCATAGTTTGTTACCTGGACAATATTCTGCTTCTATAGGCCTCCCTGCCCAAGGCACATCGGGACAGACAGACAGTACTTCATGTCTTGCAGAGTCACGGTTTCGTTCTCAATCTAGACAAGAGCCATCTTTCTCCAACAACAAACATTCTGCACCTGGGGGCCATAATAGATTCTTTTCACGGCCATGTTTTTCTCTTTCCGGACCGCCAATCCAGTATCAGGGACCTTGTAAACCAAGTTCTATCAAAGACCTCTGTTCCGGTTCTATTGTTATCCCAACTTTTGGGAATTCATCTCTTGCATACAGATTGTGCCGTGGGCATGCCGCCACTCCCGCCAACTGCAGTGGTTCTTGCTCCCTTTTCAACGGACAGGACGAGCAGAGGCAATTACCAAAGTTGTAGTTCCTCGTCGGGTGCGGGAGTCCCTTCGCTGGTGGGTCTCCCCAGCTCTTCAATCCGGGACTCTTTTTCTCGAGCCTCAGCGAGTCACAATTACCATGGATGCCAGCCTATATAGCTGGGGCACCCACCTGGATTTGCTTCTTGCACAAGGAACTTGGTCACCTCTGGAAAGACAACACAGTATCAACTGGTTGGAACTCCGTGCAGTGAGGTTGGCATTGAGTCACTTTCTTTCTCAGATTTGGAACAAACATATCCTCATTCTAACAGACAATATGGCCACAAAGGCCCATCTCAATCGACAAGGAGGCACGAGCTCCAAGGAGATGATGGCGGAGACGGAGAGATTGATGGGTGGAACAGAATATCCTCTCCCTAAAAGCGGAGCACATTTCAGGCAAGTCCAATCTCCAAGCAGACTACCTCAGCAGGGGTCGCTTGGACCCGTCAGAGTGGCGCCTGAGTCCCCAACCATTTCAAGACATTTCAGTCAGATTCGGGACACCAACCATCGATCTATTTGCGACATTGCAAAACGCGCATCTTCCTCGATACTTCACCCGCTTTCCTTTGCCAGGTGCAGAAGGGCATGACACTCTCTGCTCCCAGTGGCCCATAGGTCTCCTCTACGCATTTCCCCCGATTCCAGTCATTCCGAGATTGATCAGGAAGGTGCTTCTAGAACAGGCAGACCTTCTACTGATGGCGCCTCATTGGCCACGGAGAGCGTGGTTCGCCGACTTGATGGACTTATCTGTGGAGACCCCATGGCACATTCCTCACGACCGAATGTCCCTGAGCCAAGGCGTCGTTCTTCACCCAGATCCAGACTGGCTCCAGTTGACCGTCTGGCGCTTGAAAGGATCATCTTAAGGATAACATTCCATCTGAAGTCATCTCTACCATTCAAGTGGCCAGGCGGTCCTCCACTGTTCGCATTTACAATGTTTCCTGGAGAATATTTGCACGCTGGTGCGTTTCTAACCATGTCGATCCGACCTCGGCTTCTGTCTCTGACGTCCTCCAATTTCTGCAGATGGGGTTCGACAAGGGGTTATTCCCACCAACTCTTTGGCGCCAATTTGCGGCTTTAGCTACAGTATTGTCTACAGATGGTCAACAATCTCTGTCTCATGATCGACGGATTCGTTCCTTTTTGCACGGGGCCGCAAATTTACGACCACCTGTGATACATCATTATCCTACTTGGGACCTTACCATCGTCTTGCAAGCCCTCACATCCATTCCTTTTGAACCATTGGGATCGGCTTCCTTGTGCTACTTGTCCTTAAAGGTGGCATTTCTGTTAGCGGTGACATCAGCCCGTAGAGTTTCCGAGATCGTAGCACTCTCTATTCGACAGGAACTTTGTATTTTCTTCCCCGATTGTGTGGTTCTTCGACTCAATCTGGCGTTTATGCCTAAAATTAATTCTAGATTTCACTGGACTCAAGAAATTGTACTTCCAAATTTTTGCCCAGACCCTCATCATCCGCTGGAAAAGAAATGGCATACTCTAGACGTCCGCAGGGCACTCCGGCGTTATATCAGACGTACCCCATCCTTTTGGAAGACGGAGGCTTTGCTGGTTTCCTTTTTGCCATCATCCATAGGACAGAAAGTTTCTTCTGCCACTGTGGGTCGATGGCTTAAGGCCTGTATCTCTAAAGCTTATGAGTTACAAGGGGGTTCTATTCCGGGTGGCATCTTACCACACTCAACAAGGAGCACGGCCACCTCCGCAGCCTGAGCTACACAGGCTTCTATAGATGAAATTTGCCGGGCGGCTACCTGGTCTTCCTTTTCTTCCTTTGTTCGTCATTATCATTTAGATATGTCTGCTTCTGCCAATGCTTCTTTTGGCAGACGTGTATTACAATCCGTAATTTCTCCCCCTGTCCAGGGGATGGCTGCAGTTCCCTCCCAGAATTCATGAGCTTGGGCATGTCCCATTAGTAGGATTGTCGGAGCAGCAAGTCAGGAAAATGGATGTTGTCCTACCTGAACGTCCCTTTTATGCTCGCTGCGACGACAATCCGGCCCGCCCGTCAGCTAGCCATCCCCTGCCATGGGGGGGGGTCCTTTTTTCTTCTCTGCAGGATGTCGGTATAATGGACTGTGGTTTGCTAACATTCTGCTTCGATTTGGTGAGGCTTTGTGAAAAAGACTGACAGGAGCAGGCAGAGTGGGCGGGACAAGGACTGCAGAGGAAAATATTATGAGCACTCAGTACAACCAATCACAACTGAAGGAACCCATTAGTAGGATTGTCGTTGCAGCGAGCATAAAAGGGACGTTCAGGTAGGACAACGTCCAGTTTCTTTTCCAGGTTGCATTTCAAGGTGATAGTTATTAACTTTAAAGCAGGGGTGAAATCCATTTATCCCAGTTTGCAAATGGGAGGCCGTGTGCAACACCTGTGCGCATGACCTTCTGCGCATGCAAAAAGCATAAAAAACTGGACGTGATGATGTCTGGGCGGGTGGGCAGAGCCTCCCGCTGCCGCCGGTTCATCCGAGCTGGATAGAACCGGCTACCTTTCACCACTGCTTTAAAGCCCTATATAGCATAGGTTACTTGTGGGACTGAGGACATTTGCCCATTTCCACCATATCAAGTAGACTAGATATGCACAGGTCCCTTCCAATGCTCTCATCTAGTGAGACTTAGGAAGTACATCTTTTCCAATGAAGCCCCTGCCATGTAGAACCCCTTCCCCTTGAGATACAGGAGCATGCTACCATCCTTTTAATCTTCCAGAAGGTTACAAAGAGATGATTGTTCCCCAGGCTGAACACTGAAGATAGTAGCGTCAGCTGCAGTAGAGAAGAAGGGTTGTGATATATTTTTGTTTGTATTGGTTTTATAGTGGTTTTGGTTTTGTAGTGTTATTTTGCTTCTTCAAGTGGCCATATGTGATATAATGTTTATTATATGTATGGATTTTATTCTCCTACTTTTCAGACACAGGCAGTTTATGTTCCACTTTTTTTCCTAAATCAATTAAGGTGTTATCTCTGGTTTCTACTTGTTTAAGCTTTAAAATAAGTTTGAAAACATATGAGGATGAAAGGTACTGACTGGCCAAAGGTTACATGATAAATTTCATTTGAAATGTTTTCTTCCTAGTCTAACTTTCTGACGGAAGGCAAAATTACTCTATGAATACACCCAATTCATATTAAGTTCTCCCACTTATAATTCAACTCTGGTCAGGAGTATTTTGTTGAGTTGTAATAGATGAACCATTCCTAGCTTTGCCAGGCTTGACTTTTGGGCCTACATCTTACAATATAAGCTTATCAAATTTAACACCGGACTTCATCTTAAAAAGTATTTTTCATGATGAAGGAAGTTATATTTCACTTGGATTATCACAATGTTTTCTACACAGCAACACTTTTAAAATCTCTATAATTTCAGATAGGTTACAATGTTTTAGCCAAAGTACTGATCGAGGCCAATTATAAAGAATATACAATATGATGTTTGGCTACCCACATCTAGATATTCTTTAAAAAATCCTTCTTATGATACATAAAACCCAGTATGATTTGGAATCAAACTCCTTCCTACACATCTATCAAGCACTGAAGAAGTCATCTGCCTAAAAGTCTGTAGAGATTCTCAGTCATCCAGGTCATGGTTGTCCCAAAGGTGCTTTTTCAGGAGGCAACTGGACTTTCTTGTTTTTTTTTTGAAGATGTTTCGTTTCTCATCCAAGAAGCTTCTTCAGCTCTGACAGGATAGTCCTTCCATTGCCCACTGACCTGTCAGAGCTGAAGAAGCTTGTTGGATAAGAAGTGAAACGTCTTCAAAGAAAAAAATGAGAAAGTCCCATTGCGTCCTGAAAAAGCATCTTTGGGAAAGTCATCTGTCTGCCTAAGTACCTTCTAAGGAGGAAGGTACTTACTCACATCTGCTATATTTACAAAGTGTTTTTAAAAGGGTTTTCAGAAGCTCTATCCACACTTTGGATCTCTTATATATAAGATACATTTTGTAGCATTATTTTGTTTAGAACTTTTATATAACCAGCTCTCAATCAAGAATTAAAACAACATGAAAACCACAGAAAACTATTACAACCATGAACATTAGAAACAGAAGATAAAGCCTTTTCCAAATGAAGTTCAAATCTTAGTGTTTAAAGAACACTAGTTCTTTAGTTGTTTGGAAATTATATTTCCATTGTCTTCTGGATTGTTTTTACACCTTTTATATTTTCTGGTGAAGTCCTATCGAAGAACTAACCAGATCCAACGCTATTTAACTTTCTTATATCAGTTATGGTTAGCCAGATTCTACCTAATTCAAAAAAGAATACAGACTCTGCCTAAAAATTTCTACCTGAAGAAACACTTTTACTTAAAGAGGTAAGAAAAATATCTCAAAGAAGCAAAAATTCAGATTGAATAAGTTATCAGAATACATTCTGAATCAACAGGAGAGAAAGCTCTAATAATATAACAAGCTTTTATAGATAACCTTTCTCAAGAACAGTTTTGATTTCCTCCATTTCCTTCCTTAGACTGACTCAAAATAGCTTCTATTAAAACCTTTTCCTTTTGTGAACAAAAGTAACAGGACTATCTTCAAAAATTTACATTCTTCATTCACTACCACCTCAGCAAAACATCCTTATACACTATGCTTAAGCTTTGGAGAGATGGTAGAAATATCCAAATACTTAAGTATGAAAGGTAAGATCCAAACATGAAAACACAAAAGTGGCATGAAATTTAGCATCCCCATAAATTTCCAGGTTTTCAAATATTTCCAGGCCTTAGCAAATACACATCAACCAATAGCATGAACTTATAAAATAAACATCCATACAAATATTTTATATTATCCAGTGTTATATTCAATAAAAGAAATAGAATGCACACACAAATCCTATTTGGGCAAGGTTTTGTCACTTTTATAGCATTTTGTAAAAGAAATCTGTTACATTGTGTAGGATCCCCAAATTAGAATCTTAGTAAGAATTGCCCCTGACTGAAAGGAGAAAGACAACCAGAGACAAGTTTTTCTCAATCTAAGGCTCTCCAGGTAGGTTGAGTTAAAACTTGGTAGGAACCATGCAAGGATTTTTTAAAAAAATATATTTTTTTAATCCTGTATTTATTAAAAGCTACTGCAGTTAGCAACAAAAGGCTGCATTTAGGACTTGTTTGCTACCTGTAAAATCCAAGGCCTCTCACTGATGGCAGTCAAGAAGTTGGGGGTAGGATGTAAATTGTTCATGAGAAGGACTTGGCAAAGTCACCCAAGAATCTTCAATCTCTCAGGGATAGAAAGTTTCAGAAAAATGCCAAGGTTTTTTTCCCTTACTCTAGATAAGAGAAAGTCAGAGAGTTTTTTCCAAGGGATGAGAAGGATGTTCTTTCTTGTTCTGCCTTTTCACCAGGAAAAGTGCTAATCTTTTAGCTCCATCATTCTGTTGACAGAATATGGTTAATTTACAGATGTCCTAACAATAAGGCTTATATTCAGCATCATTTTGACTGTGTTAAAATAATCAAATACAAGTGCAGAATGTAGCCTCCTTAAAATTGCAAATAAGTTAACCTGGAAATTTCTGAATGGGAGAATACAGTATATTCATATTGCTTGGAGGCACTGAACTTCTGCAGTATGAAAGTAAAACTCCCCTGAATATTAAGGCCTTACTATTAATCTATAATTCCCAGTTACCAAATAGCTGGCTCACTGCACTTTTTACCTTGCCATAGGCAATGACAAAATTCATCTTGTGAGGAAAAAGAATAAAAAATGCATTGTCAACATTTTTTTTTTTTACAAAAAGTTTACATATTTCCCCCCCCTTCCCTACCTCAACCTCCCCCCTCCCCCCTCCCCTTCCCAGAACAAATTACAGGGTATAAACTTCAACAATCATAATCAATCCTAATCTAAACAATTATGACATTTCACATCTCTTGTTTCTTCAATTCCCTAATTACCCGCCTAGCTTTATTACTTAAAGACACACTAAATATCTATATAATCATTCATAACCTATCTGCAATTTCTTATTCCGATATTTATTTTGAATATAATCTATCCACCTTCTCCAGTCTCTTAAATATCTTTCATTTGAATGATCCTTCAGGTACGCCGAGATTTTTGCCATTTCCGCTAGATTTATAACTTTCATTGTCCACTCTTGGATTGTAGGTAAACCTTGCTTCTTCCAATATTGTGCCACCAACAGTCTTGCTTCAGTTATTAAATTCAAAATCAATTTAGTCTCTATAACTGTACAATCCGTAACTATACCCAAAAGAAACAGCTGTGGTGTAAATTTCAACCTCTTTTTAAGAATATTTTGTAAAATCCACCAGATTTTAATCCAAAACGCTTTAACCTTTTTACATGTCCACCAAATGTGAAAATAAGTAGCATCCTCACAATTACATCTCCAACATTTTGGTTGTACATTCGGATACATACGAGATAACTTTTTTGGATCTAGATGCCATCTATAAAACATTTTATAAAAGTTCTCCCTTAAATTTTGCGCTTTGGTAAATTTCACATTTGTTACCCATATTTTCTCCCACGTTTCCATCATTATTGGCTGTTCAAAATTCTGCGCCCATTTTATCATACAGTCCTTAACTAGCTCTGTTTCCGAGTCCATCTCTATCAGTATATTATACAATCTTTTTATATGCATTGGGCTTTGATCTCTAATTTGTTTAATTAAATTTTCGTCACTTTGTATAACACCAGTTTTCTGGTCTTTTCTCCATCTGGCTTGTAACTGTACATATTGAAACCATGTTTGAATTATTTTCTCCTCTTTCAACACATTCACAGATTTTAATTTTAATATACCTCCCTCCATAATGAGAATATCTTTATACGTAATTACATCCTGTCTACATTCTATACTCGTATTCTCTATTGCGTGCCTGTGTGCTGTCCATATAGGTATTTTTTCATTTAACTTATATTGATATTTCTTCCAGACACGCAATAAAGCATTTCTCAGTATATGACTCTTAAATGCTCTGTCCACCCTTTTTTCATACACTAAATAAGCATGCCAACCATAGACCAGATCATACCCTTCAATATTCAATATCCTTCCATTTGTTAAATTAATCCAATCACTAATTGCTGATAAAACAGCTGCTTCATAGTACAATTTTAAATTTGGCATTTTCAGTCAACATTTTGAAGATGACATTTGAATGCAAAAACATGCACACTAATACATGTTTTAAGAGAATATACAAGTTTTAAGTAGATGCAAAGCAATTACAAGATTTATTTCAAACATCACATGCACAGATTCTCCATGGTTAATACGATGGTTACAGATGCACGTTATCTTGGGGGATTAGACCTCAATCTCCGCCCCCTTTTTAAAAAAAATTACAGCATTACAAACTATTTCATAATGACATGTTAAACTTTTAGTCCTCTGCACTCTGTTTTCCAAATGTTCTCTGGAAGGTTGAAACAGATGAGGGGCAGAGAACAAGAACTGAGAAGAAAATCTAATCATGGGACATTTACTTTATCCAAAATAATTATTTTCTCAATCTAGATGTATCTCTCTCACAATCTGAGAGTTTAGGCAGAAAAATAAGTTGACTGAAACACAGATATTTAACTGAAGACAACTTAAAACCTGATCTCTCAGAAAAAAAACATCAATTATTTAAATAATGGATGATAATATGTTCTAAACACAAAGAGGGAGACACAGTAAATTCTGGAGACCGAACTTTTTAACAATACTTTTTAAAAAACACAGTGTTGAATAAAAGCTATACTAATTCAAGAAATAAATTACCTTGTTATTTGTGTGCATTTGTCTGTATCACATCACCATCACAATCTGATTAATATTCTATCTTTCTATAAGCACATCAATCCTATATCCTTAAATATTTTTATTCAATTTCCTTAAAAATGACTTTCAAACCTCATTAGGAAAACTTAATTTTTAGGTATGGAAACTATCATATTTAGTTTGATTCAAATAAATAGAGGGGTTTTTTTGTGATGAAATCATAAAAAAGGAACCGAGGTAGAAGATTATTCAAATTATCTGATCATGAATGAATGGTAGATAGTGAATGAACAGTACAACAGCAATTAAAAAGGCATTGAGAAAATTTTCTTGAAAGCAATAAACTTATGTCCCAAATAAAATTTATGCTTTTAAGCCAAAGAAGACTTAGTAGAATGTGAAAGGGTTGTGGCACAGCACAGAAGATTAAAAGAGCCATGTCATTTTGTTATTCAATCTTTGGTAAAATGCTAATATTAATGAACAATGCTACAGTAAATAATCAATTTCAAAAATCTCTACTTCCATGATTTTGGAAACTTTACTTCCATGATTTTGGTCATTGACTGAATAATACCTGTATGAAAACAATTCATGTATTATGTAATTAAAGATGTCTCAATTAACTGGATAGCATTTTTTTAAAAAAAAACTGTTGACAACTTTTTCTGACACAAATACCATTTTCCCCTCTAACATAGGAGAATTTATGTCAGTCTAAATAGTACCTTAAACATATACTAGAAAACCTCAGCCAATTTCAAAACATGTTTCCAAAACTAGTTTGTTTCTATTAATCACAGATGATTTATCACAGAACAGGATTCAAATATAATGCTAAATTAATAAGGCTCTGCAAAACATTAAAAAGAGATGTTCTTCAGGTATGTAGACAATTGGGAACAGTCTTCTAAAGCAGTCACATAAATCTTGAAAAAAAATGCCACTCACTTTAATTATTCAAAGAGAACTGCTTTCAGGGTTATGGCTGTGCTAGAGAAATATAAGTGGTTATTTCTATAGTCTGTTCCAGCCATGTTAAACTATATTTAGTATTATGTCAACTACTACCAATGCTTTATCCAATAATGACCATACCAACACATACACGTTATTTGAACAAATGAAGAATATTTTTTTTCTCTAGTACTGCTCTTCATAGAGACACGCATTTATGAAGATTTGGTTTATGAATATTTAGTTAGTGAAGTTCAGTATAATAATTTGGCTTGGTATTCTTTAAATCTTCTCACAGCAACATGAACTTCCCCCCCACTGAATCACTATAATATACTGTATAATGGCTGAAGGCCTACAAGGATGTAAATAAAGCAAATTTAGCAACTTTTTACCATAAAATAATGTTTTTGAAATAATGCCCTTTATAGTTAGTGATATTCTTAGAATAAGTTGCAGCAGCATGAAAAATGATTTCCATGTATTCCTATTATACTTCAAGGATATTCCTTTCAGACCCATTGCTGGGAAACTGCACACTTTTATACATATCTTGCTCATGGGCTTTTCAGAGGCTAGTCATCGTTAAAATGCTCAAAACAGGACATTGGTACTATTCCATCAAGGCTGTTCATAATCAAAATGTAAAGGTTTTCTGGTCAAGGCTTTAAGGACAGCCTTGATCATATAGGTTTTAAAAGATCAATATTAACAATAGCATCTTGTTTTCAAAGATGAAATTCTTTACAAGAAGAATGGCTATTATTATTTTTTTCCTACATATTATAGGAATACCCTGTTTCCCTGAAAATAAAACCCTTATATTTTTTTTGAACCCTGAAATAAGTGCTTGGCCTTATTGCCGTGCACACAAAAGCCCGATTGGGCTTATTATCAGGGGATGTCTTATTTTGGGGGAAACAGGGTATTATTTTTCATGACAAGCTATGAGCTGATTCTGTGGGTATCAAAATCATCTTGGGAGTCATGAGGAGCTATTCTAATAATTCAGTTTAAAAAATTATTCAGAAGACAAGGAATAAGTACACAATGCATGAAATGTAAATAGTGAGTATGCAGATGTCTTTAAATTCAATCTACAATTTAAATTTTCCAGACATGCAAAATATAACTTTCTCCTTAAGCATCAAGGATGATATAAGTTCAGTTTCAGTTTATTAAACTGAGTATATATACACTTAAATTTGTCCCTCCCATGAGGTAGCTTTCTAAAGAGGGATTAGCATGTGAATAGAAAAACTAGAAGTGAAAAGAACAACAAAGGAAAAACCTATGTCATTAGTAAGAGCAGCTAACTAACAGAAGGAGTTGAGAAAATCTCCTCAATAGGAAACAGACAAGACTGGACAATTACAAAGAGCAAGCAACAGGGATACAAACGTACACATTGAGTTTGTAAGACAGAAAATAGCTGCAAACTTTGGTTAAAGTCAAGCACAATTACTGTTTTCCTTAATTTAATAAGACAACCGTGTGGTTAAGCAAATGATGAAATCAGAAGGCATTGGTAAACAGATTTTGATCACATGAAAAAGGGCTACAGGGAATTTCTCATGTTTTTAAATTGTAATAATTTTATTTGTGAAATATTAATGGTTTACTTACACTATGTATACCCCTTCAATGTGTTTTTAATATAAGAATCTGATATAAAAATTAAGATTTTTATTCAGCCAAGGTATAATAAATTGGCATATATATATATATATATATGTTAATTAGCACTATGCTATATTTGCATAGGGGGGAGAAAAGCCACACTTGGAAGGAAAAGTACACAGACACTGAAGGTTTGACCATGGGGGGGAGAAAAGGTACAGTGAGTTTCTCAAAATAAACACAGAACAGAAATGAATTGTCAGGGTTGTACACTGCAATAAAGAATTAAGAAAGCTAAGGCATAATTCAGAAGAAGGCTCAGCTCTGGAGATAGTCTTACAGATTACAAATCTAAAAAAGACTGAATCTGAGCTCCTTATTTTATAAAGGCTACATCCTTTCGATCTAAAAGAATTAAAATATAATTCAAATATCATATCAGACAAGGAACTACTTACAGATAAGGGGAGGAGCAGATTGAATCAGATACCTAATACTCTAATAGACAATTTGAACATTACATACTATGTCAATAATGGAGATAACAATGAGCCTCTTATAAAAAATGTTATTTCTACTTCTATTTCCCACCCACCCATTAAAAAAATCCCAAATAAACAATTGTCTGAAAAATGCCATTAGGTGCGATTTTTCCCCCCACAGTTAAGTTTGGATATAGTGGCAGACATAAAGATATTACAGCTGGAAAGCAATGAAAACCTGATGAAGGAATCCTTTTGTTTTCCCAAAGGTCCAGAGGTAGATTCCTCCAAAATATACATATAGTCCTCAACTTAAGACTACAATTGAGCCCAAAGGTTTGGTTGCTAAGTGAGACATTTAAGTGAATTTTGCCCCATTTTATTACCTTTCTTGCCACAGTTATTGTGAATCACCTCAGTTGTTAAATTAGTAACACAATTGCTAAGTGAATCTGGCTTCCCTTTTGGCTTTGTTTGTCAGAAGTTTGCAAAAGATGGTCACATGACCCCAAGACATGGCAATCATCATAAATATGAATATGAATAAATATGAATTTTAATCATGTGACCCTCAGAATGCAGCAATGGTCATAAGTGTGAAAAACTCATAAATCACTTTTTTCAGTGCTGTTGTAACTGAATGGTCACTAAATGAATGTAAATATATACCAATAGATTCTCAAAAAACGATGTTAATGTTTTGGCTTGTAAGCTGAGTATCTATAAAAAGTTACTTTCAGAAATGGATGGAGAATGGGCCCAGAAAAAAAGGAAAAACCTTGCCACCTCCCTCTTAATACAGCACTGCTTATATGCCTCATTCCATTGAAACAAGTGTCAGAGGAACGATGCACAAGTGCTAACTCTTTGCCTGTTTCTGTAACATCCTACTGGATCCTCTAAAATATTTAATATATAATAATAAGGCTTTTTTAAAAGTAGCAAAATTCTTTTAACCATCTTCCATCAGATTCAACTCCCAGAATTTCCAGCCAAGGAACTGATCTTGCTCTATCACATATATAGACTGGTGAAAATTCTTGGAGTTATTCTTGAGAAAATTCTTGAGAAAATATGCAGTAAACTATGCTCTAAGTTTAAGCTTTAATAAATTGACCACTTTTGCCAATACTCTTACAATCCAAATGGGCAGAACGCAGCAAATGGGTTGATATCATTTTGAAAGCTTTGGGTAAATCGAGCATGAAGAAGCAGAGACTCAACCAAAATAAAATGTGAGAAGATGGAAGATCGTTCTGAATTTTAGAATGGACATTTGAACTCAATTTTGACCAGTTGCAATCAATAATAAATTATTAGGCAGCTGAAATTCCAAATCAGAGTTCTCTGAAAAAAGGTACAAATTTCCATAAGAAACTTCAGAAAGAAGGGAAAGGGGACAGAACAAAAACATTACTTATCACTAATAAGCTATTCATTAGAAAACGACTTAAGGGATTGGAAAGATCTAGGAAGAGTTATCCCTATTTACATGGTTGCAAAGAGAAATGGAGCCACACCAAAGAAAAACATTCCAACTGTTCTTGCTCCACCACATATACATGCTAATTGACTCATCAACCTACACCATAATATTATGTGACTGATTTTGAAGCTAATTAGGAACCCAGCATTATAATTTACTCAGCAAACTATTAAACCTTAGTATGATGTATAGTATCACTTATAGTTATAGTATATAACTATAGTTATATAGTATATAACTAAACACTATATAGTTATATAGTATATAACTAAAGTTATAGTATAACTTATAGTATAACTTAGTATAACCAATCAGTCTGAGTTTACCAGTGAGCTAAACCATAATATGGGTGATTTAGATTGGACTTGGTAAATCATATTTATGAAAGAGGTAAATAATCTAACACTCCAAGGCTATAGGCTGTCCTTAAAAAATTAGCATGGTTCCTAGAAACCAAGTGTTGATATCAAATTCTAAACTTTGATATGAAAAAAAGTAAATAATTATAAAATTGACTTGGGAGTAATAGTATTATTTAATTTGATTACACTTTTTGTCCTGGTGTGCCGAAAACATTTTGCAGAGGGCCTTGGTGCTATATTCAAAAACACTATCAGAGCAGAAAAATATATATATATAACCTTCATTTTGATTATTTAACATTATGAAAGCAGACCAGTTTGCTTTGTTCAACAGTTCAATAGTTACAACAAACCATATCTTAGAAGTGTTCAAATCAGCTACTGATTGAGGGACATGGGGGAAGTGTAGCCAAAACCAAACCTAATGCTCCTCTAAAAAAAAGATCTTAAATGTTTTTCCCATCTCTAGTTAAAACACAGAATGGTAACATGCTAATCTTTATAGCTGTGCTAGTATGACAGCTGCACAAATATTAAGGCCTTCATTATACTACAAATCTTGCACTCCACATAGTCTGTTTCTGACACTTCCCTTTTTTCACCCATGCTGTGTTTTACAATGTAATACCTTCCCCATGATAGGAATTATACTGCACTCTACCTACAATTTAGCTTATGGTAATGTTGGTAGATGAATAAGGCGAAGTCCAACACGTCAAAAGGGCACTAGGTTGGAGAAGGCCATCTTAGATCATTTGCTAAAGATCATTTTGCTAATATTACCTACTCATATATTCCTAATATCTATTATGAATACCTTATAGCACTTAAATTTCAAAAAAGTCTTGTTTAAATTTCCTGAGTTTCTTCACATGATATCAGTGTGCAAATATGGAAGTATTCACTCAAATCTTTCTTGTGATTTTTTTTAACTTACTGGTGATCATTAGCATCACTTTTACTCTCTATCCAAGACCCAACTTTTTGTCACCAGTAATTTATGACTGGTAATTTCCTTTCTCCATCTTTTCTCCCTAGCCCTACAGTACTTTGCCTTTTTTGCATTTCAAAACTACCTCAATTTTTCACAAAATTCCGTTTTCCCTGAAAATCACACTAGACTTAATTCCCTGTTTTCTCTCATTATTATACACACACTAAATTTAAAACAATAATAATCTTAAGGCTGAGTTAAAAGAACAACTCACCCAGCCCACAGAGCTGAAAAAAGGAAGTAAACATACACAGGAAATATACAAAGTACACTTTTTGTCAAACAGCAAATCAGTAACAAACCAAACAAAGCTAGAGCTACAAAACCCTGCAGGGATTCTGGCCTTTTGACTGAATGCAGGTATGTAACTTCTCCTATTCCAGTCTGGTTTTATCTGCCATGCTAAATCAAGGTAATCCTGCAGTCTTCTCTTCTAAATAAATTCCAAATAATCTGTTCTTCTATGAAACACATTTCCTTTTCCATAGAACCAGTAATGAGTCTGAGACTATTGATTCAACCAACCTATCTCCTCTCCAGTCTTGAAGATAACTACATAAATAGGATCCTGATACAATGATAGCATCCTGAAAGCAATGCTTTAACCTGATATGTGTGTGAACTAACTCCCTGCTCTCCCAATAGTATTTCCATTCTGTTGCAAAGGTGATGAGTCATAGGGTAGAATTAGTGAAGCAACAAAAATACAGGTGTTACGATAGTGTGGCTCAAGGATGTCTGTCCTAAAGCATGTTACCAGAAGACTGTTCCTCAAAACAAGGAACAGCAGGAAACGAGAGTCCATTGGTCAATGAAAGTTTTCTGTAATGGGGCAGATATTATGACAGGTCTGAGAGGGAGAATAGAATAGAATGCAAT